>NC_056526.1:167034181-167108648 GCF_019175285.1 Sceloporus undulatus | reverse complement strand
AGGACTTTAGATATTCTGAAGATCATTTCCCTTAGATATTTTGCACTTGGAATATTGCAATTTCTGTAGGCAAGAACAGGGGAAAAGAGAGGCCTTGCAATAATACAAGACAGAACCTTGCAGGATTTAAAAAAAAAACCTAAAAGAATTCCTTTTACTTGTTTTTGAAATATGGGGAGGTAAAAAGTTATTTTTAAAAATTGCACCCATACTAGTAACTATATTTGGAAGGGCTTGAAACAGTAATGGTAACCACTTTTTAATACTAATAAATAAATAAATAAATAAAATAATTTTCCATTCTGTAGTGTAATGAAATATATGGCAGCAATCAGAATTTTTAAAAGTTTCAAAAGGGAAACTAAGGGGATGCTGGGAGTGATAATTCCAAAAAGTAAACATCGAATGCTGTAGCAGAAATTTGTTCATTCATTGCAGATATTTTGCATTCATTACTGTCAGTGGTTTTCTTACAAAGAGGCTGGGGCTTAAGTTCTTTAGCAAGGACAAAACAAAACAAGATTCCCAGAAAATTGTGACATCTTACAGTAAAATGTTTTTCAAGGATTAACTTCATAAGAACCAAGCCTTCTAATTCATTCTGCATTAGTATTACCAATGAGTGGTCTTTTGAAATAAGTAGAACATCTGGACAAACCCATACTCTTCAGATGCTAAGTGAAAATATTTTTTAAAAAAGCAATAAAGTTGAAACACATAAGATTGACTTTTTGTAATCTGGTTTAAATGCTCAAATCCCCCAACTCAATACATCACAAGAGATTTGACTTTTTAAGGCCTTAGTGGCAGAAAGACTGCTTTCATGTTTTCAAGTCCTTACCCTTGGTTATAACAAGAGAGGTGGGTTTTGTCTGGTTTTTATTATGGAACAACTATAATAGCTTGACAAACACAACTTTATAGTCTGACAAAAGGAAAGGATTTTTTTCCCAACAAGCACTCCATCAAACATAGGGAATCAATTGTCTGTTGTTTCATTCTAGAGCTACTGTAAAGTCGGTCATCCTCAACCAGCCGATAAGAGTAAAAGTGAACAAGTGAATTAAATGATAACTATTCCTGGAAATAATGAGCAATTTATTTATTGAGGTTTCTTTTCCAACTTTATTCACTGCATAGCAATTCTGTGGAGTTCAATAGAAATTATTCCCTTGGAGAAAAATAAATTGGGTATGTGGATCCAAACCAAATTAAATCTTATCTAGATCTATCTAGCCAAGAAGTTAAATTAATTCCTTGCCCCTAACTTCATTATAGATAATACTGAATTAGGGTTACCTTCTTCAATTTTCTTAAATCTGGTCACCTAATTTGTACGTCATGCAAATTATTGTAATTATGCAAATAATTCAATTTTATATTCTAATTGTGCAAATTAATTGTATTAATTGCTGCATTTCTTCCCACCATGTCTCAAACTTTACATAGTTTGTATATACCAAGTTTATGCAAAATTTATTATTTCTAAAATGTTTATTTTTTCTGATCCAAGAGAACAAGTGTAGGATAATATTTAAAGTGCTGGGCTTAGAACAGGGAGGTCCAAATTTAAATCTCTGCTCCATCATGTTATTAATCATGTGGTATGAGCCACCATTTTGTCGTTGTGTTCCTTCAAATTGTGCCTGACTTATGGTGACCCTAAGATGAACCTACCATGGGTTTGCTTGGCAAGATTTGTTCATAGGGCAGTTGGCTATGCCTTCCTGTGAGGCTGAGAGTGTGATGTGCCCAAGGCCCAATGGGTTTCCATGGCCAATCAGGGATTTGAACCCTGGCTTCCAGTGACATATTCTAGTGCTCAAACCATGGCACTACATTGGATCTCTTGGGCCTCCACTACCGCTCAACCAACCTAATTTATAGAATTGCTGTAGGGATTATCAGGGAGAGGGGACCCATGTAAGGTGGAGATATACATTCATCGTGAAGAACAAATTAAAAAACAACAACATTGCAACAATTTGCCATACACCAACACTTCTAATGAGGTTCTCATCAGATTAACCTTTTGCTGTCAATTACTTTTAACTGACAGTAAAAAGCTGCAGGTCCATGAAAATACAACAGAAAGCCACTGAGAGTCACAGGCAAAATACAGAGAAAAAATGAACATGTAACAGTAATAGAAGGAGGGCAAGCATGGCTTGATTTCACACAAAGATGTTGTTTGTTGTTTTTGTTGTGTGCCTTCATAGAATCATAGAATCATAGAATCGTAGAGTTGGAAGAGACCACTAGGGCCATCCAGTCCAACTCCCTGCCATGCAGGAAATCCAAACCAAAGCATCCCTGACAGATGCCATCCCACCTCTGTTTAAAGACCTCCAAGGAAGGAGACTCTATCACCGAGGGAGTGCATTCCACTGTCGAACAGCCCTTACTGTCAGGAAGTTTCCTCCTAATGTTCAGGTGGAATCTCTTTTCTGTAGCTTGCATCCATTGTCCAGGTCCGTTCTCTGGAGAATCAGAAAACAAGCTTGCTCCCTCTTCAATATGACATCCTTTCAAATATTTAAACAGGGCTACATATCACCTCTTAACCTTCTTTACCAGGCTAAACTCCCCAGCTCCTAATCGTCCTCATAGGGCTGGTTTCCAGACCCTTCACCATTTTGTCGCCCCCTTTGGACACGCTCCAGTTTCTCAATGTCCTTTCTGGAATTGTGGCGCCCAGAACTGGACACAATATTCTAGGTGGGGCCTGACCAAGCAAATACAGTGGCACTATTACTTCTCTTGATACTAGACCACTATACTTCTATTGATGCAGCCTAAAATTGCATTGGCCTTTTTAGCTGCCGCATCACACTGTTCACTCATGTTCAACTTATGGTCTACTTGGACTCCTAGATCCCTTTCACACGTAGTTTCATTCAGCCAGGTGTCACCCATCCTATATCTGTGCATTTTATTTTTCCGCCCTAAGTGCAATACCTTACATTTCTCCGTGTTGAATTTCATTTTGTTAGCTTTGGCTATTCAAGCTATTTCCAACTTATGGTGACCCTAAGGCAAGATTTGTTGGCGAGATTTGTTCAGAGAAGGTTTGCCATTGCCTTCCCTGAGGCTGAGAGTGTGTGACTTGCCCAAAGCCACCCAGTTGTTTTCATGGCCAAGTGGGGAATCAAATCCTGGTCTCCAAAGTTGTAATCTAGTACTGAAACCACTAGACCACACCTGACTCCCTCTTTCAGATATACAGAATAAATAATGTAGTATAAGTAGAAAATAGTCTAATTGATTTTCACTTATTTGAGCTCTTATCAAAATATGCATGCTAACTACATCATCTAGGCCAGGACATATGTGCTCCAACCCATTTATGAACTAGAATCCTTTTGTCATTGTCCCAATATGCATTTTCACAATTCACTAACAGGATTTCTCAGTGATGTAGAACTGAGTCATTTGACTAGGAGCAAAGTCACTTCAGTGACTCAATTTGAACTTAACTTGGCAATAAATGATAGTCTGACTCGACTTAACTTGACACAAGACTTGTATATTTGTAGTGAATGACTTGCTGGCCTAACTTGATCCAGAAACAGCAAACACATTAAGCAATGGACTTGAGGCAGGGCTTGAAGTCAACTCAGCAGCCTGTCCCAGCTGCACACTTTTGTTGTTTATCTCCAAGTTCTTTTAAAATTAACTTTGTGCATGTCTTCTTGATTTTCTAGTAATTGAAATATACCCTTCACAGCACCACCACCACCCCTTTTCTGTTAATGTTGGTGCTGTACAGACCGGCGCTTTGCGCCGACCTGCACATGTTCTAGGGTTGCCTCAGGGCATCCTTTCCAGATGCCCCGCAACCCTAGTATGTTGTAATGGCGGTGCCCTTTCTATATGGGCGCCACCATTATGACGTCATGGCCACGCCGCCTCCAAATGGGGTGGTGTGGATGTGATGTCTTGGCACCGCTGAAGGGCACCTGTGCACCCTTTCAGTGGTGCCAGAAGGTGCTCCGAAACAGAACTCCTTCCTTTGTTTGCATTGCTGGCGCAGCCTTTACACAGCTGTGCCAGCAACACAAAGGAGAAAGGGGCCAAGCAGCCCCTTTCTCTTGTTCCCTGCCGCTATCAGGGTGTCCTTGGGGCATGAAGCCCCAAGGACACCCTTTTCCAGGTCGCGGATAAGCGGCCTTTTGCCACTTCCCCGCGGCCTGGAAAAGTGGCGGATCGGGGCCTCAGGGGTGCCGCTGTGGCAGCTGAGGCCCCAATCCATCGGGGAAAGGGGCGGGTGCAGGCCGCCCCAAAGGGGCAGTCTGTACACCACTGTTGTCTCCATACTTGAGACTTGACTTGAAATTACCTTGCAAGGACATCACCTGAGACCTGGAGTAAAATACTTGCATACATCACTAGGGTTTCTTAGCACCTTTGCTCCTTAGCTAAATATATGTAAATTTATATTAAGGAAAAGGTGATTTAGCTTTCCAGTTATTGTTTGTTAATGTCAGTTAAGGTAATGATAAATGATGTTGGTTGTGCTCTGCAAACCGAAGGACATATTGCCTCACATCTGGCTTGCAATGTGTGTTCTTGATATGTAGAAGAGAGAACGATGTACAACCCTTAAGGCAAGTGCACCCCAAAAATAGTGAGATGAGTTATCCCCACACACACGCTTGGCCATGTCTTCAAATAGTTGAAGCAATCCATCTTCTCTTCCCTTGGCTAAACATATGAAACTCCTTCAGTCACAACTCAGTTTAATAACGTGAAGATATGGGGTTGAGAAGCAAAGTGGGTAAAGCATGTCAGGTCCATCATGTAAAAGTGCCTCTCTGCCCAGATTTACAGTCATGGTAAACAGAGGGTAAATTTTGATCAAAAGAAGCAGCTGCTGCTCCTGCAAGAGAAAGCCATTCACATATGATTGCCTCATCTGGTCTGGAAAAGGGAGAAGAGCTGGGTTGAGCATAACTTTACACTTCCAGATGCATGGGAGGATTTGATTTCATTTAATCTAGAGAGGAGAGGAATTTGTCACCTAAGGAAGATGAAAATCTCCTTCAGTTTTTCTGCCCCCATGTATGATGGTTATTGGCTGTATTCATAGAAGAAGCTGACAATATGATGAACTATTTAGTAACTTTCTCCAGCTTGATTGTCTGTGGAGATTCGATATTTTGCTGGACCCTAGTGACTTTCTTATGCTGAGAAGTTATTTTTATTTTGGTATTTGCCAGAATGCTCTTTGTATGTTGGGGGGCTGTGTGCTTTAGGGACTTGTGGAAGCCATGAAATTTCAGTTGTGCATCATAATATCCTATTTCTTAATCATCTAACCAGTTGGGCTTAAGATATATTAACTTTACATTTGTTAAAAGCTTCTATAAATGAAAATGGTTCTCAGCTGTGGATTTAAATAAACACTTGTCTAAATAAATAAATAAATAAAGATGTGTTGCAAAATCTCTTAATGCACATTTGTAACTTAAAATGATGCAAATATTTAATAACTAAAGCCAAACCAATTCACAGAGTAATCAGTTCTGACACATGATATCAGTAAGTTTAATTGTTTTGAATATATTTGGTAGGTTCCTAGTATACAAACTATATTCTAGTTTTTTAAAGATCTAAATCCAATTTCTAGTCTCCAACAGAGCAGACCTGATGAATGAAAAATTTGCATTCATGTTGATGGGTTTGAGTATGTGCACCTTCAAGTCACCTGTCTACACTTATGGCAACTCCATGAATTTTTCAAAAGGGTTTTCTTAGACAAGGAATACTGAAAGGTGGTTTTCCAGTTCCTTCCTCTAAAATATAGACTACAGCCACCAGTATTCATTGTTGGTTTCCCATCCAAGTACTAACCAGGGCATACCTTTCTTAGCTTCCAATATCAGATGGGATCCGGTGCCTTTAGGGTATTTACTAGTCAGCAATTGTTTGAATGGGTCTATACTAACTAGGCCTTTAAAAATGTACACCTAACCTATTTTCTTTTGCTCTCTGACCCTGACATTGATTGCTTCCCAGCTAAAGTCAGCATTCCTCCTGTATGTGTTTGTATGCAGCCATTGGGATCAATGGGGATCTATTCCCTTGTTGACTGTGAAGCAGCTGCCTGACATTCCCACCCCTGCCATGAGTGATCTCAGATTAACAGGCAGAAAATGGACCCCCATTACAAATTCCCCTCAATCCAGAAATCACATGGGAAGGGAGCTTCACAAACAAAAGGGTAATGGACCACAGATGATCCCAATGGTGACTTACCAATAAGTGGGATTAGGATGACTTTCACAGTCCCTACATAAGCCTTAAATTAGGGGCCACATAGAGGTTGTTAATACATAGTAGTTGTGAATGCATAACTGTAGGTTACGTATTCGTAACTGCTCAATAGGATTCCAGACATAATTTTTTTCCAAAGGACAAAACTAGTATAGTGAAGCATCTCTACTGTATTTGGCATGGCTTCAGATGCAAGATAATAAAACATAGATTAACCTACCTGATTCAGTTCCCACCTTCTCACTCCTATCTGCTCCTATTGTTGTGTGTAATTTAAAAGGCATTATAGGCAAGCAGACCAACACAGACAATTTCAGTTTGAGAAGCAACAGGGAATAAAGTAATCCATGAAGGTGAAAAGGGTAAAAATCCACTAATGGAGGGCATCTAACCCGGACTCCTTTCTGGAAGAAGTTTTCCCCTAGGGATTGTTAACATCTGGCCGGATAAATATCTATTTCCTTTCAGGTCATTATTTTGCCAGCATTTTTAGAGATGTTTTTGGAAGTATTTAATGTGCTACCCTACTCATTTTTTCTGTTTATAACATTGAAAATAATATTAGAATGACAGAGTCACTGGTGTAAACAATTTAATAATGTTTGTCATAAAGGAGTATGTTGCTGGAGGGATTCTAGCTGAGCAATGGGAGGTATACTCTGTAAAAAGTAACTTTTCTCAAGATTTATATTTAAGTGCTTGTTTTGGCTAAAAAGAAGTGCTAGACATCTTTACATAATCAATAGCTCCAGAACATCGCAGTCTAAAATGTAAACTGCCAAAGTGATAACCTTCTGATGAAAGGAGTCTCAAACTGGATTATTTCTGCAGTGTGTTTTGGACCATAGTCTTTGAATTCTAGCTAAATATGATTAGGTTCAAAGATTCAATGGGAACTGTAGAAATGTTTCATCTTATATCTAAAATAGACTTGGTATGAGTCAGACCTCTGACATTCCATCAGTCCCAGCAAGCATGAGCAATGGCTTGGGATTATTGATATCATAATCCTATAAACCTGGAGGGCACCACATTGGAATAGGGTGGTACAAACGATAACTGTAACCTAAACATATTTTTTTGTGCGTGAAACAACATTTGTGTACATTGAACCATCAGAAAGCAAAAGTGTTACTATCTCCCTTGTGGATAATTTTAGATTTTAGAATATTTTGGATTTCAGAATTCCAGATAAGTGACACTCTACCTGTATTTATAAACCAACCTTTCACAACCTTTTTATATTCTGGAGGAATGCTTAAAATAATTTTCAGGTCTCAGGGAACCCTTGAATAAAAATTATTATATCCACAGCTCAAAAAAATTATAATAATTAATCATAATCTCTCACAAAAGCCTAGCAAACTCACAAAAAAAAAAATTCCTAGGGTTCCAGGCAACTCTGGTTAAAAATCCTGCTGTAAGCAATTATACTGTTATAATCCACATTAAACAGTTAACTAGTAGCTTGATTTATGAGTTAATTTACAACTAACTGTAGAATATAGTGTGTGTGTGTGTGTGTGTGTGTGTGTGTGTGTGTGTGTGTACTTTCAAGTCACTTGTCACCTTATGACAACCCCATGAACTTCATATGGTTTTCTTAGGCAAGGAACACTCAGAGATTATTTGGTCAGTTCCTTCCTTTGAAATATAGCCCTCAGTACCTAGTATTCATTAGTTGTCTGTCATCCTTATTATTATTATCCAAGTACTAACCAGAGCTGACCCTGCTTAGCTTCCAAAATCAGACAGTCTCTGGTGCCTTTAGAGTATTTAGGCCCTAGTGTACCTGGATGTAAAATGTCCTTTGAACAGGTCACTTCAATTCCTATTTAAAGCAAATAAAAACTGTGGGTTTGCATATTTTTGCTTCTTCTATAGGTTACTGAAACCTTCATGAACATTTACATTTTTAAAAATAAATGCAACAAAAAAGAAAAACCTGTGACAATAAAATAAAATGACCAGCTAATGACCCTACATTGTTTAATTTTTTAAAAAAGCATCTGAGGAAGTAGACTGAGGTTTACAAAAGTTCATGCTGCCAAGGTCTTTCTTTCAGTTAGTCTCCAAGGTGCTATAAGATCTCTCTACATTAAAAATAAATGTAAGTTTGTAATAACATTGATAAGCTTGCAGATAATTAAAATAGTTTCAAGGAAAAACTCATTAATTGTTGAGTTAGTTTGGATGTGATGTTTTGTCTGTTTAAACTGTGTTGTTGATCAAGGTTGGCAGCTTTCTGTGTCAACATCTACCTGTGTATGTTTCAATACCTTGGACAGCCAACTCACAGATTCAGCTTCTAAACAATTGATCTTCAATAGCCTGAGGCTTATGGTTCTCAAGTGCCATCTGCTGGAGGTATGGGGAGAAAAATCACTTGCAACTCATCATTTTCTGTAATGGTGACTACTCAAAAAGAGCAGACACATAAACACAAACACATATCTATTCAGAGATATAAAGATATATTAGGGATAGAAAGAATATTTTAAAAAAATTTGAACTGTGGTTGAAAAGGGGTTTCTTGAATGTTGGAGAAACTTGATGAAGAGATTCCTAAATGAAAAGAATCTTTGTACTTTGGATCTCGTCATGTGCAAAAAAAAAAAAAAATTCACATGGTTCTTTTGTAAAGAAAATGGAATTTTCGATGCAGAAAACACTTCTGTGTGAAAAATGCTGTTTTATGCACAAGAAACATATGTTCTGTGTAGCAATGTTGTTTCCTGCACTGAAAACATTCATTTACTATTTGCTATGTTAAAAGGTGTGATTTGTTTGTTTGTTTGTTTGCACTAAATAACAAGTTATTTCACAAAGTTTCACTCACTCATTTCTTTTGTCATCAGCACAATTCTTTTCCACTTCATATACACAGTGATTGTTCTGACCGTTAAACCCTTGTTCACATAGAACCCATCCAGTCTGAAAGACCATCTCTTACCATAAGTACCTACCCACATATTGAAATCATCGGTGGAGGTTTTTCTCCAGTTGGACACACAATAAAGAGTCTTAACAGCAATGGCCTTATCATTTATGGAACGTTCTCCCAAAGGCCATTCACCTGTTGATGACACTGGTATATTTCCAGCACTGGGCAAATCTCTTTTAAAAATTCCGCACTGCAGAAGTAATACAGTTTGACACCACTTTAACTGCCATGGATCAATGCTATAGAATTCTGGGAATTGTATTTTGTGAGACATTTAGCCTTCTCTATTAAGAGCGCTCTGGTGCCATGACAAACTACAGTTCCCAGAATTCAATTGCATTGAGCCATGGCAGTTAAAGTGATGTCAAACTAGATTTTTCTGCAGTGTGCATGCAGCCTCAGGATGTTTGAAAATTTGATCATCTTAAACATAGGGTAAAGACCAGAAGAGAGTCTGGTATTTATACATGCCTTATAATCTTGTGAAATTAACACAGTCCTTAATAATACATATTTCAGTCATACCTATCTATTTTTCCTTTGTCAATAAAGAAATGGAATTTTGATGTGCTTTTTGTGAAGCAAAGCTTAACTGTAGTATAGCTAGTAAGCTATAGACAATGTTGCGTCCAGCTTGCTTATGTTATGTGTTCTAGATTGTTCCTTGGTTAAATAAATCTGTTCTTCATAGAAGTATACTGATCTGGTTTCTTTCCGAAATAACCTGCCACTTTCCATCGAACAGTTACACAGAAACTGAGAGTTCTGGAAGGACTCAGAAACAGAATGGATACATTAAAAAATGCCAAAGGTGCTTTTTTTTTCTCCAGATGTAAGCCAGACTAATTTAAATGAATCATACCTGTAGGTAAAAGAATAGACTCAATCAAGGAAGTCACTGCCCTGAGCCTGCAAGACCTGAACAGGGCTATTGATGAAAGGGTGACTTGGAGGTCTCTCATTCATAGGGTGTCCATAAGCCAAAGTTGACTTGTTAACAACAAAAGAATACTGCAAAGTTCTATTGAAGTCTGCAAGACATAACTCTGAGGAAACAGGTTTTGGACTAGGCCAATGAATGATCTTGTAGAACTCAGAAAAGTTACTTCTTTTGAGTCCCAGTTTTCAGAATTCTTTCAGCAAGTATGTTACTGCTCATGTGGCCAAGGAGGTTCTCGAAACTATGATTCAAAAGGTAACTTTTCCAAGGCATTGGTATGGTCCCTTTTTTGCTGACAATCACATTGTTTCATGAATGTATATATGTTTCCTTGTGTATGTATATAACCAATATAGGCATGGACACCGACACACACACACACGTGCACGATAAGGCTTCAAATTAATCAGAATATTATTCCATATTTTTAAAAATAAAGATAAATTGCAATCCTGAATTTATTGTGCCTGGGAATTGTGATTAATTTATCACAATGGGGAATACATTATCATGGTGAAAGTTTTGTTGCATAAAGTATAACTACTTTAGACTATTATCACTTATAGTGCTAGTGACATATCTTCATTTTAGAATATTTTCATTGCTTAGAGTATTGCTTAGAGAAACACTGTACTCTCTCAGTATTTCAGGTTGCAATCTTTAACATATTTGCCATCCATTTATTTAACTTTAGAGAGTTTTACTTATGAGTCAGCAAGCCTAGAACTGCACTGCATGTTATCAATTAATGGACATAAATTAATCCCCCCCTCCAACAGACACACACCCTACATCTCAACCAAATGTATGAAATTGCTTCTCTTTCTCAGATGGCTTATGAGACTTTGTATGAGACATTTCCAAACAAAAGATAAATTAAAATTTGAACAAATTTCTTTTCAAACCTATGAATGGACTGCATGTGTTGAACTCTATTCTTTGCAGGTTTCTGTAAAATAAGACTCTCATGCTGACAGAAATCCAGAAAGCTGACTTGATTTAACTATTATGCAGGCAGGAATCTTTTTGGAACAAATCTGTTATTTCCTTATTTTATTTCAGTAATAGCTGTCTTCTTCTTTTTCTCAAGCAAAGCTGGAAGACATGGAATACTAAAAATCACAAACACCTTAGGAAACATTGAGATGTTCCTTCCATTAGACAGCTGTTTGAATGACTTGGCTAACCTACTTGGATAGACTCAGCTATACTACAAGCTCAAGGTAGTTCAATAGCACATTTATTTATGGTCGTTGTTGTGTGCTTCAAGTTGTTTCTGACTTATGGTGACCCTAAGGCGAACCTAGAATGGAATTTTCTTGGCAGGATTTGTTCAGAGATGGTTTGCCTTTGCCTTCCTCCAATGCAGAGAGTGTGTGACTTGTCCAAAGTCATGAAGTGGATTTCCATGGCGAAGTGCGGGTTTGAACCCTGGTCTCCAGAGTCTTAGTCCAACACTCAAACCACTGCACAACACTGACATCTCCAACATTCCACTGATGGAAAATGTGACACATATGGCCAAACAACATGGTCAAGATGGCAAAAGTTATTAATGAGGGGAATATGCAGACTAGGAGATGTCACATTCACTGGCAGCTACCAACAACATAGGGCAGAAATAGCATTCCTTCCTACATCCATGTGGCCAGGTGCCCCCATCCAACAACACAAGCCATGAAAGGAGTCTTCTGAGAAGATACAATGGCAAAGGCAGGTAGGGAGCATGCGTGGGCATGTAGTGTTCGAACTGGCCTATCCCAGCCCAGGGCTAATGGCCCATGTTGTCCATACAGGATGACACCAGGCGGTGGGGAACACAGGCCTTTTGGTGCTTGTGTACAGGCTCTGAGTGTCACGTAAAACAGTATAAAGGATATTTCAGCTGCTTTATTATGTTCATGCTGCCGAAATGGTTACATCTCCAAAATGCTGCCAAAATGGTTACATTAGGGTTTCTAGTTTTTACTAAGATTGCCTGATAAGCACAATTCAGTTGTAAATTTAAAATGAGTCCATTTTTACTGTGTAGGCCATAGCAAAAGTGGAAAAGGAGGTAAGCCAGGCCATACAGAAAGCATTTTAATTTGGTAGAATTCAAAAATATAGCCATGTTAGTCTGCAGAATCAGTACGTAGAAAGATCTTGAAGCACCTTTGAGACTAACTGAAAGAAAGAAATTGGCAACATGAGCTTTTGTAGACTTCAGTGTACTTCCTCAGACTCATTCCACCAAATGGATCCGAAGAAGTAGACTGAAGCATTTTAACTTGGTTTGGGGCACACTATCCCATTCTTTTTAATCTGTGACTAACCCTTAATAAGACTAATGTACTTTGTTTCTCTCATCTTTTTCCAAATTCAAATTACCAGTTTTCCAAGAGCACATTCTTTGCAGCTGCACATTTGTGTCTATAGGCACATGAGGGGGAAATCCCTGCACCCCACTCAAGTGATGACATATAGTACTTAATCAAGCCCTATTATTTTGCCACACAAGAGAGAAAATCCCAGATGAGACTGGGAAAATGCAATAATAACAAATCGAATTACTAAGTATTTAGGGCTTTCCTGCACAAGCCCCATTCTCACCACTGTTCCACTCTCATGGTTACCCATTCTATTACATTATTTTGTGAGACTTGCTAAGATTATCTCCTTCTTGTTGTGTGGATTTTTTAAAAATGGAATTTAAGAGATGGATCCAGTTGTGTTTGCTCTTGTAACTGTTCTTCTTGATGTGCACTTTATTCATTTCTGACTTATGGCAACCTTACAGAGAGCCTGTTGCTGGCGAAGTGGTTAAATACCAGTACTGCAGCCACAACATTGTGAGTTTCAAAGTAACATGAAATATCATGTTGCAAAACGAATAAAGTTTCTCTAATTGATTTACAGTGGTAACAAAATAAGTTCTTAGGGAATTAACAGATTATATAGACTAACATGGCTATATCCTTAGTTCTTAGGGAAATGAACTAATTACAAGTAACAGCTGTATAGTTCTCCACTTTTGTGCTTAGTACATCTGGAGGATTCAGTGAAAAAAAGTTAACTGTGACTGGACAATCAACAATGTAAAGATGACACAGCATAAGTAATTCCATATGAGTTACTCAGCCAAGTCTTCTCTGTACTTTGAGGCTGACTTGCTTTGAATGATGCTGATTTATTTAGTGTATGAATGTTCCTTTGTATATTAAACAATGAGTGGATGGGATAAGGGATGAAGGTATCAAGGAGACCTTCTAATATAGTTTTTTTTTTCATGGACCAGTAAATCAAATTGGATACTTTAGTCCTTCAAACATTGAAATGGTTCCATTTATAACACTTTCATAAGGTGGCAAATTTCATCTTCATATTATTCCTGTTAAATAATAAAAGATAGAACTATAATGTATAACAGCTGGGGCAAGGGGGAAACATAACAATGCATGGATTTCCCCCCAGCTGCAAGCGGAGAGTGCCTTCAGGGCTTTTTGTTGTGCTACAGAATATTCTATGAGTAAGGCAAGCAAAGCGGGATACAGAAGTTAAGCCATAAATCCAAAGCAATGGGATGTTTTACATCTTAAACTCACCTTGCTTTATTTCCAAATGCCGCCAAAGCAGAAACAAAGCTTGGAAACTCTTTTCATGTCCAAGTGTCCTCTTCTTAGGAAAAGAAACAAGGGAAAAATGGGCTAGACACAATAGATCAGATAAATGAAGACACTGCCATTCTTAAACCAAAACAAATTTGAACGGGGAGAGGGACAATTAAAGAGCCCTAATTTACTACATATGTTTTCTACATATTGTACATAAGGGGGTTTCTACAGCAACATATGGAAAGTATCTGAACTATAAGACAATGACAATCATAAATCACTCTAAACTCCAACTCCAAATTATGTCTTGTTCCTTTCACTCTTGGGATATTCACTAGATTGCATACAAATGCATTGTTTAGTATGCTTGATAATCCATTTCTACCTTTATGAGAAATGATGTCATAACAACACACAGAGGGTAAGTAAAGAGAAAAAAATAAACAGGTTTTTATATAACTCTTCACCAGATTGAATCAAAATTTGTGACTCTTGTTCAACTGTCTCTCAAGCCGCAATGGAGTTTATTTCTTTTATATGTGTGTGTATATATCCTGTCAGTTAAATGTAATCTTTTTGTATGGTTTTGTTTAAATGTAGGCAGCATGATGAGGTACATAGATGACAACTGCCAAGCATATAAACTGACATATACCAACAGAAATGACTTTAAGTTTGTCCTTGAAGGACCACTTGCAGGTATAAAGAGTTTCTATTCACTTACTAACTCCATACCTATACAGATTTAACCTATGCAGACTATGCCTCAGGGCCATCCCTCCCAGATGATGGATTTGGAAATTATGGAAGAATACAGTATGTCTCACTTTGATGACATATGAAAATAAAATATTGGATAGATGGTCATTAACCAGAATAGTTACCCACCTAATGCATTGATTTATTGATCATTGGGACTCAAATGATTTATTCTGAGGAGGTCCTTCCTAAGAATGAAACATATCAAGGAGGCAGTGACAAGCAAGTGGAGAAAAGCCTGAGGTCTTCAGATAGAAGGAGATCTTGATCCACCTTTGCTATACCTAGAAGTAAGTTCTCCAGTTTTCTTTCTTTCCTTCCTTCCTTCCTTCCTTCCTCCCTCTCTCTCTCTCTCTCTCTCTCTCTCTCTATATATATATATATATACCATATATACTTGACTATAAATCGATATCATGTATAAGTCCAGGGCAAGTTTTGGGGCCAAAGTTACAGATTTTGGTATGCCCCATGGAAAAGTTGAGGGTAAAACTTTGAGGCTCCTCAGGGCCATGATGGCTCTTCAGCATTTCCCCAGCAGCAGTAGACAGAGGCTATTTCTCTGCCACAGCGAGGGAGCACCAAAGAGTCCTGGTTGCAACCATTTTTTTCCTCGGAGTAGGGTTAAACAGTCCCAGATTCCCTCTGCCCCTTCAATCCCACCAACAAACCTACTTTTACAGTAGACTCTCCTTGGAATGCAAGCTCTTTACTGCTGGCCTGTTCACAGTTGATTGCAGTGGACGGCTTGTCTTCTCACAGAGGGTGAGGAGGAGGCGAGGGTCAGTTTGGGGAGAGCCAAACATAAAAGGAGCCAAGGCAGGGAGCGAGAGAAAGTGTGTGTGTGTGTGTGCGTGCGTGCATGCATGCTGGACTAGGGAAAGTGGGGAGGAAGATGTGTGTGTGTTTGTGACTGGACCAGCTGTTGCTCCCATAGAAATCAAAATCACCCTGCGCGCTCTCTGCTTCCAGCAGCCCATTCCCAAGCACAGAGGGAAAGTAGGGAGGTGTGTGTGTTTGTCACTAAATGATTTGCCATCATCGGCATTACCATACTGACCCATATATGTCAATCCAGAATTTTGGGGTCAGGTTTTGGGCATGAATTGTTCAACTTATAGATGGTGTGTGTGTGTGTGTGTGTGTGTGTGTGTGTGTGTGTGTATGCTGCTTACATTGTATCCTTTCCAAAGGAAGGGACTATAAATGTGCATTTACACTGTAGAAATAATGCAGTTTGACATGACTTTGACTGCTGCCATGGCTCCATCCTACAGACTCCTGGAATTTGCAGTTTTGTGAGAAACCAGCACTCTTAGGCAGACAAGGCTAAAGACCTTGTGAAACTACAGATCCCAGAATTGCACAGGATGAAGCTAAAGCACTTGAAATGTAGATGTAACTTAGGTAGCAGAGTGCATGCTTTGCACACAGAAGATCCCCAGTTCAGACTCTGTCATCTCCAGAAAGGACATCCTGGAAAAGATCCACATATGCAAACTTGTAGAACTGCTACACCCCACAATGTCCCATGCGGCCCCTAGGCCTCCTGAGATATTCCCAACTTCCCTCCAAAAATTCAGCCAAAAAAATCCACCATGGGCATGACTTTGGGAACATACCTAAAACAGAAAAGAAAATCTGAAAGTGACTGGAACATCATTTTGGTAGTAGAAAATGGTGACTACATGGATCCAAAGTGCAGAAAATGCAGATACACCCCATCCATGGATGTAGACAATATTACACTTGATTAACCAATACATCTTAGAATAATGTACTTACAACCGTTGACAAATATTTTTTTTATATTTGACCTTATATTTAATGTGTTTTTTTAAAAGGATTAACTTTTTAAAATAACAATAGAAATACAAAGGACTAAAAAGAACTATGCTTTAACAATAAAAGTTAGAGGCTACTTCTAAAAAAAATTGTAGTCAAGGAAAGCAACCCCCCCCCCCCCCAAAAAAAAATGCTGTAGACAGAGGCTGACCTATGGATTAGACAAGAAATTCTAGAATGTAGACACCATAATAGTGTGGGTGTCATTGTGAAAACAATGGGAGTGCTGACTAGACAAAAGGTTGCATTTTATTTTCCAGGAATTATGAACCAGAGGCTGGAGTCTTAAAAGAATGAATCTTCCCACAACAAATGCTGTACACAGAAACCATTAGTTGAGAAGATCATAAAACAACAATTCCAAAAGGAAAAAGCTATTGTCCCTCCTTTCTTGAGATAAAGTGCTACACATTGGGTGACTTTTGATGGAACATGGGCCATACCTTAAATCAGGAACACATATATCATTTTTTCATGAAGACAACAAGCTTTTGGGGAAGGGAGTTATTAGTCACAATCCATGACTGGACAAGAAAGAATCAGACTCTATCTATCTCTCTCTCACACACACACACATAAGAGTTATTTCTGCATGATATAACTGCACGCCATGAAGGAATGTTTGGGGAAATTCCAACCATGTGAGCAGAGCCAATCTTTTAGATCAATCCCAATCAATCTGTAGTATATCTAATCTTTTGAAAACATTCAATTCCTTATTGAAGTGCCATCCTGCCACAAGAAAATTATTTGGCCTTTATACATCAGAGTAAGCCAGTTGCATATGATATCTCCCAAGGAAATTCATCTGTTCTAGATAACCAGTCAGATGGAGCACATAATGACCTCTGTTCTCCCCAAAAATGAAGCACTTTTCTGTCTCATTGATTTCAATAGAATCTTAAGAGGTTATTGTTATTTCCCATTGAAATCTATGAGACATAACAGTTCTTAATCTTGAGTGGATTGTGTGCAGTATTGATCAAACTGAGATGACACCAATTCTCAATAGTCACAGTCTCTGGAGAGGATAATTAATTGTATGCTTGTGCCAATAAGATATTAGTATAGGAATGGAAAGAGGGATCAAATTGTACAAAAATATCAAAGGGAAAGATACACACATTGCAGTCCAGCAGCTGCATGTTGCATGATACACATATGGATTGGAGCAATCCTCATCACTGAAGTAAATTGTTCAACTTCTGTTTGAACTGAGGTCTATGTGCTTACTGGGCCCCTATGGAGTTTTGGCTCTCAGCTATGAGTTTTCATTTGGGCATAAGGAATGTTATATATAGTGGGGAAATACTAGTGGATAACATTACATCAGAATCAGCACTTTGAAAGCCCATTGTGATACTTTGAATAATTCCAGTGGGAAAATTCTACATGGAGATCTATTCCATTTAATGAAACGTTGTAACATCGCTTTGAATCAGAGAAGGAATTTTTATCAGCACCTAATAAAACACAAGCAACAGAGCCTTTGTTTTATTAGTTGTCTCGTTTCACCTCTGGGAAATGCATGCACCACATAATAGAAGATCATTTTCTATGCCTTCTCAAGACAGTCTTATCTGCATTGATCAGCTGCAGTATGTCTGTTTAGTTTATTCTGGAGATATGAAGTATGGGGTTATCACTCTGTTGTGCTTGTAGGCTTGGGAGTAATTTCAGCAATGCTTTCTTAGAAGACTCTGGAGTCATCTTAGTTTAATCTCTGTTAGTTATTATTGACTGTTCTGTTTAATAACTTATGTTGACTGTAAAAGTTTTTTTTTAAGTTATGCAGAATTTGGTCATCCTTGAAATTATATTTTCTGGGATTTCCAATGAAAAGGTACATAATTTTGCTTTAAATTTCACTCTGGGATTCAGTGCAGTAAAATAACTCTGGACTCCAACAACACAGTTGTTACAACTGGCTGTTGAAACAACCAGAGGATAAATGGACATAAATCAGACATTAGGAATGGGAATACACAAAAACTGGTGGCAGAACATTTCAGTCTCCAGGGGGATTACATGTCAGACCTCAATACAGTGGACCTTGAACAAAAGAACTACAAAGGTAAATTAGAAAGAAAAATAGCAGAATTTGAGTTCATCTATAAACTACAGTCCCTCAGCAATGGAATCATAGAGTTGGAAGAGACCTCAAAGGCCATCAAGTCCAACCCCCTGCGATGCAGGAACTCTCAATCAAAGCATCCCTGACAGATGGCCATCAAACCTCTGTTTAAAGACCTCCAAGGAAGGAGACTTCATCACACTCCAAGGGAGTTTGTTCCACTGTTGAACAGCGCTTACTGTCAGCAAGTTCTTCCTAATGTAGAGGTTGAATTTCTTTTCCTGCAGCTTGCATCCATTGTTCCAGGTCCCATTCTCTGGAGCAGCAGAAAACATCCCTTCAAATATTTAAGCAGGGCTATCATATCACCTCTTAACCTTCTCTTCTCCAGGCTAAACAACCCCAGCTCCCTAAGTTGTTCCTCATAGAAAATGGTTTCCAGGTCCTTCACCATTTCAGTCGCCCTCCTTTGGACACGCTCCAGTTTCTCAATGTCCTTTTTGAATTGTGTTGCCCAGAACTGGACACAGTATTCCAGGTGGGGCCTGACCAAAGCAGAATAGAATGGCACTATTGCTTCCCTTGATCTAGACACTATACTCTTATTGATGTAGCCTAAAATTGCATTGGACTTTTTAGCTACCGCATCACACTGTTGACTCATGTTCAACTTGTGATCTACTTGGACTCTAGATCCCTTTAACACATAGTTTCATTCATCCAGGTAGTTCTCAATGTCTTTGTTCACTAACAACCTTAGTTAAAACTGGACTTGCTACTTCATTTCCATACTCAAAGGATTTTGAACTAAAATTGACATTCTCACATACCAATGGCATATATATATATATATATATATATATATGACATGACTCACTAGAAAAAAATAATAATGCTTGACAAGTTAGAAGGCAGCAGGAAAAGCTGAAGACCACATTCCAGATGGATAGACTCAAAGGAACCATGGTCCTGAGACTACAGTATAAGATACGAGCAAGGCTGGTGACTTGGAGGTCTCTCATTCATAGGCTTGCCATTAGTTGAAATTGACTTGCTGGCATCTGACAACAACAACAATAGTATTGTAATACCTATACTATCTTAGATTTTTATATATCATACATTTCTACAACACCTGTAAAGTGTTACACTTGTACATGTCTGTATCATCCCCCTATGAGCCATCTGGTAAATAGCAGAGTAATACTCCACCTCTTTGTCAAAAATGGCACTCAAGTTAGCTAATAATAATAAAACTAAAATAAATGCTATCAAAATACAAAAACAAATTTAAAATGCAATTAAAACAGCAATAAAAATAAACAGTAGCTCCATTTGGATGCTAAAAGTCTGGCTGAATAAAAAGTGGTACATGTGTCCTATACATGTCCTACACCAGGTATAGGATAGTTGGATTCCAGCTACTGGGTACACATGTGGTTTGGATCCTCTATTAAATCTTTTCATCTCACTCAGTTGAACTGCACCAATTTTCATACACTGAGCCAGTTATGGGGCTGCCAGCAAAACATGCATGTCTCAACACAATGATATTTATTATATTTTAAAATTGATTTTAATTATTTTAACTGTGTTAATTTTTATTTGATTGTTATTATTATGTTGATGATGGAGGGTTGGGGGATTTGTATTATGTATCTTTATGCTCTATTGTAACCCGCCTCAATCTGTAGGGAGAGGCAGGAAGATCATACTATTAATAATAACTACAGCCTAATGCAGACTAACTAACCTAACTACCTACATATGGCACTGTTCAGCATTCTTGAGATGTTTGTGATTGCCCCAGGGCCAATTTGTTACTGCAAAACCTGGTCATTATTGCCTTGTACACCATTGGGCCATCACAGTTGGAAAAGTGAAAATCAAGCTTATGGGTGAGGCATGGACGGGAGCAGATTGTGACTTGAGACAACACCCATGGGCCACAAATGCAATTTCCCTGAAGCATTTTTGAGGTGGACTGTCCACCACTCTGGCTCACATCATTCTCTCTAATGGTCGGGGTGGCCCTGCCTGATTACAGATTCTAACCATCACGCTTGTCTACGGCCCTCTTTCCTATGTTGCCAGTTGCTTCTCTCTGTTAGCATCAAATCACGTGTAGGAAATTTTGCAACATGAGTGCTCCACGACTGATAGTTTCTGTGTGAGGTTTTCAGCCGCCCAGTTCAGTACGGACATTCTTCAAGAAAGCATGTTTTGAATTGGTTACTATTATAAGCACACTTAGAAATTAGTTTATCTGTGTTTAGGTGATGCATCATTTCTATACTATAAGAAGTGAGGTTCAATTGAAGTCCCGCCCCCCCCCCCCCCCTCCCTCCCCCTTTGAGAATAATTGAGAATAAGTAGTGGCTCTGTTGTGTTTTGGTGGCGCTTGGAGTCATAGACAGGTGTGTATTATGTACATACATGACCGCGAAGCCACATTGTGGTGTGTAATCCTTCTACTTGACTTTTGACTGAACACCTCAAGATGCACATTTTCCTCGTCACTGGATGTTTTGTGTCCAATACATTTGACAATACGTTCCCGTCATTGTGCCAATGTTGTGCCTTCATAAAAGCTTTTGCCCATGTTGCTAGCATAGCAGAAAGTAGGAACTTACTAAACAGGCAATAAAAAGCAAAACCAATCTCTTGCAGGACTGTTTGTTCAATCAGACAAAGTAAACCCCAATGAGATATTGGAGCATCTTTGTGAGACGTTAGAAGCCATTCATCTTGTTCTGTTTGCCCGTTTTGTTTCTGGCTTCAATACAAGGTAATTTTAAATTGTTGTAGCTTATCAAACTAGATATGTACAGAGATCACCAAGGGTCAAGAAATAGCTCTGGTTTCTGATTTAAGACAAAGGTTTCATATAAACATGCTATGTAACCACTATATCTATCCAGTTTAAAAACTACTACATGGTTAAGCAAACTGAACCTATATTGTAACTCTCATCTGCTATAACTGGAAGGCAGTGGTAGGCAGAACATGGTGGCTTATTTCCAAATAGAAAGGCTGTTTTAGAGCCAAAAATATTTTTGCAACCCCCCTCAATCTCACAATTTGAAAAGAAATGTCAGCGAGGAAGATGTTGACAAAATCTAGAGATTTGTCCCAGAAAATTGCTGTCATTAAAAACAGCTTCCTTCCCCTACAAGACACCCACCACAAGCAACACTTTAAAATATCCCAGAGAAAGAAGGAAAATAATTGTTGAATTCTTCCCTCATCGAAATCAAAGAAGAAAACATATTTGGCATTTCCTGAAGCTTATGGAAAACAAATGCAATATAATTATACAACTTTATCTTCCAATCACAGATGACTGGCCAGAAGAACCATTGGCATATTCAGGTTTTGGTACAACACTGTTAAGCTGATTTGGATTTGAAACTGAACCTCACATGTCTGACCAAGAAGAAGCAGCAGAGACTTGTTTTGGATTGTTCCACATCCATCTGTGAATGAAAGGCATGTTCACACGTCTCCCCATACAAACATCTCCTTGAAGAGAAAAGGTGCATGTCACTTTTTAAAAATTGTAGCTTAATTTGACTGACAGGCTAATTCCGGTGTATAGAGAAAATTTTTAATATGCCCACAGGATCAAACTGAGGAGTGTGTGGAAGATGTACAGTTAGAAAGGTTAAGGAAGTTGCAAAATAGGTCCTCACAGAAAGAAAATAGTAACCAGAACAGACTTTTTCCAAGTTATATTATAAAATGGCATCATGAGGAAAAGCACTGTCCCCAATGAGGACTCTCCAAAATGTAAATATGCAGAGAATGGAAGTATCTCCCCCCCCCCCCATACATGAGTTTTTCCAAATTCCAAGCGTTTTTAAACAAATGTAAATGTGCCATTCTCTATTGAGCCTGGTTTTGGACTGGTGAAAGTATTGTACCGAATATAAAAAGCATTATCTATATAAAAGAATAAAAATTATATTTTTTTTCTTAGTATTTATCGATAAACATGCTCTGCGAAAACTGTTTCTTCTTTTTACAAGGCTGACAATGGGTTCTGATGGAATCAATACAGCATCCTGAACATCAATCCCCATCATCATCATTACCCATATATCCCTTTATCCTGCCCTTTTTTTCCTAGCTGGGGAGTTTAAGAAAGCTGAACAAAAACTAAGAAAGATGTGCGGGGCTGCAGCACACCAGCGGGAAAGGTTGGTTGGGTCAGGTCAGGGCACAGCGTCCATATGACGCATGCCATGCTCCACCCTCGGAGAGCAATGAGATGCGTGGTGCTGCACCACATGGCCACAACATCATGGTGTTTCCTCTGGCGCTGCATCCACATGACACAGCAACCGAAGGAATGCCATAGAAGCCATGGTGCCACGCTATCATGCCATTTTGCAGGGCACAAAAAGGAGCCACTTTTTGCATGCTTCCTTTTGCACCCTGGCAAAGCCAGATCGGGGCCTTTTGCATGTGGTTACTGCAGCTCCAGTCTGGCTGTAAAAGGGGCAGTCTGCAAGTCCCTAAGAGAGAAAAGCTTTACATCACTAAAACATAAAAGTTAAAATATCTTAAACTATCACTAGAAGCTGAAAGCCATTTAAAGGCAAGCAACAATATGGAGAATACAGCACATTAGTTAAAGAGCCCTTTCCCAATAAATAATCAGTTCCAAATGCCTTTTTGAAACAAAAAGTTCTTGATCTCCCAACTCCAACATTTCAGAGAGGATTCCAGAACCTGTGAGTTGGTGAAAAAAATTAGCATTCAGACCAAGATTTTTTAGCTGTTTCCTCTGGCATTGTTTCTTTTTTTTAAAAGGGTCTAGAACTACTTTGGGAGCACCTTCTTCCACATAATTCCACACCCGCACACCTAAGTTCATCTGGGAAAAACTTGTTGTAGCCTAAGAAGACTAAGCTGGCTGTGGTGCCCCAGAGGACTTTTTCATCTGCCACTACCTAGGCTATGGAACAACTTGCCGGACGAGACCCATCATAGTACCAGTCTAGAAGCCTTTAAAAAGGCCTTAGACAGATTCTTTGTCTCAACTCATATACCCCACCCGAAATTTTAGCACATCCGTAGATTTGAAATGTTTTAATTAACGTGTTAATTCTATTTTATCTGTTTTCTTTTAATATTTTTGTGTTTTAGGGGGAGTGTTTGGGGTATGGGATGGTTTTAAATTGTTAAATTTTATTCTTAGGATATTTTATTTGTTACCTTCTGATGTAATACCTCCTTGATTCTCTTTGGGAAAAGGCGGAATATATAATATTATATTAATTATATAATAATAATTATTGCCTTTAAAAAAAGTTCTGACACTGTTTTTCTGGAGTCTCCCACTAATGGGAGTGGGGTGATCTCAGTACTGTAGGTAGGGATTAGGAGGATCTTGTTTAGATTATACATAAAAGTTTTGTTTTCTTCCTCTGTGTGTGTAATGTGTGTGTGTCTTTCTTTCTGACCGCACTTCATTTCTTTACAGTGGATGGGCAAATGAAAAAATAGGGTTTTTCAAAAATTGTTTCCTTTTTCTCCCAAACAGAGGTGGACAAGGAGGAGAGAAGACACCATAGGGGTTTTCACCTGCATTCTGGTTAAAAAAATGTAGTGTAATAAGGTAACAGACATATAGACCACTAAATCAGAATAGAAACAGAATTAAAAATAAAATCTTTTCTTTTGATGTAAATGTCTCGGTGCAAAGGTTTCATTCCTGTTCAGTGTAATCTAATGTGTTGTGGACCTTTTCACTTCATTTTTTTTTTAATCTCTAGTGAGTAAAATGTCTAATCAAACCACTGGCACCCAAGAGATATGAACATTAACCAATATTAAGATGAACTTATATTTTGATTTCAGAAAGATCAGTAGGTAACTCTGATGTCAGGAAACTTTTCACCGCAGTCCTTTTTCATTCTCTCAGTAGTTCTGGCAAAATCCACTTCCCTAAAGGAACAAAATATGCTTGCACAATTGCTACAAATGAGATCCAAAGTGTCTCTCTCAGATCTTAGCATGGAACATTAGCACTGTGCACTTTCATTATTAATATAGCAACACCCTACTGATCTTTATCACCCAACCTATCCCAACCTTCTTTGGTGCTTCTATCACCACCACTGAGTCAAGAACAGCCATTATAAAAACTGACCACAAATGATCATCACTGTATACCATGTAGTATCCAAGCTGGGCCCCACCGTTTAGCAATGAACATTAGTTTAGACAACATTTAGTGTATTTACCATTTAGCTTAACCGAGTCTATAGTTCTAAGATTTGTTTTGGTTTCTTGTATAAGAACCTGGATTTAAAAAAATGTCAGTGCTTGACACTTATCAGCCCACAACAGGAACATATTTATGGCAATCCAAAATGAGAGAATGTATCCATAGAAGACTTTTCCTGCTGGATCAGGACCATGTATGGAGATCAGATACAGATGCACATCCAACGCAAAGTTAGGCAAATGAATTCCCTCTGCTGTGTCAGGCCACTAATCACAAAAAACAACTGTCCAGATCTTCAGCCATTAAGGTTTGTCAGTGCTTATAAGTAATTGAAAAGCAAACCCCTGAACTCTAGCTGAAAATTCCTGATGGATTAATAAGCAGCCATGGTTTACTGATGTCTGTTTCCCCTCAATCGCGGTTCATAGCACAAACATTACAACAATTATGACTTATTTTTAGGATGTCGCACTTATATCCTTGCTGCTCATACTTATGTCAGCATGACTACAGATACATCCGAGAGTCTGTGTTTCAGTCGATGGCTTTGCTACACAGAATGGAAAATAACGCCAACTTTATTTAACCCACAGTTTGCTGGAGCTACCTTCCTATTTCCACTAATCAAGAAATTTCAATTATGTGGCATTTTTTAAAAAATAGGCTTCAATTGTTTCCTGAGTAGGGTCCCAGCAAAGCATATTGCTATCTACACTCATATATATAATATATAATATAATATATATATATATATATATAAATCAATCATCCACATCCATCCATCCATCCATCCCATCCCACTTTCTTCTGGGTGGGACTCAGAGCAGTTTACATATCAGTTAAAACAGAACACTAAAATGGCAGGGAGTACAAAGTTTTAAAAAGCATTAAACCACACATCCAATTAAAACACTACTTGTAAGAAATTAAGAATTAAAACAATTAAACACTTAAAAATATATGTTAGATTCCTCCCCCCTCCCCCCCCCCCAAAAAAAAACCCCAGAAAACTCAATTGCACATGGCTCCCCTGGTCAGCTAAGGCGAAGACTAAAAATAAGTTCTTTGCCTGCTGATAAAAAGACAGAGGGGAGGGGAGATCAAACTTTCCAAGAGAGTTCTAAAGCTTAGGAGCAGCCACCAATAAGGTGAATTGTCCATACAATTCTTCTTGACAGTAAATCTCAATATGTACAGCCACACAGCCATGATCACGCTGGGAGAAAAGTTATCTACCCGTTCCCAAGCATGCAAATGTATGTATTTTTGAACTACTAACCCACTGTCCTCACATCAACAGCACTACAGAGCACCACACACACACACACACACACACACGCAGGCAAAATATGTGGATTTTCCACTCAAAACTCAGATAAATTCCAAGTTCCTTCCCCTCCATACTAAAGCCCTGAGGTGATGAAAAAGCCCAGATTTGGCCCCAATCACCCGCTACATCATTTGGACAGTTTGCTGTAAAAACTATTTGAAACCATTTTATTGGGCCCATATAGATGCACCCTCAGTCATGAAAACTCACTGGGTTTCTTGCAGACTTAGAGGAAGGCAATGGCAAACCTCTTCTGAATAAATCTTGTCAAGTAAACCCTACAGGTAACTTTGAAGGCACTGAGTAATAACAGTGCTTATTGATCTTGAAACTAATGATTACTGTTTTTCATGGTGGAAATGTTTGATGTTTGCTGTTGATGTTATACCATATAAGCAATTCCTGTGTGGATGAAGGAGCTGGCCAAGGACTATGGGGCAAGGGCAGTCCTGGACAATTAGCACAATACATTTTTGATAATAATGGAAATAAGAAGGTAAGTCTTAGTTGCTTATCCTGGTCAAATTCAATAACTACAAGTCATTCCCAAAACTGTATTGTATTGCATCTATCTGCCATGTAGATGTTAAAGATAAGGAGCCTATTGGGGGGTAGGGAAGGAGGTGACAAACCTAGTTCAGTACCATAAACATGTTATCAGTGGTCAGAACATATCAATGGATCATGGAAACTTTGCACATAAATTCCTTAGTGAGAGAATTCCTTGTTGATTGAATTTTGGATACAGAATAATGTTTAGTGAACCAGTGTGGTGTAGTGGTTTGAGTGCTAGAATCTGGAAAACCAGGGACTTATTCATACTACACAATTATAACACTTTCATAATTGGTTACACTGGTTACAATTATGTCAAAATTATATTTATTACATTCAGAATCAAATATATCCCAGCCTGGAAAAATTGTGTAAGAATCTCCATTCTCCAAATGGTTTCCACTTAAAAAAGAAAAAAAAACCACTCCTTGGATCCTTGGTGTAAATCACTCATTTATGTTGGTGCAGTGGCAATAGTGATGCTATCTCTATATTTTAAATAAAGGTGAGAAAAATGTAAAGACAGATAGACAGACAGATGCAATGTGGTAAGCTATACAACATGGTTAAAAAACAACAACAGCTGGGCTCACTTTATTTCATTGCATCTGCATGATTCCTAACAAATCAGGTGGCAGAAAGAGCATGCTTTCCTCCTCTTTTATTGGCCAACACCTGCCATGTACAGATATCTATGTACCATTTTGCACCGCAGGGACTCTAGATGGATGACTATATTCCCTAATAATTTACCGCACATCCCAGCAGCCAAACAATAGTGAATGCTTTTTAAAAACAACCCACAAAGAACATATTTTATGGAAACAAGGTGACTCTTGAGACTAGTAACAGATCATATACCACAGCCTTTTCTGTTGTCAATATGAACAGCCAAAGAACAACAGCTACACTGTGAACAACATTTCAACATGTGAGGTTTTAATCATCTATAGAAAACCACAGGTGGAATGTTCCGTGAAACAAAAAGATGTGGTAAGGTCTCACTGTGGCTTAACAGGAAAACCAGAGTGGACTTGAATTTTCTTTTACAAAGCTAATGGAAGCGAAAAGGCTTGTTATGTAGTAGATCATGTGTGTCCCAATTATTAGCAAATTTTTAACTTGATACTTAAAGAAGCCAGACATTAAAGAACAACATTTATAAAATTTGAATACTGTCTTTCAGCTCAGCTCCATCCATCACACGCAATTGTTCAAGCTGATAAATGAAAATAAATAGAATTTTTTCCCAAATGTATTTGAAAACAAATATAAAGTCATAAAAAAAATTGTGAAACTCCTGTATCAGTTAAAATCCACAAAACTGTGATACCTTTATTGGCCAACCAACATGCACAAGAATACATATTGTAAGCTTTCAATGCTCCACTGGCTTCTTTGTCAGGCAAAGATGTAAAAAATCATATAGGAGGGGAAAAAAATATGATGATGTTAGTAAAAAGCCTGCCTTTTGTCAAGATATTACTGTTCTCAGTTCAGGTGTTATTATGGGGACATTTGTGCAGGCCAGCCCATGTGGGTACTCTAGGAATATTTTTTAAGTTCCATTAGGCGAACAATAAGCTTGACTCAGGCTTGTATCCTTCCGAGGTTGCTAAAATGAGTACCCAGACTGTTGGGGGCAAATTAGCTTACTTGCTAATTAGCTTACTTGCTGTTCACCGCTATGATCTTTGGAATAGCGGTATATAAATAAAACAAATTAATTAATTATTATTATAAGAGATGTTTCTCTCGTGATCCTTGAAATAATGAACATTAATAAGTCAAAGTCACAGGAGAGTAAAGCTGAAGGAACATTGGGCTTGCCTCCACAGGGAAATGAACTGCCTCCTTGGTCTTCATGGCATCCTGTTCATACAACACAGGGCCCAATCCCCGATTTGAGTGCCAGCTATTTTCATGACATTTGGCCAGTTCTGCACCAAATTGGTGTTATACCAGCCCTAAATCAGTTTAAAATAACTCATCTTTTGCCCTAGATTTTCCAGAGCACTCCACAGCAACACCAGGTGTCTGTCTGCACATATGTCCCTAGTGTATTGCCCAGTGCAGCTGCCACCGTGCCAGTCACTCCCTCTGAGATCACAATGAGGCACCTAGACATGTGATAGACACTGGGTGCCTTATTTCTGACCTCAGAGGGAGTAATTTGTGCCAGTGGCAGTGGTACCAGGCAACACTGTGGGAACATATGTGTAGACAGCCAGCCAGTTTTTCTGCAGCGTATCTATGTAATGGATGGAATTTTGTGAAACTTCCTCACCAAAATACTCCAGAATCCTCCAGGAATTTTATGTTTGATGTAGAGAAACCCATTGTAATGTTGGTGCTCCTCTGTTAGGAGAAGAATGAGTGCACCCTTGCAACAAAAAATACCTCAATCAGAATTTTCTATATGAGTCTACTGAAAAGGCCCTTTTTCATAACAGCTATCAAGACAACTTTTCAGAACATGTGATTCAGAATAAGTCTTCTTGAAAATCTTTTTTAACAGTCTGATAGGGGAGAACACACCTCCTTCAGCATTTCACAGATGACAACCAGGACATGTGAGGCCTAGCCACTATAGAAATGTGGTTAAAATGGCAAAAGTTATTAATGAGGATGAATAAACAAGCTAGGAGAGTCTGCACCAATTTGCTTTTACAAGAGCCTGCAGAAAAGAGCAAGATTTGACCCCTTCCTGTTCTCTTTTCTTAGTGAATTGAGTGCAAACTATTTTTGCACTTTGAAGTCTTTTTTGCAGCAGTTGAAGTAAGCTGGGGACAACTAGGAAAGTGGGACAAAGAGAGAGGAACTAGGCCATTTCCACATGGGCAGAATACTCAGGGAGCAGCCCAGAGTATTCTGGCCCCCAAGTTGCCTTGAATTACTTCTATTACCTGAGCTCTCCCAAGCTACACCAGGCAGCTGTTTGCATGCATATTCTGCTGTGCTGCCTGGCACTGCTGGATGCAGTATGTGTCACTTCCACTGAGTTAAAAAATGAGGTGCCCAGCTTCAGTTACATGGCTGGGCACCTCATTCTTATGTCAGAGGAAACAACTTGTACCACTACCAGTGGCACTAGGTAGCACTGTGGGACATGTGCACACAGTCATCCAGCATCACTCTGGAGGGCTCCAGATTTTCTGGGAAGATCAGGAGCAAAAGGTGAGTTTTTAAAATCTCTTTTAAGGGTGGTATAATCTGGGTTTGGTACTGAACTGGCCACAATTCATCAAGATAGTTCACATAAGAATCAGGGATTAGGCACTGCATTGTCTGGACTGATCACTGTTAGGGTGGGGAGAGGGAAAATGTATATTTTGGCCCATGAGGACATGGCCCAAAGCTTAAATTCAATTAGTCCTAGCTAAAATAGGCTGATTGAATTTATGAGATTTGCATATGTGCTGGCTTACTTTCAACAGCTGAACCAACCTATTTTCAGTTTCCTTGTTTTCACTAACTCATGATGTTCTAATATCAGTTAAAATATTATATTTAATAGCACAACATTCTGTTGCAAAAAAACTAATATTTAAGGACTTCATCAACAGTAACATACCCTTCATCCATCTTGATTTGAATGGTGAAATTCCAATTAATCTTTTGATGCACCACTTCTTAACTGTTTTAAAATATCCTAGTTTCTGTCTCTTCCTCTTCCCCCCCCCCCCCCCCCTTTGTCTTCTGCTTACCTGAGTTGCTGCAAACTGAGTTCAATGTGTGTTTATCTAACTCAGCCGTGGGGAGAAGAGAGGAGAGGAGAAAATCTTGCCCTTCCCAGTAGATTCAGGCAAAAGCAACCTGCTGCAACATATGAGTTTTTCGTCATCAATAACTTTAGCCATCTTGACCACTCGCTGATGCTGCTTAGCCACATATGACCTTGTTTTCAACTGTGAAATATAAAGGGGGTATGCAATAATGATACATGACTTATTTTGTCTTTAACAGAACAGAAAATAATTCTTCAGTTTTTTGGCTTGTGCTGTTGGCCTCATGCCATTCTTCATTTTCATTTATTGCTGGGTCCTTGTGGATTCCAGAAAAGAAATTTCTGCATCACGTTCATCTTTATATTTTTGGTACACTCCAAACCTGTGTACCACAAGAGTTTCAGTTTTGGTTATGTACAGAAGTACAGATTCCATGACTTGAAAGGAGACCACCAAAATGCTAGCGTAGCCACCAGCTGAATAGTTAGCTCATTATATATTCACAGACATTCTGACCACTAAAAAGCAAGTGACACAACACTGGTGTTGAATGACAACATGGTTGTAAAAAGTAACAGTTAAGGCTGGTCAAACCCCAGTGTTGTTAAATGGGGTAAATGCAAGGAAAAGTGACCCTAAAGTGTGGTTTGGGCATGTTTTAGAGCCTCGAGGGTCACTTTTCCAGGAGAAGATTATGAAAATGGCCCCTCTTGGAGGGGGGGTGATAAAAATTGTCCCATGCCTCCTATAGAATATTTTTTGGGGGAAATTTTTTGAAAAGAAATTCAAAAATATTTCTAGTATTTAGGAGGAACTGGGTGCCAAAAGAAATGGCCCAGGTATTTGAACTTGTATCGAAGGCCACCCCTGTTCTAAAGGATGAGAAAATATTCACAAGATAAGAACTGAGCAAGTGGTTAGAACTGTTCCCACTGTAAGTTCTTATAGCAATATTTGAGGCAATCAACTTTTCTGCAATCAGCTGAATGTAGAATTAAAATGGTGGTTCTATTCTGCATGTAATGTGGCAGACTTTTATTAAGCACCTGTCACCCTGTTTATATTGTATATTGTATATAATAGTTTTTAAAATAAATAAATAAATCATGGAATGGAATGGAATGGAATGGAATGGAATGGAACTACCCTCTTCTCAGCTGGGAACACGAATTGAGCAATTCAACAGTAATGTTCCTGCTTTTAAGGAACAAAAGACTGAATGTAAAAACAAAAGCTGAAGATACTACATTTTGGACTACAATTCCCAATATTCTCTCAATTGGAGGATTTTCAGAACTGTAATAATAATAATAATAATAATAATAATAATAATATCATCATCATCATCATCAAGCTTTGAAAAAGAGAGAAGGCAGAAAATTGTGTAAATTGTAAAAACTCCAGCAAAAATCACTGAACAGAGGGTATCAATTACATGCTAGTGTGAAACCTACCTGGACTAGTTTATGTACTCTATGTGGGGCCGCCTTCAGAAACTGTTTGGAAAATTCAGGGGGCTGAAAATGCTGTGGCGAGAATGCTCACCAGGGCCAATTATAAGGAGCATGTAATTCCTTTGTTAAAACAGCTTCATTGGATACCAGTTCATTTCCGGGCACAATTCAAAATGCTGGTCATGACTTATAAAGTCCTGTATGGCTTAGGTCCAGACTATCTGGAAAACCATACCTCCTCATATGAACTGCCAGAATTTTAGGATCAACATCTTGGTCCCACTACTATCACAGGCCCCTTGGTGAGGACATGGGAATGAGTATTCTCAGTAGCTGCTCCCATCTTCTGGAATTTGCTTTCATGGGGAGACTAGGCTGGCTACCTTCTTGCTCTCCTTTTGCTAGCAGGCAAAGACCTTTTTGATTAAGCAGGCTTTTAATATGTCATCACTGACAATGAGGCTTCTTATGGGCAGGGAGTGCTTTATTTTTTAAAAAAATCTTTTGTATGCTTGTAACATAATTTAATGCTGTTTTAAATTTGATTATTTTAATTGTTTTTTAAAAATTGGATTGTTGGGTTTTAATTGATTTTTTTATTATTATCTTTGTGAACTGCCTTGGGTCTAGGAGAAAAATAACATAGGTGCTTTACAGATCGCCCAAAAGGGCGGTCTGCTGCCGCCCTTGTTTGCTGCGCGAGGGAGCCACAGCGGACAAACCGTGCGGCTCCTCTGCGCAGCAAAAAGAAGCCACAAAAAGTGGCTTCTTTTTCCAGTGCTGTTGTGACGCCGCAAGGCGCCAATGGCGCCCTTGCAGCGTCACAAGGGCGCCGAGATGTGCAGACGCTACGAATCCATCATGTCAAAATGGCGGCACCCATGTGTATAGGGCGCCGCCATTTTGACGCCCTCGTCACGTGCGAGGGGCAAGGGGCATCTGAAAGCGCTGCCCCTCGCACGTGATGACAGCGCTTCTATTGGCCCGTCTAGAGAGCGCCATAAATGAAATAAATAATACCTTAAAGTTAAGGTAAAGGTATTCCCCTTTGACAAAGTTGTCACATTCTGTCTGGCTGTAGGGGTGTTACTCATCTCCATTACTAAGCCATAGAGCCAGCGCTGGCAAAGACAACTCTGTGATCATATGGCCAGCATGACTGCACAGAATGCTGTTATCTTCCCAATGAAGTGGTACCTGTTTATCTACTTGCACTTTTACATGCTATGTTGGCAGAAGCTGGAACTAGTGACGGGAGCTTACTGTGTCCCGTGATGCTAAATAATACCTTTTCATTGGCCATGGGCCAAATGATCCAAGAGGCAGTGGAATTAGCAACATGATCCAGAAAGAAAGAAAGATGAAATTAATGGAACTTATTTAGCTGGTTAGCTGGATTCTACAATGTGAGACTAATCTTTAAGGCATTAGCAGCCCTTTTGCTAATCATCCTACCTAACTGTAGGTCATCAGTTTTTAAAATTAGTGTAGTTGCTATTATATTGTGCTTCCATCAATTTATCAGTGTTTCTTTCTCTCAAAAGAAAAATATATCAAAACAATGAAGCAAAAGCTTCTTTATTGTTTATAGTGTTCATGGCTCAGAAGTTGACATACTTTATGAGCGAGCTTATGGGATCAGACATGAATGCATTTTTTAGAAGCAAGTAGAAGCAGATTGTGGGAAAGTGTTGTAAGTGCAGATGCAGAGACAGACATTTCATCTTCACCTCCGAGTATCATTTCAGTCAAAGGTGTTACATTGGCAGTAAAACTGTGCCTTGAACAGCCAAATGTCCGGCTAAAGTTTTGTTTAGCAGAAAACACTCACTTGGTCCTAAAAGAAAAGCAAATAAATCAAGACAAGCAAGAAAGTATCACTCTTAGTAGAACTTTGTATAGTTCGGATGAAAAAATTTCAACTTTTTTCCATTACATTTTCTGTCCATTTTGCATTTGCATAGCCCATTATATATTGCAAAGCTTTCTTAAAATTCAACAGATAGGACTTCTCTAAACTCGCTTTGCACTCTGCAAGTAAAAGTCAATGATTACCAGGCGTAATCTGTGTTTTTTCTGTGTTTCTCAAATGAGCCATTGAGAAAGAAATATTTCTCTCTTCTTCCCCTGCATCATCTCCCCCACCCTGAAAAAGTGAAAGCTATACATTAGCCTCTCTTGAACTCTGTGGCTGGTGAGAAACCTCAAGAGAACTGTCTAAATGTTCATTCCACAGGAATGGTGCATCCACAGCACTATTGTGGTTGCTATAAATTATTTTTACTTGGAACAAGCTTTAATAAGGATAGTACTCCTTCCAAGTTTATTGTGGTTAGTGTAGAGATGAAAAGAATTCATCACTCTACATTATTAAGTACATTTTAATGAAGGAAAAGGAGGCTCAGAAAAGAACTGGTGAGTGGTTTCTTTCCCAAAGTTTTACAGTACTATTTCAGCGTTCCAGCCTACATCTATTAATTCTTCAGTACTCTGAGAATACAAAGGGGGAAAAAATCTATGTTTAATGTCCAGGAATCCCTAGATATGGGATTTGGGCATGCAAAGGAAGGAACAGAGTTACTGCTGCATGTCTCATATCCTGCTGAGCCCGTATGTTTGGCATACAAATACGATCCCTGCTCAAACAAGACATCAACTGACTGGAGGCTTTCCATTTGTATTGTCAGAGGCAAATTTTGGGTGCTGTTTAAAAGCCATCTTGAGAATTCACCAGTGTTTTGTGTGCCTTTAAATCAAATACTCCAATCCAAATAGTTGTTTCTCACAACAGGTCAGGAAAAGACAGACCACAATATAAATTCAATCAAATTCCATCTAAAACAGCCAACAGTCCTTAATCTTTATGAAAGTCAGTGAAATTCTTTAGCAAAAAGTAGTGGTGCTTATTTTTATTTTTTGATAAATTAGCTAATCTAGAACTAGTAAACTTTCAACTAACTAGTCAATTGCCTACAGAGATTCTGGCTTTCTTGGGCTGCTGTAACACTGCAGAATTAATGCAGTTTGACACCACTTTAACTGCCATGATTCTATCCTATGTAATCCAGGGATCTGTATTTAGTTGTGGCACCAGAGTTCTCTGACAGAGAGAGTTCACAAAATATCTCACAAAACAAGATTTCATAGCACTGAGCCATGGCAGTTAAAGCAGTGCCAGACTGCATTAATTCTGCAGTGTAGATGCAGTATAGGAGTGAAACCCCACCCTCACTCTTTCATATACCCAACAAATTTTATTAACAGATTATATTAATATCCAGGTCACATTGGACTGTTCTTGCCACTTGGTTTTGCCATGAGATAACTAGGGTTGCCAGAGTGAAAACTGGGCAGGGCTCCTGTACCTTTATTGCTTGTGTAAAGCAGCGGATTGCAGCAGGTACTGCTTGTCATGAAACTAGGTAACAATCAACACCTGCTGAAATTTCCTCTTCTGTACAACCATTAAAGGTACAGGTGTCCTCTCCAGTTTTTATTCTGGCAACTCTAGAGACAACTAACTTGGAAGCATCATTGGAAAGGGCTTGAGAGTATTGCCCTTCTTCTCTCTGAATGTCAATGGCATTTCTGGTTGTCTTATCCTTTGGTATAAGTTCAAAGAATCTGAATGCCCCCCTCTATATTTTATAAGATGTTGTCATTGTTAAGTGATCATACAGAGGATAGTCCTCTGTGTGAAATAGCAGTAAAGCTTAGGGCCCAGTGGGGAAAAATGTAGAAATTCTCACTCCACCACTGCCATCCCATGAAGATCAGCTCCTTTTGGAAGAACAGCTAAGGTGGCCATTCTTCAGTGCTGGTATATAAAGAAACATATCATGAGCACATACACACATACTTCATTCTCAGTACACTTATTGTCTTGGAGGAATGAGGAGGAAAGGAAGACTACAGCAGCAAAGTCATGCCATCATGACCATCGTTCTCCTTTCTTCTACTTTCCAAGGCAAGGAGTTTTGGGATCAGGCAAGGATGATTTCAGCAGCCTCTTTGGCTGGTGATCCAGGACCCTGGCCTTCCCCAGGCCAGCCTATATACACATTTCATTTGGAAAGCTTTTAGAAGGCAGTTCTGACACTATTTGAAGGGATGTATAGTCTGATTAAATAATAAGGAAACATAAAGAGGCAAGTTCCTGCAATGTTGCTCATCTACAGTTAGCAACAGGCTGGCAGATCAAGGAGACAGAGGTTCCTGAATCCCAGACTTCTCTACTATGGAAGGTCAAAGTATGGCCAAGATCCTGTATATGACATATTCCTATGATGCTATGGCTATGTTCCATGCTCCAGTACACAAAACTCTCATTCGAATTCAGACAGCTATGAAGTTCTCTGGTGCTGATGAGCAGGAAGCTGAAGATTGATCCACCCACTAGCAAGTGCCAGTGCAATTAACATAAGAAGGGTCTCCTGTGGGTTCCAGCTTCTGATCACACTACAACTTGCTGGTGGGAGAGGGCAAGATGTATTATCATTCAGCATCCTGCTCCCCAGCACTGGAGAACATCATCCCTAAGTGGATTCCTGGATTCAAAAGTAGGTTCTTGCAATGGTGCCATGATCATGAAAGTGAATACCAAACAATCTTGTACACCTGGCTTATGACATTCTGAGTAGCTAACAGGATTCCAGCCTATATTTCTATTTCAGTTATAGTCATTCTATAATAGGGGATCTTGGAGATGTCTCACCCACAGGGTTGCCAAGAGTCAAGGTTGACTTGAGGGCAGTTAAGAACAGCAGCAACAACATTGTTGTTCTCATTGTTCTTGTTGATATAGTGTCATTTATAAATGCTTTAGAGCCCCTGCTCTACAGAGCTTGCAGAATAAGTACTTGACACAAAGGAACCATTAATAAGATGTAAACATATTTTCTATCATTTACAATTGTACTATTTCAATGGGTACTGCTTCACTGTTTTCTACACAGTGATAGGCCTGTAGTAAATTTTGATGTTGGCATCAAATTGACAGATTTTGGGGAAATTACCTCTTTGGACTACAACTCCAAGAATTCCTAAGCAGCATAGTATGAGGGATTCTGGAAATTTAAGTCCCAAAATTAATTTTTCCAAATGCTGTAAAAACAGTACACTTTGCTAAAAACTGGTGTCTTGTCTACTATAATTATTCATGAAACAAAAAACAAATTAAATGTAAGGATAGGTCTTTTATCCAAGTATTTGAATTTCTGAATAACTTACTTAACTATTAATAGAGAGTTTTTTCCAGGTATCATGTAGTGTGGGACTCAAGCCTAAACTGACATCTCTTTACTGTTCTTGATATTATCTCTGACTCCCCTCACAAAGAAAAAGAAACTGAAATGAATCTAGAAGCTAAAACACATGTCATTATTTCTGCCAGTTTTATCACATAATATAGTATTCTTTTTAACCAGGTTCCCTTGAGCTTCCACTGTCTCTGTCTTAAAGCTCTTCTCAGTGAGAGTTGGACAGTAGCTAACCCATCTGCTTTTTAACCAAAACTTGGAAAGACCTTGACACAATATTTTAACAACAATCACCCAGTCATGAATATCCCTTTGGGGAACAACATACTGGAGTGTGTGGTGGTGGCCCAAATCCAAGTGTTATTAGATAACACAGATTAACTAGACACATTTCAATCTGGATTCATCCCAGGGTTTAGCATACAGATAGCTTTGCTTTTCCTGCTGTGTTATCTTTGCCAGGAGAGAGAAAGAGTTCAATGCTTCTGATTCTTTTCTGAACAATTACTGATACCATATTAGCCTGTGAAACTATCCATGGTTTGGGGTTCAAAATAAAATTATGGTTCCATTCTTACTGCAAGGGTCAGTTTACAGAAAATCGCATGACAGTTGACATTTGATCTAAGGCCTCCCACAGTGTTTCCACTTGTCCACCATGTTCTATAATACCTTTTTGAAATCACTGGATGAGGTCATCCAATGATTTCAAATGCATCAGGGATATGTTGACACAACTAAGATCTATTTACAATTGATACCAGATTCAGGTGCTATAGGTGCAGATCCAATTATCAAGATTCAAGCAACTGGCTAGATGAGGACCAGATGTGGGGAGGATAGTGGTTCTGTATGAGGGTCAGTAAATTGCAGCTGAACCTTGACAAGGCAGAAGTATTTTATTTATTTATTTAATCTTTTGTTAGTAATTATGGTCAGAACCCTGTTGGGGCATTGTGTGCTCATAAAAGGATTTGCATCAGGAAATATAATAACAAAGATGAGTAATGCCATACCCAGTAGAGGACTGCTGTTGCATAACTACACAGCAGAACTGGCAAAGGGATCAATGCGCAATGGGACCAAAGCTAATCAGGACTGATGCACTATGGTCCACACTGCACACTAGACCCATGATGCACATCAAACACTCTTACAGGTGTCCCATTATGCATCTTCGTAATTCAGTAATCAGTTGTCTTTGCTTCTTAAGTGCATTCAAATTTACATTGTGTGACATGTCATATAGGATTCTAGTCAATGTCTTAAATGTGTTTTAACTGTCTTAACCATTTTTAAATAATATCGTTTTAATTTTTTTTAACTTTTATAAAATAAAATTTTAATTTAATCTTGTGTTAAATTTCAGTAAGCCACCTTGGATCCAATCCCAAGAGAAAAGTGGGGTATCAATTTAAAGAAAGAAAGAGTTTGAGTGAGTGAGTGAGTGAGTAGTTTCTGAGTTTTGGAAACTGGCATACCATCTCTTCTGGATAAGGTTGCATGTCAGCCAACACCTTTTCTTGGGACCCTTGAAAGCTCAAATCGCCTTCCATCAGCTTCTGTCTTGTCTGGATAAAAATAGTCTGGCTACACTGATCCATGTGTATTGTATTACTACAATGAAAGGGGTGGGAAATCACACAGTCTGTAGTCTGCATGCAATCCCTCAGGATTGTTTTATGACCTCAGAGCCCCTCCTGGATTCTCTAGACCTCTAAGGAAAAAACCCAGCCACATTTATACTTGCCATTCCTGGAAGGTTCTAGGAACAGCAGTCCAAACAAGATGCAAAGCTCCCCATACACCTTCCTTTGCTCCCCATAGAAGATTTTCAAAACTAGAAGGGGGTTTCTGAAAATGTCCAGTTTCAGTCTTTTCAAGCTTTTTCCAAGCAAGAACAATTGGCTTTCAGACCTTGCCCACCTTTGCTGTAAAACACTACATATGGTACTATCTTTGAAAATGACTTATAACTATTCTGGTTTTGAAAACTTTCATGGGGGTGTGTTACCTTGGTAGCTGGGAAGTGATAGCCTCAGAAGGGAAGCAGCATGGCACAGTTTGAGTGCTGGACTTGGACTCCAGGAGAGTAGGGTTCAGATTCTATGCTCAGCCATAGAAATCCACTTGGCAACCTTGGGCAAGTCACACTTTTTCACCTTCAGAGAAAGGCAAAGGCAAACTGTGACTAAATCTTGCCGGGAAGAGCTATGGATGGTAGGGTTCAGTAATTCAGAGTTGACCTGAAGGCACATAACAACAAAGTCTCAGAAGTAATGAATACCAGGTCATAAAAAAGCCAGGTCATAAAAAAGATCACCTGGAACAGTTTTGTTAGGAATATACCAACCTGACAGACAAAAAATTACCTAATCTTTTCTAGGTAACAGTACGTTGGTTTAGGTCCAGAAGGACTGTATTTTCCCATGTGAGCTTGCAGAGGCTATGAGATATTTGCAGGAAGAGATTCCTCTTAATCCCACCATCCCTAAATGAATGAGAGAGAGAGCCCTATCAGTGACAGCACCAGAGTAAAAGTGCCTTCCTGGGAAAGCTCAGTTTTTACCACTCATTGTCCTTTCATTGGTAAGCAAAGAACTTTCAATTCCTGCAGGCCTTTTGGTTATTAACTGTTTTAAGAAATGCCTTTTAAATAAAGTTTTATACTGCTTGGTTGCTTTTTGTTCTTTTAATCATTTTTATTTCATTCCATTTTTTACTAATGTGGATAGTTTAACTGCATTTTAACAATACCTTTTTGTACTGTTGAATCTATATTTTGTTTTTAATCTGTATCTATGTTAATTCTGTAAACCAGCTTGAGTAACACTTCTGAAGGAATTGTAGGCTATAAATGAAATTTAAATATTGAAATGACAGCAAGAATAGAAACTGTAAAACAAGTGTGTCTGGAAGCATAGGATGCAGATAGTAGTGTTGACAGAGAATTTCACTAATGAAATGGAAGTGCAGTGTATTCTCATGTTATGGACACATTTTATGTGACTTCGTTCAAATATAATGCATGTGCAAACCATAAGAATGCAGGCTTATCCCCTTCGTGCCCACTCTTCCACCTATGAAAATACATTTTTGTATGAATCTCTCTATATCTTTTTTTTTAAAAATCAATAATTCACCAGAGTAAGGCACGTGCACACAGTACACTTGTTTGATTAGTTGTGTTATAAAGCTGGAATCCTGTTGGTTGATCCTTGTAGACTGCTGTTTGTGCTTATGTCCCTTCAAGTCATTGCTGATTTATGGCAACCCTAAAGCAAACACATCATGGGATTTTCTTGCCAAGATTTCTTCAAAGAGGGTTTTGCCATTGCCATCCTCTGAGGCTGAGAGAGTGTGATTTGCCCAAGGTCACCCAATGGGCTTCCATGGCTCAGTGGGGATTTAAAACCTGGTCTCTAGAATGATAGTCCAACACTCAAACCACAGCACCATGCAAAAGCAATTGAATCATATTTATTGAATGATAAATCTACAAATAGGTAAATCTCATTGATTTAGGAGTCTCGTTTACTTGGGGCTAACAACAGGATTTTTATAATACATTACAATACAATAATAGGATTTTTATAATACATTATAATACATTTATACTTTTTAAATAAACCCTATAAAATTGCATTAAAAAAAAGGGGGGGGGGGTATCAGCAGCTACTCCCCAAAGGTGTTTGTCCAAAGATGCAGCACTTGTTGGTGTCTGATCAGCAATGCAAAATGGCCTGTGTGGATCAGTGTTAGCCAATTCGATGTCACATGCCTAAAATGGTACTATGATAACTTCCCTCCATGTTGTATGCACACCATTAAGAGTATTTGAGGGAGGGTGTTTGCCCTTTGTTGCTTCTGTATGACATTGATGCTGCTTACTACATCAAAGTAATAGCCAATGCTACCCCACCAAGCCAAAAGGCTACTTTCTAGGAACAGGATTGGCTTCTAAGAATATTGAGATTGGCTAACTTAATGCTAGATATATTTATTCATATTTAACTTTATGATTTGCTATCTACACAAAATATTTTAGATTATTAAGAAATAGAAAGATAAGATTTGTTTTTAGTAAATTTATTGATCATCATCGAGTACATTCCTGAGCTCAAACTATCAGTTCGCTCTTTCACCACTCCGCCTTTTTTAGATGTGGGGAAATAGAGATGACTATCAGCAGCATACTAGAGACCTTTTACCCCATATCCTACAATGATCTCCTTGAGAATCATATGGGATAGTGATCACAGAAAAAACTTGGGAATTACATGTTTATAACCCCAGGACATGAGGTAAACATGAAATGGCCAAGCCCCTCTCTTGCATGCCATTGTAATGAGGCTTTTACAGGGTGGGTCCATAAAATACATTTCTCCTGTTAATGAAAATCTGACTATTATTCATGCACAGCTGTTGACATGTGGGTACACTGACTCCTAAGATGAAATGGAGGAGGCTCCTGTAAGAGGTTCAAGAGAGAAACAACCCTCGGGCTCAATGAAATTGGATTAACATCCTAAATTAGTCATTGCTTCCTAGAAGTGTGATCTTGCGACACAAGCCCTGCTTGAGACAATGTGTGGGGGCCAATCTCCCCTGCACCCTTGCCACATGCACAAAAGCCCGGAGCACTCTAACACTTAGAACGCATCAGAAGATGCTCCCCTGATTTTTTTTACCATCTGGTTTTGTTCTCAAAAGTGACCAGAAATTCCGTAATCAGAAATAAAGTAATTCAAATAGTTTGGTGTTTTGTTCTTGTTTTGTTTTCATCCGCCTCTGTGATCTTTCTTTGGAGCATATGTCCTAAGCATGTGAGGGAGATCTTACCACCCACCCACCAACTATGCAAAACATTATTTTATAGAAACAAACAAGGGCTGGGGACAGGCATGTTATTCCCCTAAAGCACTAGAATAAGAACTGAAAACAGAGATGATCTGTTTGCTGTGCTCTCATTTGGAATACTGGGGATGATGCATTTCTTGGGAACAGTTTAAGAAACCCTGAAGTGTTAGTTTAACGGATAGTGATTAAGCTGCCTTCTATCACTAGTATCTGTTCATGTACAACAGTACATGAGGCATCTCTTCAATGAGCAGCGATGCTGTGGTTGTAAGGCAGTACATGCAATTATGATCCTTCTCATCATAATTTATGTAGGAAACATGGAGAACCTTTGGCCCTTCAGATGTTTTGTAATACAGCTCCCATAATCTTTTAACCATTGGTCCATACTTCTTGGGGCTTCTGAGAGCTGAAGTCCAACTATCTGAAAATCTAATGATTTCCCATCTGGAGATATAGAACAGATTTTACAAGAATGAGCCATCCATTTAACATTGCCCTATTAATACAATCATTTCTATAAGCTCCCATGAAGTCTAAACCTGATGTTAATCTTTTCTATTCGTCAATGGCAAACTTTCTTGATTCCAAACCAAAAGGGTTTTTTTTCCTATATAAAATATACATCCAGGTAGGTGTATGGTCATTGGGCAACCTTCCTTTAATCTGGTTGGTGTGCAGAACTGGGCTTGTACCCAGAATGACACTGGGTTTCTTCAGAGCAGGTTCTCAGGAACTAGGACATATTGGGTGAGGAAGAGAAATATAATCAAAAGTTGCGACAAACATTTTTCCTTTCACTAAGTATATCTACACTGCAGAATTAAAGCCACGGCTCTGTCCTACATAATTCTGGATTTATAAATTGGTGAGATATTCAGCTTGGCCTGTCAGAGCCTTCTGACACCTCATCCAACTACAAATCCCAAAGTTCCATAGAATAGAACCATGGTAGTTAAAGTGGGTCAAACTACTTTAATTCTGCAATGTGGACAAACCCTCATTAACAATCATGCATGCCCACTTGCTTGTGTGTGTGCAGCTCCATTTGATCAATGTTAATCTGGAATAAAAAGGAAACTATCCTTTTTTTTAAAAAAAAAATGGCATTAAATATTAAATTCATTCTGTCAGATATATAATACGTTGACCAGGTTGTTAAATGAAGGAACAGATTCAGACATTAAAAATCAAATTGGATCAGGATCAAAAGTCCTCTCATTTCATGAACAGTTAGACTCATGTTGTAGCTTGGAGCCTCCTGTGATTTCAAGCAGAACAACGTGGATCATTCAATAGTGACACACCTGGTTCATTTAGAAAGTATTTGTTTCTCTAGCAATCTGTACAGATGGGCTATAAAAGTGCATTCACTTGTGGAACAGATTTGGCATGACATGAAAATGGAAAGAGAAGGTGAGCAGAAAGTGGGGGGAAATCACACAGTTTGCTTAAAAAAATACTTCCATCATCCTAATCTGTAGTTTTCATATGGTTCCTGCTATATTCTTCAAACATGACCATGTCCAAAAGGTGCACCCATCAAAACCTTTGGTCTTGTGTAGTTGTTATCTGTTCATCTGTGTAAAGATTAAGATGAGTCAACTTCCCAGCATTCTTCCAGAATCTTTGTAATTTGTCCTCATGTGACAAAGAGGAATCTGGAATTACTTACTTTACTCACACAACTATTTTTCTTTTCTAGTGACTGATGTATGATAAGAATGAAGGGAAGGGGAACCTCTAAGGACAAACAGAAGTACAGAGAACCTGAGGCCAAAGGCTGAGATACAATTGCTAGTGTCAAATAGAATTGATGCATTGATCAATAGAAACTTGTAAGCAATACTTGTATAAGTTTTATTGTTCAATGGGTCCACTCCAACATTCCACAGATGAAAAACAGCACACATATGTCGAAGCAGCATCAGACTGCAATCAAAAGGGCAAAGGTTATTAATGAGAAAGAACTGATAAACTAGGAGAGGCTGCAGCAGTTTGCTTTTGCCTGCAAGATTCTGCTCCCTCTTCCCTTAGTTAATGGTGCAAACTACTTTTGCACTTTGAATGAGTTCACAACTGAAATAAGCCAGGTGACGGAGGAAAGTGGGAGAGAGAGAAAGAAACTGTGACATTTTAAAAGTAGTAAAAAAAGAAAAGTGGAAAAATTGAAGATTAATCAGAACTGTTCCAACCAAAGTGGGGCAGTGAAGGGCATGCTCTAGTTGAGACTAACAATTGGATTTAAGTCCAGGCTGTTTGGAAAAAGTATTTTGGAAGAGGGATGTGAAAAAGTGGGTTGCTAAACAGTTGCAAGATGTTCAAAACATAAACAAAAAATTAATGGAAAACTGAGAGATGCGAATGAAAGAAAGAGAAACTATAGGGCAGAAATCTCTGCAGCATAAAAAGGACCAAAGGAGGGAAATGGGGAAAGATCTAAGGGCCTATAAAATACAGTATCACCTCAACCTTTTAAATGCTACTCCTCATAATTTACTCTGATATTTCCAGTTAATACCTGAAGTTCAGTGTCAAAATGAGTCAGTCCCAGGTCAGACCCATTTCTAAACTGCTGCTTCATTTAAACTATTTAAGAGTTAAGTGCAAGGAAATGATATGTGTACAATTTTCCTATAAATTCATTCCTATTACATTAATAGTAATATATCATTATAATCAATAACATTAACTGCCATTGTATTAAGGAAGAGTTGGTATAGGGGTTAGTTATTTTTTTGTTGTTAAACTAAAAACTAAGTATATATTCACTGTGCTATATCAAATGTATACTTAAGGGTGATTTAACAGTCCCGTTTCCAGATATTCCTAACTCTTGTTTGTTCCATTTCCACGTGTGGTGTTGGAGTAAGTATAAGGTTGTGTGAACTGCTCTGATCATCTTTGTTTCCCAACATACCTGTGTCTGCTAAGTGCTGACCTGAGCGCAAAATCAGTTGGAACATGGAGGTCTATATACCTCTCCCCAGGGACTTACAAGTAAAGAAGAATATGATACCCAGTGATACACTTATTGGGCCAATCAGAAGGTTTTAAAAAATTACACTAGCTTTTGAAATTAACTGGCTTTTTCATCAAGCAAAGCTGGTAGAAAAATTATTTTTATTTTATTTTTATTCATCACACAAAACCTCCATACAATCATTAATTCTTATAACCAAACGTAACTAACACCTCCTTCTTTTCTCTTAAAATGCATCTAACATAAACATGTTGATTTCCTTTCAACCCAACCTAGCTCTTTCTAAAGCTACACATTCTATCTTATGTTCAGTATTACTGTATAGTTCTACACTAATTCTACAACAATTTAACAGATCATGAAAATAACAATATGCTCCACCTTAGAAGAAGGAAGAGCCCTCCCTCCAATCTATCTGCCTTGGTCCAGGCCTCAGAGGGAGAGAAGAACCACTGGACCTCATCCCCTTTCCCTCCACCATTCCCTTCGCCTTTTGTGTCGTGTCTTTTAGATTGTAAGCCTGAGGGCAAGGAACTGTCTGATTAAAAATAATAATTGTAAGCCGCCCTGAGAGCCATTAGGGCTGAAGGGCGGGATATAAATACCTAAATAAATAAATAAATAAATAAATCTTCTAAGCTCCCTTCATCTTGTAAACCTTGGTATCATACTTTCTAATTCATTTTGTTTTCTATGTACATATGACAAACAAAAATGATGCAGTGAAAATCAAAGTGACATTGCTGGAGTAGGCATAGAAAGAATATTTTAAAAAAAATATTTAAAATATGGTTTAAAACAATTGTTTCTGGTTATCATGGAACCCGGATAAGAATCTGGGATTCTTTGTAGTTCAGCACTTACTCTGTCCAAAGCATAATTTTCTGAGCAGAAAATGCTGTTTTATGCATAGATTAAAAACCAGTGCGAATTTTGTACAGAATTAAATCCCAAACTGCAAATAATCTTTGAAAACTATGGAATGTTTCCAAGATTTTTTTTTACCATGTGAAGAAAATGGTGAAAATTACTTGATGCTTCCTGCAAGAATAAAATTATTTCAAGAATAAAGTTATCAGAGAATTACATCCTTGTGTTACAACAGGTCTGCATTTTGTTTTGTGGGATGTTACAAGGACAGTGTGTTGATGTAGGCAGAAGGTTCAGCCCCTCCATTCCTCTCAAAAAGAAGTGGATGAGTGACAGGAACAAAGGCAGTAAAATGCCTTGCTTTAGCATTTTGGAGTCCAGAATTTTCATATATATCTAAAGCCTCAAAACAGTGATCTAGAGAAATTCTATATTCCCTCACTGTGCAACCTTCTCTGTGAAAACCTTAGAGATAATTGACTTGGTTTTACATGTTTGACAGATATGAGGGCAAAATAAGTGCATATGGCAACTTATTACCTTTAATGAAGTGAAGTGGCGAAAAGGCTAATTTTGGCCAATAGTTAAATTAGAACTCTTTCCATTAGACCACTGCCATTTTTTCTCTTACACAGCAATCTTTTCTCTTGCTCTCTATCAAGTTCTCTCTCCTTTAAATCAGGGCTCCATTTTCTCTCTGGAAAGGTGTGTCTCCTTGATAACTAGCAGAACCTGCCTTAAATTTGTATCACTGACATCCACTTCCCAAGTGGCTCCCACAAATAGGCACTGGAGTGTAATTAAACTGACAAAATCGCAGTGAGTGGGAAAGTTGCTTATCTTGTACTTGTCAGCATGTATATATACGGCTTTCGTTTCCTGCCAGGAGACCTTAAAACTCCACAAAACTGGAACCTCCTGCTTCAACCGATAGTTTGGCAAATAATCTCTTGCTGTAACCTAGCAAGATTATTTGTTCTTCTCTTGGCTACAACTCATTTCAATGTGATTTGTAACAGGATGGCCTGGACTGTGAAGACTTTGGGAAAACACACCTCTTTCACATTAATTGGCAAGTGCTCTTGCTCCTTTAGGTTGATTGCTGGAAGGAAGGAAGGAAGGAAGGAAGGAAGGAAGGAAGGAAGGAAGGAAGGAAGGAAGGAAGGTCGATCAATCATTGGACATAAGAGTAGCTGTGTGAAGTAAAGAGTAGAAATTGGTAGGAGTGGCCCTGTAAACATACTTTACCAGAGTTTGGAGTAGTTGATTGTGGACAACAGTTCCTAGATTCTCCTAGCCTGCATGGAGAACTGTAGCTCTTCCCTGTCTCTATGTCTATAGGCATAGAGAAAGCTAAATCAGTACATTATGAGTGGCTTGGAAGAGCAGCAAAACATTAGTCATTTTTTCTCTCTCTCTCTCTCTCTCTGTCTCTCTCTCTCTCTCTGTGTGTGTGTGTGTGTGTGTGTTGCTAGTGACAGTGTCAAGTGCTTATGAGATTATCAGCCCTGTGCCAAAATAAGCTGCAGATCATGCGCCAACAAAGGGTGCCACTTTTCTCTTTGCCCTACAGTGTATTGGGCTGGCCCTGTATGGCAGCTATATACCAACATTTTATAAAATATATTTTTATATTATATCTCATAGAGTCAATGGGCCACTTCATTAACATTAACATGGACCATATCTAGTTATTTAGCACTCCTATCTGTCAAGAGTGTAAAATCTAGTCAATTAGAGTTCACAGACAAGTTACACTACTTTTAAATGTGGCAAGATAATATATACCATGATCCAGTGCAATGCAGTGGTTTGAGTATTGGACTAGGACTCTGGAAGACCAGAGGTTGAATCCTCACTTGGTCATGGAAACCCATTGTGGTTTCCCACTCTGTCAGCCTCAGAGGAAGGCTTCTGAAGAAATCTTGGCAAGAAAACCCCATGATAGGGGCACCTTAGGGGCACCATAAATTGGAAACAACATGAAGGCATAACTAAGGAAATATTGGGTTACTTTCCTGAAATAAGGATTATGTTATTTTAGTTTTGGCAACCTGGAATAAGGCAAAGAGGTGTGCTTTCGAACTGAGCCCACATGCAGTTTCTTGGTTTTGTTAAAGGCTATCACTCCTACTACCATTGGCTATAATCCAATAAGACACTAGTGTAGTGGAAAGCCCTGTCAGCATACACACATAGAATCCCAGGCTCAGGAAGGAAGATCAACATGACCAATGGTGGACATGAGTCTTTCTTGGGTTGGAATAGTTAACTATTATTATTTTATTTTATTTTCTTATATCCCACCTTTTCCCAATATAGGGACTCAAGGCAACAACTAGTTCACATACGGAGAATTATCTCATTGAATTTGGTCAGGGAATCCTAATAAATCCAGCATCACTACAATAAATTCCTCATTTAAAAGAACCTACTCCTCTGATCTGTAGCAAAAGTGTTCTGGATACAGTTTAGACATTGTATTAATTCAGCACAAAGGGTTTTATTTACCCGGTGCATGCATACACATGTGTACGTACTAATAGTACAACACAATACAATCCTAGAATATATTTTATGGAATCAAGGCCTTTAACATTGAACTGTACTCACCAGAGCAAGTTATTTTTAAAAGGTTCTGGCAAGATGAATTCCTTGCTGGGTGCTTTATTACTTGAGAAAAAAATTATTTTCAACTGTATTCGTTCTCCCTCCACAAAAGATGGCATTGAATTCCCATGAACTCCACCCTTAAAATGGAAATAATGTCGTCATCTCTCCTGATCAGATGGTCCCCAGAGGCTTAAATGAAGATCTTGACCTCCTCTTACTCTTGTAAATTTCTTCCCAGTATTCTGACAGCCCTTAAGCCCACAGAAGGGTCCTTAAATGTTATCTAACAACCTTTTTTCCTGAGTCTTTGCTGACATAGAAATAAATACCCTTAAGCCTTCATTATCAAATTTCTTTTGTCTAATAAATGGTGTGGGAGTTTTAGCTTCAGAAATTTCTGAACTTATATTTCAAATAGGCATGTACAGGCCATAGGTGTTGTTGTTATGTGCCTTCAACTCATTTCCAAATTATGGTGACCTAAGGCCTATCATGGGATTTTCTTGGCAAGATTTGTTCAAAGGTGGTTTACCACTGCCTTCCTTTGAGGCTGAGAGCATGTGACTTGCTCAAACCACGACACTATGCGTAGCCCGATACTCAAACCAAATAGGCATAAACATACATTCATAGGCAGTCTACAGCTGTAATAATGATTTCACATAATGTTATATTGCATATCTTCTATGATTTATGTGTAATATCATTCTATGAAGGACACCATTCAGGCCAATTTATGTTGGGTTTAATTTTAATAAAACATTCATCATATGAGTATCTTCAGGTATTTCTTTGGTTTATTCTGCAGAGTTTATTGAATGCTCCTCAGTTTTTACTTCCTTCATTCAACACAATCAATACATAACTCGACTTGTGGTAATTCATGCTACACAATCCTAGCATGGGATCTTGGCTTTGGATCACACTGCAAAACCACAGCATAGGATCTGTGTTAATCCCAAGTGTTTTTAATTAACAATAAGATGGGGAAATCATTATTAGAAATAGATATAAATTACAGCAGAACCAACACAATGGGATGAAACTGGACCAGTGCTTGAATAGTATTTGGAAAGTGCTAAAAACACTTCTCACTTCAGTTTCAGTGAGTCCTGCTGATGGTGTAGATTTTACAAATGAGACATTCAATTCATGTAATAAATGGGGCTATATATTACTGACATGAATGCAGAGGCCTAGATCATGACTTGCAAGATGTATTGTTAGGGAGGGTGTAGGGGAATATTTTTATTATAGTGATTAATTGTGACAAGGCTAAAGGAAAGGGCTAAGAAAAGACCTTAAAGGAGTGACATACTTTACTGACTGTTCCCATGGGGATGATCATGTAAATCCATATGGAGTAAAATGGGAACTGATTGAGATTTATTGCCAGGGTTTATTTCCAGGGTTAAGAGAAAATGAGTGGATGGGAAAGCATGTATAGTAGTGTAGAACAGAGTCAATACATTAGCTTTGTACATAGTAATGATACCATATCCATTAAAACATCATCATCATCATCATCATCATCATCATCATCAATTGCCTTACTTACAGACTCTCATGAGTGGCTGCTCAAAATGACTGTCTGGATGGCCTTTTTAGAATGACTTGTACCAAGAAGAACACAGCACAACAAAACATGTATTTTGTTTTAATAGTAAGGCTATGAAAATGTAAACATGTGATGTTTACTGAGACACTGTTAGGCCTCCATAGAAGTCTGGTAGATGGAATTCTTCTTGTGACATTACCACATGAGCCCTGTTCTCACCATTTGTTAATAAAAACAGAATTATACCTGTTTGTGAACTGCCATTATCACATGTCAACTCAGTCAAATGACTGGAGCTGCTTCTGCCATTGTGCCCTCTTCCTGACTCCCCCTTAACTCTGCCTCCCTGCCCTATGCTCTACACCACCATGCTTTTCACATTTTAATTTTTTTTTTAACTTTTTTACACAGTTCTGGAGTTCTGATATTGCAATTTAATTTTTTTTAAGAAATAGAACAAAATAAAGGGAATCAGAAGACAGACAGGGGAAGAGGCGAGGATACTGACACTACTCAACTGCCAATATCACAACTGACATTTTGCACCTGGGGACTAGAGTAATTAGAATAACAGAATCATAGAGTTGGAAGAGACCACAAGGGCCTTCCAATCCAATCACCTGCTATTCAGGAACACAGAATCAAGGCATCCCTGCAAGATGGCCATCCAGACTCTGTTTAAAGACCTCCAAAGAAGACTCCACCACACTTTGAGGGAGTGTGTTCCACTGTTGAACAGCTCTTGCTGTCAGGGAGTTCTTTCTAATGTTGAAGTGGAATTTCTTTTCCTGTAGCTTGCATCCACTGCTCTGAGTCCTAATCTGGAACAACAGAAAACAGGCTTGCTCCATCCTCAATATAACATGCCTTCAAATATTTAAACAGGTCTGTCATATCATCTCTTTACCTCTTCTCCAGCTTGTAAGCTCACTGACAGCTTTCCCCCGATAATGAAAAGGCACACCCAAACCATGCTTCAGGGACATAACAGCTACAGGTCGGAAGAAGTGTTATGTGATAAGTGTTACCAAAGCCACTTTTTTCCAGCTCTAATCATGGTTTAAAGGCCATGTGTGATAAACTCCTTGGAGGATCCCAAACTGTGCAACCTATTTTAAAACTTAATGATCTCCCTTTGTAGCTCTGTGATTTTCAGAACTAGGGCAATCTGTTTTGCATATTTTTTTTTAATCCTTAAAAAGGTTACAAATGAATTTGGACAAGGATTTGACCCAACTCTTACAAGAAATGAATGTACCTTGTAAACATTGACCTCATTATCATAACTGGATTAAAGAGTAACAAAAGATTCTGGATTTAATTTTTCATTGTTTCCTGTGGATAGAACAGAACAGAATCTTGTCAAGTTATTTAGGCTGAAAGCCATGTTGAGTCACTTCTGCACATTCTGCTGCTTCATAAGGAATGGCACTACTATAGAATATACGGTTTAAGCAGGAAATGTGTAGGACAGTACAATATTTTCTTACCGAGGTTTAGAACAAGAGGCATATATTTCCTTTAAGAAAACCCAGGAAGGCTCCCCCATAAACAAATTTCTATATATATGTAAGAGACCTATAAAAATCATGTGTGAACTCTGAGGCTAGAAATACCATCATAACAAGCTCAATTTGAGTTTTTCTTAATGATAAACCCCACCAAAACATTTTCTAACACAACAGAGAACACTTTCTTTACTTTTGATTTATAACTCTCTTTGATACAACTACAACATCTTCTATCACCCTGCTTTTTAACTGAGAGTGTCAGCTTTCAGGAGAAAGAGCAATGGGTTGAAATAGGTCCAAAGAGGACTAAGAGGATAGAATACACCACTCCCTGTAACCATAAGGGCATGGTTACAGCGAGTGACAAAGTGAGGGCATGGCCAGTGCCAAATTCTGCACCCCCAAATGAAATCTTCCTTCAGTTCCTGAATTTCTAGCAGTGCAGCAAGTTAAAATTTCAGTTGAGCATTTAGAGATACAGTTTAGCAATACAAAGAAATGGGGTAGGCAAAGTTACCAAGAGAATGTGAACCCACTGATATGATTTTCATTGTCTCACTGTCTACAATGCTAGAAATTTGAGGTAAAGGTAAAGTAAAGATAGAACCTTGACATGAATATCTAGTCGTAACCGACTGTTACTAAGCCAAAGAGCCAGCATTGTCAGAGGACTACTCTGGTGGTCAAGTGGCCAGCATGAATGCACTGAACACTGTTACCATCCCACCGAAATGGTACCTATCCATCTACTTGCATTTGCATGTTTTCAAACTGCTTGGTTGGCAGAAGCTGGGACTAGAGACAGGAGTTCATCCCATCATGTGGCACCTGGGCCTCGTACTGCCAACCTTCTAATCTTCCGATCGTCAGAATTGGCATCTTAACCACTAAGCCACTGCAATTCTCTTATTATTATTATTATTATTATTATTATTATTATTATTATTATTTATAAAGAATTTATAAATTCTACAGAATTTTGAGGGCTGAAGGAAAATTGGGGAGGGGGTTGGGTGGAAAAAATAGAAGGGCAACACCGTCATTTTGCACACCTATCTGTACCTAGACCTCTGGCTATTGTTAGTGCTTTGATGCATAGTGTTGCTTCTCCCCCTCCAGTTTCTTCAAGCAGTAACAACTTTTGGGGTACTACTACCCAAGTGAATTCTTTGGTTGAAAGAGCACACACATTGGAGGCATGACAGTTTGCTTCATTTCACAGTTTCAAAACATATTTCTTTGGACTACAAGTTCCATAAGGGCCCTCCCAACTTGAACATTCTGGGAAATAAAGTCAAAAAGTAACCTTTTAAAGTTCTACCTTATTTACATATGTACAAACACAGGTGGAAGTAATGACACAGATGTCCTCTTACTCGTAGCAGATCTATTATCCTTCCCCCAAATTGCATCACAAGAAAGTAGCCCTCTCAAAATTTCAGTGTAACTTCAACAAACACTCAGGTCTCTCTTCTTCTGTCTTTTCTTATGTTGCCATCTGCTAGTTCTCAAGAAAACTAGAAGTACCCAGAACCAAGCAGCAGAAAAGCTTTGTTCACTCCTCACCACACCACAATTTGGAATCACCTCCACACCTGTGCCATTACTTTGCAAAGATTTCAAAATTGCTCAGGACAATCACAGTAAGTGATAGGAGTGCAAAACAAATGCAAAACTTTGATACAGGGTTAGAATGAATTGGGCAACATTGTTCCATACCCTCCCACTGTCCTGAGTTGACAGAGACAATCCCAATTAATCCTCTGCCATCTCACTTTTTCATCTGTTTTTAAAATGCCTCAGTTTCTCTCTCCTACTACAAATTTCCTTCATTAATTCAAACTGCAAAAGTAGCCCCCTGCATGTCTGGAAGATTAGGGACAAGGGCACTGTCAAAAAGTAAAATCATTGAAATGTGAAACCCATATTACTGTATACTATGTTATAGTATATGCACAAATACCTGTAAAGTGATGATGATACGGACATGATGACACCACAAATGACTTCTACAGTATACAACACAGAGACTGTAGTTTGCATTGGATTAACTCAGTGGGAGGACAAGAGAGGGCAGAAACTTGTTTTTCCCTGTAGATTCAGGCAAAAACAAATTGCATCCTGGTTTTCATTTGTGAAATATTAAAGGGCATAGTGTTTACTAGGAGAGCTAGCAAGGCGTAGTGGTTTGAGTGTTGGACTCAAATCTTGCCAAGAAAAACTCATGATAGATTTGGCATAGGGTTAAGTTGGAAACAACGTGAATGCACAGAACAACAATGGTGTTAACTGTTTTGTTTTTTTGTTTTTTGTTTTTTCACTGTGTGGATTCAAGTTGTTTCTGACTTATGGTGATCCTAAAGCAAACCTATCACAGGATTTTCTTGTCAAGTTTCCTCTGAGGTTGAGAGTGTGTGACTTGCCAAATATCACACAAGGAGCCCTGAATTAAGATGTCTTGGTAGGATGGCATTCCAGAATGTTGCAAAATTTGCAATACAATTGAACATCTTTTGCACAAGTTTGGAGCAACTCAGATAATGTTGGATTTGGAGGGTTTACTGGGAACTCTAGTTTGATATATCCTTTATTTGATTTTGAGGTGTTGCAAAGCAGATTTGGAGCAAATTGAGCAATGTTGGGTTTAGGGGTGTTTCCTAGAATCCACAAGCTGATGTTCTGTTTTTTGGTTTGGGCTTTTTGCTAAACATAGTTTTGTTGTTGTTGTTGTTGTTGTTGTTGAAGAACATTTGAAAACCTTAGCACAGGATTGGAGGGGGTTCCAAATTTCTGTGTTTGTAGTTTACAAAGCTCTGCAAAAATGCCATCTTCTCTAAACTCTGAATCACACAAAAAACAAAGAGAGATCCTCTCCTCATCCTACTTTCAGGAATATTAATCCCAGTAGCCTCAACACTGATTAATCTGTTTGCTTATTTTCTAAATTTAATAAACAAACAGCCAGTGCTTTAACAATCAGTTCTCTAGCAGTTTTTCTTCTTCTGGAAATTGTAAAGACTGGACAGTTTTACATTTTGTTTTCCTTTTTTTCTAACTTCTCGCATGAGTATGAGGGCCATTTATCCTACTTTACAGGGCATGGTCTTCTAATTGAAGGGCTAACAGAGGACAGTTTTTATGTTTGAAGAGCTTAGTCCAAATCTGGTGAGAGAGAAAGAATGACATGAAGTTAGTAGATCAGAGTCTTTGAAGTTGCCCATCAGCAGTTAGCATCTGGACAGCAGACTGAGGAGATACACTGATCGCATGATCACATTTCCCCTCCCCACACGGTGGCCTAGACTGTACAGTATTTCTGTTTTAAAAGATCGCAATGACTTCTGTTTACAAATTATCACCTACACATACTAATGAGTTCACACAGCTATTAGACAAATCTGTATCCTATTTGACCTCTATTTTAACACTGTGTAAGTGTCAAGTCTCTTAGGTCTTGAGTCAAGTATTGAGTGTCAAGTCGGGCAAGTCCTGGATACCAAGTTCAGAAAACAAGGCTTCAGTAGCTAAAACTTAGAAGACCTTTGAATCTATAGAAACTACTAGATTCAGTCCAGCGACATCCATTGCCAGAACCGACCAACAAGCATTAAAATGGCCTAATTAAACTACACACAGTTTCAGAGTTCAGGTGGGCTTGTTATTCATTCTAATTAATAAACACACTTTCTTTCTTTTTCTTCAAGTTGTTTCCAATTTATGACTCCCCTAATGCAAACCTATCACAGGGGTTTCTTGACAAGATTTGTTCAGAGGGGGTTTGTCATAGCCTCCCTCTGAGGCAGAGAGAGTGTGACTTGCCCACAGTCACCCAGTGATTTTACATGGCTGAGCCAGGATTCAAACCCCAGTCTCCAAAGTCCTAGACCAATGCTCAAACCATTACACCATGCTGGCTCTCACTCTTTCCCACATCATGTTCTTTCTTTGTTATTACAACTAGCCTCTTACACAGAAATTACTCTGAACAGGCTTGGCTTATGCTTTCTTCCTTTCCAATATTATCTCATATTCTGTGTCTGAGATCACCACAACTTAGTAATGCCATTTCTACTGTATATCCCATCACATCTACTTCCATCATTTTACAGAAGGCAAGTTGCCTATGCAACACCTGAAAGTCCATAAACATGAGTACTAAAACAACCCCAAGTAAAGGACATTTTTTGAAACGAGAGCACTTTAAGCCCAATAGTATAGTGATTATACTTTATTCACCTCAAATTTTTAAGCTAGGTGGATTCCAGATCTAAATAAATATTTTATACACATACACACACATGAATGGAAGCCCTAAGGATAGGATCTAGTACTGCAAGTATTGGTTGCTTGAGCTATTGTGGTTTTCCAGAGCAATTACAAGGAGCCATACCATGCCTCCTTGTACAAGCAGCTTTCTGTTCAATGCCCTTCCCCCAAAAAAGCTTGTATGTTGCTGGTGATGACAGTTCCATCCTTTCATACGATATGGGAGCCCAGAGTTAGATACAGTACTAGAAACTTCCAGCTGGCTCTGCAAATGTCAGAACAGATTTACAGATATGAAGAAAGCATTTGAGTCTACCAATCGTAAAAGGTTATAGGCAAAGCTCTCTGTGGGGGCTGATCGCTTCTGTGACCATGGAGAATTGATCTACTCCAGCCATAGTCTAAATCTCAAAGCTGCTATCCAAGATGCTGGAACCTGTCCCTCAAATTTGTTTAGCACCTTGGAAAGCTCTTTTAAACTTGGGACTGAAACCTAAGATGAATTCATCATCTCCATGGCATGAAAGCCACCAACCACTACTGAAAGTTCTCAGATACAAACAAAAATTGCTTTTTGTAGTTGACCTTCTTTGTCAAAATTATTTTGCAATAATAAGACCCACTTGTGTTTGACAAAAATATGTGAATTTGAAAGAAAGAAAGAAAGAAATCTGCTCTTTTTTATTTTCATATTAATGAAAGAAGTGCAAAACTCAAGGGAGAAATACAGACCCACACACATCCATCACAACTGAAGTCACCTTGAAGAAGCTGATCTGTACTGTTTCAAGTAAATGACACACTCTTTTTTTCACACACTCAGGCAACCTGAAGACTCCTTTCAGTAACCTGTACAAAGAGTTGTGCCATAATATTAATTACATAAAGACTAAGTAGCATCCACCCATTTATAAGTTGTGACACACAAACTAGAAATAAAACCAACAAAATGCAATAACCTTAGGCAGAAAACAAACCCAAAGCTTGGAAAGTTACTGTTATGGACTACAGTTCCCAGAATCCTTTTGCCACCATGGCTAGTAGATTCTGGGAGCTATGTTACAAAAAAGTAACTTTCCCAGGTTCTCCATATATCATAAATATATAAAGCCTCTTATGTCCTTTTGAGGGGAGAGTGATGCATACAAAAGGCAAATCTACTCATAAATGAATAGAAATGAAAATCAGAAAACTAAAACACTCTAACTATTTATTATAGTGTGGTAGTAAAGTTATTGCTCATGTTTGTAATCCAATGCGCATTTCTAAAGCTTTGCTTCTGAGATCCTCTGATGTATTCAGATTTATTATTTATCAATTTCCTCAGCAATTCCCTTTGAAGTGATCCTGGGTTTAATTCTGTTATTCTTAATGCCTAGATTTTCTGTAGCAAGTATAAAGTTCCTTGTCTTTTCTTTTGATCCTTCCTTACCTACTTGAGGGCATATATGTATGTTATATCCCTTGATCCATGCACAAATTTATTTTATTTATTTTGCAAGGGTGGGGTGAGGAGTAAACATATGTAGTCACAAGAACAAGGCTTCAATGATGTATTTAAGACCAAGATTCCAAACTGGCAGTTTTATTATCCACTGGAAGAAATATCACATATAAAGCTATTTGCCTGGAACATAAAAAACAGGTTTTCAAATAACCCAACGTGATCTAAATTATAGTATTCCCAAATATCTTCATCAAACTTAAGGAAAGACAGGTACATTCACTTTATAGATAAATATAATGAACAAAGTGTCTTTGTGGTTTGGGGTTTCCTACTGTTTTTAGTTATGGTTTTATTAATTAACATAGTATTTCCCCTGCACCGAAAAAATCCATGTTCTGTAGTTAGAGTGACAGTTAAGAAGTGTTAAAGATAATGAACTGATACATGGAGGCAATGTGTGAGTGGGCATGGCACTTGTAAAAAAATAAAACACAAAGGCTAGTATCCTGTTGATGAATTACAACAGTGAATTATATTGCAACTCCCTTTTATGGTCATTGCAGCGGTTCAAAATTCACTACTGTGTGTTGTCCAGCTACAGGAAAATAATTGTACATTTGTCTGCCAAACCCTGCTGCTCTCTACTGACGAGGAAATTATCAGGTCTCGGGGACTGCTGTTGATAAAAGGTGGATTGGATAGTGGGTAGGAGACTATCATAGCCATGTTTCTTTACTTTTTTAAAATATATATAAAATATATATTTATATATATATAAAATATATAAAATATGTATTTTATTATCTATAAAATTACACATACAACATTCAAACAACATATTTTTTTAAAAAAACTCATTCTCAATATAACAAATATTTGTCTACTACCATTTATATCTTTTAATCATGCATATACTCACTCCTTAACCAACCTTACTAATAGTATCAACATTCCCAATTTCTTCTTCTTCTTTTCTTAAAAGTCCATTTATCCTTTAGTTATCTATTTCTTCACATCTTTTTTCTTTCTTTCTTCACCATTTCATTTCTCCTCCTAACCTTCTTATCCACTCTACCAGCCTTTATTTTCTTCCATCTTCATTTCACTTCCACATACCTTTGCACACTTTCCTGTACCCCTTATATCATCTTCCATACACCTTCCCTTTACCCGACAATTACATATAATTAAATACAAACAAGATTTGACTTACTAAATAAGTCAAAAGGGATAAAGCTCATACTTGTTAAATTATTGTTTTATCCTTTTAGTTGCCCTAGCCCTTCTGTTAATTACTTAGGCTCATTGTACTTTTCCTCCAATCTCATTGATTAACTTGCATTTCTTGATGTTTGATCTCCCAGTGCAAAGTCTCAGATAAAATCCCAGGTAAAAATACAAATTTCTTGAGTACACCTATGATACAGTTCTGTAGCTCTCATCCACAACATGGAAATTAGTGTTGTTTTTAAACTTGCATTTTAGCGCAGGAGACACTTTCCTCATTTGACAAGTGGAACTAAGATGTTGCTGCATGTAAGGACCATCCATGCAAATATGGTTGCTCTAGTTAGGAGAAAGCACTTGAGCAGGATGGGGGGGGGATCATGGAATTAAGAGTGAGAAAGTACTTTAGAGGTCATATTGTCCAATTACCTGCCTATGAAGTTAATGAGCAGCCTTAATAGCTTACTTCTATGCTTGTGTATTTCCCAACTGTATCAGCACATTTGTCTTTAAGAAATCTGCAACCTTAAAACAGAAGTCACTCTTCACTCTTTACAAGACATTTGTAATGAATGTTCCTGGCTCTGATGATAATCTTGGTTTATCAAGATTAATTCAGAATAAATTGTTTTGCACAGAGACTGAATGACGAGCATTAGAGATTCATCTCCACTGTTTCCTCCCAACAGGTTAGTCCAGGCACCAAATAAGCAATCCTAGCATTTCAAAAGAAAACTATTAACACACGATTTTACAATCACAGGTCAAGACAACATAAACCATGCAGGTGAATAGAGTTCCTCCTTATATGTACACAAAGAGTGGGGGGGGCTCTTTTTAAAATCTTAACTCTGTTTAATCTTCAGTTCAATAGTTGTACATCTAACCGCAGTGTTTTACTTTAGTGCCCAATAAAATATGATCTATAACATGTTTCATATATGGCTATGTCATTCTAACAAAACAAAAAATGTTTTAAAATGTTAGTGCCTTTATCGATTAGTGAAATATGTCAGTAGAAAGTTGGCATCCGGGCTGGCATAGGGTTATGACATGATGGGAGGAAAACTGTATTCTTGAGGGGGTATAAGGAAAAATTATCAAACTTTGGGGGGTGGGGATGAGCAAATCCTACACATTACTAATAGTTTATTTACTCAGCTCTATGCCCTTGCAAGTTTAATGTTCAGGGAGTCCAAGGGGTTAAAAAACATCCGAAAGGAGTGTGATTTTTCCTCAGAGCATGTCTGGGCAAGCAATCTATAAAATGTGTTTTAGTTTTTGTAAAATACTTGCATTGCAGTTTTGAGGAGGAAGTATGATATATATCAGATGAAGATGAGGATGATACCAATAAGGCCTAGAAAATTAATACAAAAACCTCTGCCAATTGGTACATAGTGTTTGCGGTGAGGAAGGTTCATAGAAGACCCTGTAAAAGTAACTCAAGCTCTGAGAGCCCATTTCCACAACTGTGGCCTCCAGGACTTTGTAACCTTTTTTCTATTTCTCTGTTGTCCTGTAGCATGACTGAAGAGGAGCCATATGTTCTTCCTGCACCAGTCCAGAACTGTGACCATTATGTGTCTCAGGATTTTAAAATACACTCACTCCTCTTGGCCTGCAGTGTTGTTTGTAGAGGATCACATGGCCCATCCCAAATGCCGCCCTTTCTGGCAGATCTTATGGCGAAATGGATATCCAGTTTAAGTGGTACTTCTAGCACTAGTGGTGTGGCCTTAAGGGTTATAAACCATCTATGGACCTTATCACACTAGCTCAGAAATGGGATTTAATGTAGATTTAAAGTAAAAAAAAACCACAAATGTGGGAGGTTTATCACACGATGTTTCTGCAAACCTGAAATAATGCAAAGTAAAGCAAACGTAAAGGGGACAAAAATGACACCTTTTTACTTTCGAGAAGTTCCAAAAGTAAAAAGCTGTCCTTTTTGTCCCCTTTACGTTTATTTTCACGTTATTTCAGGTTTGCAGAAACGTTGTGTGATTAGCCTCTTGCATTTGCGTGTTTTTTCTTCTTTAAATCTACTTTAAATCCCATTTCTTTCTTTTTGGGATTCCTCTAGTGTGATAAGGTTCTAACAGTCACCAATATTTAGCTTTTGGACTAAGAAAGATAACCCCACTAGCACCCTTCCAAGAGAGGACTGTTTTCTAATGTTCCCTCATTATTGAATAAGGCACATAGACAGCCTCCCTCTATGTATTGGCAGCTCCATGATGCACATGCAAACAACAGCCACAAACTATTATGCAGCTTCAAGTTGCATAGTACCCAAGGGGTCCCCCCAAATCATGGAGGTGAAACTTCATAAAAACATTAGTGGACACCACACAAGCTGTTTCCAATGGCCTTCATGTGGGAGGTCATGGCAAATACACCAGTTCTCAGAACCAAATCATGTTTCCTGTGTGGATTAGCTGTATCAAGACTGTGACTAAAAAGAAAATAAATCTAATAATGTAAACAAAATGTGGGCAGCTTCCCAAAGTCCCTTGAGTTTTATAAGGGGAAAAAATGAAGTAGTTCAGCATGAATACTAAATCAAAGCAATGCTAAGATTTCTTTGATATACCAATAAAAGTTGGATTGAAACCAAACTGTTTAGTTTGGTGCTTTTGAATGTCATCTGCCCAATATTAATGGTGATTCAGGGACTCATTAGCTTCTAAAATACTGAGAATGTATGAAGAAATATTATTTGGGGAGGGGGACACAAAGAGGGAAGGATTAAGTTGCCTTCTTCATATAAACAAGAAAAGTTATGATCGTTCACTAAATAAATTAAGAGTATCTGGGCTAAATCCAATTGCTAGCTTTAACTAGAATAGACCCCCGGTTCAATTGGACATACATAAGTGTTAATTCACCAAGTTCCCATTGATTGAATGTTTCTACTCCAGCTGGAACAGTTGTATTTAGCCCTCCATTTAGCATGTTTATATTTAAAAAACCCTTTAGTTACATGCAGTTATATGACATTGGATACAACTGTACGGGTTAACAGGGTATCTGCTAGTGCAGCAAGTTATAAATTCCATGTTCTAAAATTATTCAGTGAACCCAAACAAGACATCTGTTGCTCACATGATTCTATGACAGATCTCTACAATCCTTGAAGAGTCACCTTCTTAATTTCTTCTCAAGAGGCACATCCATATTCTAAGATAATCAGTTCTGCCTATAAAAAAATAATAACAATGAAAGACTGGGAAAAGAGTAAGCAACTTTTTTTAAAGGGGGGAGATTACAGCTCTGAAGCTGGAACACATCATGGAAGACTATCAGAATGATGGCTAGATATCCATTGATGACTCATGCAAAGGTTTATGGACTCTTATAAACATGTATTTTTAAAATTATAGACATGGGAAGTATGTGGACCTCCAGAACTTGTTGGTCTGTAACTCCCAGCAGCCCCAGCCTGCCTAATCAGAGTTGAGGAATCATTGGCGTTTCAGTCCAACAGCATCTGGAGGGCAGCCTATTCCTCATCCCTGTTCTATTAAATAGCAATATAACCTCCTTTGTGGATTATTTGTGGATTTACTTTTTAGCTCTGGAGCTGTGAAGAGGCAGTAGGAAAGAATTTGCTTCATTTCTCTCCAGCCCATCTGTTGTGATCTGAAAGACAGAAACTTTCCTAAGACTATCCAGTATGACTGGTCAAATCCCACCGGGCAGCTACTGCTCCTCAGCTTCAGCCAGAAATCCTGCCAATGCTCTGGACTCCACTTGGAATAATGAGATAACTCGGGCCATCATTACAATTACAAACAAACAACCAAATCATAAAGCTATGTTGACTTCTTAGTATTCCAAGGAAAATATGTCAATAAAATGTACTGCTGATGGCTTGGGTGTGACAGAAAACTTATAATGAATATCAATATCCCAAAGTATGACATTGAGCTGTATTCCAGCATCCATTTCTCTACATCTACAAAAGCTCTTTGACACATCCTGAATGTCTGCTATCTTTTTCAAGCTTCCAAATCCCCAAGCCAGAAAGCCTTTGGATGTATGTAACATATGTATGGGTGTGTGTATTTTTAATGTGTATCCCACCTTTCTCACAACATGAGATTCAAGGCAGCTCACAACATAAAATAAAACAAGGTATAATAATAAAAATACTACTAATAATAATTAAACTAGCATCAGTAATTTGAAACAGTATAAAATATCATGAGAAGTGAACGTAGTTGATATGGTTCCATCACTTTAATCAACAACTAATTAATTAATTCCTTTCTAGTTTCATCTCATAAAACTAGCTGGTAAAGGACATTTTCCAGGCCGCTTTAAAGAGCGGCCACCAATTGTCTCTAACTGAGAGTGAGGAAATAAAATTCTTATGAAGCCAACACCAATTTGACTCAGCAATTCCAATATGGAATGCTATACAGTGGGCCCTTGGTATCTACTGGGGTTTGGTTCCAGGAACACCTACCCCCACACACACACACACACACAAATGATAACAAAATCCATGGATGCTCGAGTCCCATTATACACAGTGGTATAGTAAAATGGCAAAATTTGCTTTTTTGAAATTTATATTTTTAAAATAATTCCAAGCCATGGATAGTTGAATCTATGTATAAAGAATCTGTGGATACAGAGGGATTACTCTGTGTCCTAGATAACAGATATCATTGTAGTTTTTACATAGGGTAGATCTCAAAGCAGAGGGCTTAAGTACTCTAAAGTCACCATAACCCACCTGATTGTGGAAGTTAAGCATGTTTAGCCCTGGTTACTGCTTAGATGGAAGACTGCCAATGAATTCCATACGCAGTAGGCTATATTACAGAACTGGGGGAAAAACACCTGTGAGCACTCCATGCCTAAGAAAACCCTGTGAAATTCATGGGGTTTTCATGGGTTGACAGTCACATACACACAGAGAAAGATTTTAAAATAATGGTGCATCTGAACTTTTTCTAGCCCCAAATAACACAAGTACAGTATTTTAAGGCCACTTCCAGTATTGCTGGGTTATAATACCCTCATTAGGGTTATAGAGGGGCTGTACAGACCTGCTCAAAAGGGGTGGGTCTGTGCTGCCCCAGGAAGTGCTGGATTGGGCCACAGTAACCGAATGGTCAACCTGTGGCTCCAATCCAGCATTTTTCCGGGCCAATTTGGCCCAGAAAAGGGGTGTCCATGCAGCTTCATGCCCCGGACAGCCATGAGGAGAAAGAGGTGCCCCCTTTTTCCTCTAGATTGTTCCCATGACCATGTGGTTGCCATGGGAATGATACACTGTAAGAAGGAGCTGCAAAATGCATCTCCTTCCTGAGACGTCATAAAGGCTGTGTTGCAGCCCTTATGACATTTCTTCCTGGCGCAGATGGGGGGACACTACATGGCAGAGGCGTCATCATGGTGGTGCCCATGTGAATGGGATGCCACCATGATGCTGTTGCCCATCCGGAGCGTGCGGTTTCTGTGCGCTCCAGAACCCTAGCAGCACGCTACTTCCTACCTTTGTGTATGGGGCCAGAGAGTCATTTTTACAAGGTTGAAATGATTGGCAAGACTGAAGTAAGCTGACTTGAAGGGTGACATTATTGATTCTTGCACTGGAGATGCTATTACTCAGATCTAAACAAGCTGAGAATCACCAAGCTTGAAAGCAATTGTGATAGCTTTCATATTACCTCCCTTCATTGGTAACTCCTTGGAATTTTAAAAATGGGAGTGAAACCACTGATAAGACCTACACATGGTAAAAAAAAAAATCCATTGGGTTTCATAGTTTATAAGTTATGCAGAATTTCTATTGTTGATTGATTGGTTTGTTTTTGCTTTTAGTATATACATCCTTCACAAAAAAATTTCCAGAGGGGTAGCTGAGTTAGTCTTTTGCAGTAAAAACAAGTTTATTGTGGCATAGGGGAGAAACATGTGGCCCTCCAGCTATTGTTGGACTAGAATTCCCAACATTCATCACAATTGGCTCTGCTGGCTAGGGCTGTTGGGGCATTCAGTCCAAAAACATCTGGAGGGCTTCAGGCTTTTCCCAGCCTTGTATTGTGTTGTATGTTTTCATGAACTGCAGCCCACTTCTAACAAACTGATTTTGATGAAGTGGGCTCTAGTCCATGAAAGCTTGTGCCGTAATAAATTTGTTAGCCTTTAAAGTGACACTTTGTTGTTTTTCCATAAAACATTTTACACTATGAAGTCAATGGTACTGCAGAGGAATTTGTAACACAGGCAGGTGCTGACAAGCCAACTCCAAGAAATGACAATGTGACAACCATGTACTCAAATTCTGTTTGGCACGCAAGAATGCACACATTTGAGATACATCTTTATGCTGCCTTGATTTTTTTTTATTGAAAACATATTCAGCTAATAATTAGCTCAATATCCAGTTTGGAGTTTAGACAGAAGGACAAATATAAACAGCTGGAAAGTGAGACTTTTCATGTTGTTACGGGGCAGATATTATGTTCCCAATGTTTACCATCATTTCATGTAACAATGTTTACCACAATCAATTAGACTGGCGTTCTTTTCTGTTGTTGTTTTTTCTTGTACAACTAGAAGATTACATGAAGACTCCCACAGTGGGATGACAGACTATGTAGCAGTATCAGCATTTAATTCAATAAGGCTTCTTTTTTCAAGTTTATAAGAAGGCATGGTTTTTATATCGCACAGACTGGATCTCACAGAGTTGGAAACATTTCCTTTTTGGACTAGCAGAATCTGCTGGATGGGGCATGGGTGAAATCTTGTAGTCCCAAAATGTAATGCTTCCCAAATCTGCAAGTATTACTGTACCAATTATTGTGACATTTGCACAATCACATTTGGGCAATGTTCTGTGCAATACACAGAGGAGATATCACATTTACTCTCTCATTTCAAAAAGAGAAGGCAGGGCTCCTGAACCTTTAGTACCTGTACAGAAGAGAAAATTCCACCTGCTGAAATGCATTTATTTACACAGCTATTAAAATACAGATTTTTGTCTTTTCCACTTGGCCACCTCTTTTACACCTGGCCACCTTATGTAATTTCCCTGCAAGCCATAAATTCTATACTTTGATGCCCTGCGATTTCTCCCTTAAATCTTTAAAGGATTTAGTTCATTTAGTTCATTAGTCTGGAAATGACCAAGGATCTATTAAAAACAATCATCATAATCAAGTACTAAAACAACTTCTTTTTATGGGGTAAAAATATGGGTGAGGCTATTTCCCTTTAAAAATCCACAAGATTTTTCATTTCATCTTGTACTCATTTGTTCTGAACAAGTGTCCAAGAAAATAATTTGTCATTTTCTCTGTTAGGGCATCTGCAGATTAAAATCTTTTAAAGAACAGTTAAAGCTGATAAATTGGCAGGTCAAAGCTCATCTGTATACCATTAGAAAGAGCTCTGTAGTAATAAACTGTTTATGAGAATTGTGTTTCTCTCCTCCACCACCCCTTACACACCATATAGTGTCAGTTTTGCACACTAAGACATCTGTAACAATGTTTTAAAAGTCTTGTAACTACCCATATGTTCAAATAGGATCTCTGAAATATATTAACCCATTGTGGGTTTTTTTAAAAAAAAACGTTCAGTGTACAAATATTCTTACCTTAAAATGAAAGTCTAAGAATAGATTGATCCTAGCTAATGTGTGTCCTGTCATTTTGTCTTGTTCAGCTTCTAACAATTCTTCAGTCCTTCTCACAGTTGCTCTGAGCTGAAAATGAGTTTACCATTGCTGTATCCAGATTCATCACCAACAGAATTGCCACTCAACTCAGAGCATCTGCAGGAGAAACAGCAGTAAAATTAAGAGTAGATTTTCCATCCCTGTGGCACAGAGTCCATCAGCTGCCCTTGACCAGTTCTGTCTCCATTCAGCACCCTCATTATTTTTTGTGAGTCAGTCATTCTCTCACAGACACACACCATCTCCTTTCTTTTTCCCTTCTTCTAGTTCTCCTGCATATGCGCTTGAGGGTAATTTACTTGTTACTCCTTCCCTGTATAAGACTGTTTTGTATGTATTTTTAGCATGCCTTGGACACAATTGTGTAATCTTTCATTGTTTGCGGTATGTATACTTAAGTTTTAATAACATGGAATTGCAGTGGGCACTTCACATTTGCTGGAGTTAGGGACACAGGACCCCCATGAAAGTGGAAAAACCACAAATTAAAAAACACATATTTTTTTACCTGAAAGAATACCTCTCCAGGAATCTCTGTGTCTTCCAGCAGATGTTGACTATAGGCCAAATGCGCTGTGCTGGTGGCATACTAGGGTTAAGGGACCGCACGGCAACTGCACGGTCCCTAACCTTAGTACAGCGCGGTGCCATCACAATGGCAGCACCCCATGTATATGGGCGCAGCTATTGTGACATCCCAAGTGTGCCATTGGCACACTCAGGTATCAGAAGTGTGGCGCAAAAAGAACCCGCTTTTCACAGGTTCTTTTTTCTCCGCAGGGAAGCCATGCGGTTTGGCGACTGTAGCTTCCCTGCGGGGGGAAAAAGACACTGTCCGGCCTCCTTTTTTGGGAGGTCAGTACTGGGCCTATAGCATTATGCTAGAGGACCTACAAATGCCCAGAGAAGTGTTCTCTCTAGGAATCTCTAGGTCCTCCAGCAGACCTTCTGGTGGAAGGTGTCCTTAGATGACCTAGAGATTCCTAGAGAGAACATATGAATCAAACCTGTGAATAATCAAATTTACCAAAGTGAAAGCTGCAAATGTGGAGGACTGACTATATGACTTTTCCTAAATATAATTTTCTTGCAACCGAGTCAATATCAATACTAGCTAGAAAAGAATAAGGATACACAAACAACAGTGGCTCCAACAAAGAGAGTGGGAAGGTTTCTTTTTGGACTATAGCTTCCAGAATTCTCCAGCACTAGATGTTCCATGACTCATGGACCTAATTTTGTTCTCCCCAGATTTTCCTCATGTGCCAGTTATTTGTTGTGGTTAATTGCCATCGAGTCTGCTTTGACTTATAGTGACCCTATGAATGAGAGACTTCCAAGTCACCCTATCGTCATCAGCTCTGCTCAGGTCTGCAGACTCAGAGTGATGGCTTCCTTGATTGAGTCTATCCATCTGAAATGCCACCTTCCTCTTTTCCTACTGCCTTCTACCTCACCAAGCATTATTGTATTTTCTAAGGAGTCATGTCTTCTTGTGGCATGTCCAAATTAAGATAGCCTCAGTTTAGTCATCTTGGCTTCAAAGGAGAGTTCCGGCCTGATTTATTCTAGGACCGATTTTTTTGCCTTAGAATCTGAAAAATTCAGTGCCAACAAATAAACAATGAGTTTATTCTCTTCTTTGGAATGTATTACTTGAATCTGTTTTTCACCTCAGCAGTTGTGTTACTAAAAAAAAGAACAAAAACTTATTGGATTTGGAACATTCATGACTACATCTCTCCTCAGCAGTGCAACAGAGCTTTTAGTATTATTAAATGTCCATGTTCTCATCCTCATTCCCCTGACCCCTGAATAGTTGGAAGCTACAGGAAAAGAGATTCCACCTCAACATTAGGAGGAGCATCCTGACAGTAAGGGCTGCTCAACAGTGGAAAACACTCCCATGGCGTGTGGTGGAGTCTCCTTCCCTGGAGGTCTTTAAATAGAGGCTGGATGGCCATCTGTCAGGGATGCTTTGATTGAGAGTTTCTGCATGTCATGGGATTGGACTGGATGGCCCTTGTAGTCTCTTCCAACTCTATGATTCTATGACTCCACCTCCCTGTCCTATGCCCTACTCACCATCCCTTCTCTGCCACCCCCCATCCTGCCAAAGGAGAAAGGACAGCCTCTCCTTGTGAGGAGACACTAGTATTTCTCCTTTGGCAGACAGTGCAGGGAAGGTGCCAGGAGAAAAGAAAAGAAGAGGAGACACTGATACCATGTGATACCCAATAGGTACCACCGGAGGAGTTACCGCACTTGAGGACAAGTGGTACAGGAGCATTTTTGGAACCTTATGCACTGGTGTTTCCAATCAATGAAAAGGGATGCTCTAACGGCAAGGCAGCAAAGAAACCTCCTTGATGTCATGTGATAATTATTGGCAAACGTGCTATTCTCTCATTTTAACAGCAGATTTAAAACCTCATGTGATAATGCCACTTTCTTCACTGTCCAGCTTTCACAGCCTTACATAGAAATGGGAAATATGATAGCAGAGACAATCTTAATTTGGGGTATTCATTGATTTAGCTTTACACTTCAGAACCTTGTCTAGTTCCTTCATAGCTCCAGATACCAAGTCCTAGTCTTCTTCTTTTAAATGCATCTAAGGAAGTAAACTCAAGTCTATAAAAGGTCATGCTACCAAATTCTGTCTTTCAAATAGTCTCTAAGGTGCTGCAAGATCCCTTTGCATATATTTGTATATGTTATATGTTTTCTTATTAGAACTGGGATTTGACAGTCTGGCCTCAATTTGTAACTGTGCTTATGACAGTGAACATCAAAATTAACACAAACTTAGAACACTGCAGGTAATAGATTTTTTTTAAAAGGGGGGGAGGGGATATTTTTTTTAAGTTTTTCCAGATATTAATTACTGGATACACACACACACCATCAAAAAATTTAGAGCTCTCAGGTAAGACAGTTTTAAGAAATCTAATCATACAGTTGCAAGATGAAGGTATAGAAGAGTGACCAGTCGAATAATTTTCCAACAAGAAACTCAGTTGGGCAATACACAGTGAGTTTGCAATAAAACGATTTTTAAACAAAATATGATTTTCCTTTTTGGAGTATTAGTAAGAAAGATATCAGTCAAAGCATCTTTAGTCACACTACCCACATTCCAGTACTGATTTTTGACATTCTAAAAATATACTAGGACTAGGAGAATGGCCTCTATCCTTCTAACGCTTTTACCACTGTGGGAGCCCTAGAATTTTGGCCTTAATACTGAAGAGCAGTATTACAACATTGGAAACTGCCATATATCAAGCCAGACCCCTTGGTAAATCTAGCTTAGTATTGTCAATGATTCCCAAACTTGACTCATCCAGCTTCCAGATTCCTTGGGGAATATGGTTTATAGTGAGGACTGCTGTGAGTTGTAGTCTAGCAACATCTCAGGGCACATGAATGATTGGGATGCAAGATTGGGATGTTTCCTATCAAAAGTATCTTTTGAATGTACTCTACCACTGTGGGTTATAGTAGATAATATTCTTAGTGGGGATTTAGGAGAGGTGCTTGCTTAAGTGATGAAAGACATATGCTTGTCATAGCACATGTTTTCTGTAACTTACACATTTTGCATTCAATATACTTTGTTTTTTGATCAGTGATTAAAAGGTCTCAATTTGCAAGTCTGATTTTTGAACCAAGTATCTCTAAGGAAATCCTATTGCTAGAAGAAAAATGTGATAATCAGAAGGAATATGTATCACATATAATATTTAGCTTAACCCTGTACTAACTATACTTCCTCGATTTCATTATTTGGTCACTCTTTACAATGAACAATTACAGCTTTTCAAATCATTTTGAGCATACTTCCCCAGCCTGGCTCCTTCCTGATGCGCTGAACTACAAGTCTTATCATATTTCACCAGGATGATCATGGTTGGGGGTGATGAAAGCAACAGTTTAGGTGGGAGCAACTGGCTTACAGTTACTAGATGAAGATGTTAAATTGGGGTTTTATGCTTTTAACAGCTGTACAAAAGAGGGTGTCTTACAGGGGCAAGAAAAGCTGATTTTGTAAAATCTCTTCTTTCCTTACCTTAAAGGTAACAGGAGCTCTGTTAACCTTCGTAGCTAATCACCTGCACATACTCCATCATGCACTGCTGAACTGCAGATCCCTCTTGACTTTCAAATCTGCAGTTTAGCAGTAAAAGTGAAAGTCATCTACCTATAGTGGAGCTCTACAGATCCATACATAAAGGTGTGAAAATATAACTCACGGCTATCCTGCTGCCCCATGTAATATGATGCAGTCATTTGGTGTAAGTTGTGTAATAGCCACCTGGCCTCATGGGTTAGATCCAGGTTATTGGTTACATGCAAAGCATTGTTCTGAGATGTACGGAATGGGACAGAAGAGAAAATTTAAGATAATGCAAACTTCCTGTCTATGTGCCCAGTGTGAATGACATCATGCACCCGGTGATTAGGATATTGTTGGTAATGATGAGAAATTTTGTGGATTGGGTGTGAATTCTGTTGATTTCTAATATTCCATTTAAGATTCCCTATTCCCATGGTCATCAGCAGTAGGAAGAGAATTAATACTTGCTGATCAGCCTGACATTCCATTGCCTTGAGCAGAACAGGTGCCCTTGCTTTGCGCAAAAAAGCAGAGATTCTACATGCTTTCATCCCATCCCCACCCCATAATACATTAGTTATAAATCCTTCCTTCCCAGCAACCACATGGCATGATTTCACTGGCTATTTTTATTCATTAAGACCAGCTGCTTAGCAGTGCCTGAAGGTAAAGGTAAATAATAAATACATATATGCACATGGATGCTTTAACCAGATGGTTCATTAAATAGAGGAAGAGCTTTAATGCACCAAAGGAGCTGCTGACTAACACATGGTGAATTTCACCCACAATCAAACACAAAGCAGGGGGATGGAGTAATATTAAAGGGGAGACTTCAGTAAATCCTCAGCTAACATAAACTATGCTTCAGTTTACAAGAGAAATATGTGCTGCTCAGCTGAAAGTGCCCGTTTACTGTAACAGAACAAATCCTGTTTTTCTACGACAGCTATTCACTATTAAACACAACATAGGTTGCATGAACAAAGAGCCATGAACAGATCTTCAGCAATCCTACTTCCCACAACACCTTATTCTTCTTATATTCTGCAAAGGTTTGACAGAGACATGTAAAAATGTCCAGGGATGGGTAGCCTAGAGGGATCTTAAAGTTTTATCTGGTGTAATTTTTCATGGATTGCAGTCCACTTATCACCACCACAGATAATAAATTTGCCTGTCTGTGTTAATGGTATCCTTCCTACTGTACAGCACAACACATGTTGATTAAACTGTCACCAATAAGACAATCACCAGGGTTTGGAGCTTTTTGCATTTCTATTCCTCTTTCCCTCTGAACCATGTATTTGCATATCTATCTGCTTAAGTAATATGCATCTGATGTAGTCTAGGAAGACTTGTGCAAAATAACTACCGTTATTGTCACAAGGCTTTTTATTGCTTCTCAAATGTGCAAATCCAGATTCTAGAGTTAATGAATATGTTTTCTTCCTGATTTACATTTTCCTTTTGGGCGCATTTTACTCAGACATCTTTTAGGTGCATCCTTATGAGACACAGTTCTCTTTAATGTAAAACCTGATTACATTGCACCTGTATCATATATGCATGGGGACATTTTCCTGTGTTACATGGCCACCTTGATTTATTATTTATTTTGTTGATTGTGTACATTTTGATTCAGTATTTCTTCTAATGAGCTAAAGCTAGCATTCCTGACTCCCAGCCTGAATAATATATCAGGTGGGCTGGAATTTATGGTCATCTTTTTCCTCTTTGTTCCTTTATTATTCTACTTTTTTCCCCAAAGAGCTGAAACCACAGCATCAGCCATTTCTTTCTTTATTTATTTCCTGCCCTCTATCAAAAGATCTCAGTGCAGAATAAAAGTAAAATCAATGTAAATAATTTAAAACAATAATTTAGACAGACTAATAGCACAGTAAAAGTGTATTTAACTCATTTGTTACTCTTATTAAACCAGCATGGTGTAGTGGTTTGAGCATTGGACTAAAACTCTAAGAGATCAGAGTTCAAATCCAGGCTCTGTCATGGAAACCCACTAGGCATCCTTGTCAAGTCACACTTTCTTAGCCTCAGAGGAATAAATAATAAATAAAACTTTTATTTCCATCCCGCTTTTTGTTAAGACAATCAAAGCAGCTTACAACATTAAAAATACAACAATATTTGGTTGCAAGGAAGGCAATGCCCAATACTTTCTGTATACATTTTGCCATGAAAACCCTCAGGTAGGGTTGCTGTAGGCTCCGGTTGATTTAAAGACATATAGCAAAAACTAAATGTGATTAACAAATTTAAAAGGTTTTTAAAAGACAGGTTTAAAAGGTTAGCATTTTGTGTATTAGTATTTTGAAATAAACAAATGAAGCTCAAAGGCTTTAATGAACAACCAGGTTTTCGCTTGGCACCTAAATGAAATCAATGTTGGCATCTGTCTGGCCTCCAAAGGAAAGGCATCTCACACTAGAACTGTTATAGCTGAGAAACCCCATCTCACATCCTTGCTGGTGGGACACACAGGAAGATCTCCAACCCAGTGGCTCTCAATCCTCAGGCCAGAATGTATAAGGAAAGGCTATTGAGGTCCCAAACTATTTGTGGCTTTAAATGTCATCACAAGCACATTGAAAGCATCAGCCTAGAAGTGTAGTATCAGATAGTGCAATTCTTTTAAGACTGGCTTCTTTTAAGTATATGATGCCTGTCTTCCTAAGAATTCTTCACCATGTTTCTTCTCAAAGGAACCAACAAGTAATTTTATCAGTTTTCTTCCCATTGTGGGAAAGACTTCACATGGTTTTTTGAAACCGATTTGAAGTTTGGGATTTATTCTGCGCAAAATTTCCACATGGTTATTTTGAACTTTGCTGCCCAAAAATGCCCTTTCCTTTGCAAACCATCCACTTGTGAATTTTTCCCAAAATCTTCCTGGTTACATCATTTTCTTTGTAGGAAACAGTTTCCTCTGCACATGAAGTGATATTTCTGTGTAATAGTATTAATTTTTGTGCAAAAAATGCAGTTTTCCTGCACAGAAAATGTTTTCAACATAAAACCACCTGTGACTTTTGCACACTAGAAGCCCCAAACTGTGACAATTCTTGTCAGTCAGGAATTCTTCTCATAAGGGCTTCTTCACAGTAAAAAAAAAAACCCAAATTTTCAAATATTTTCTAGCATTCTTTCCATCTATGTCTTTCTCATATTCTATGCAGGAGGTTAAGACTGAGTGACTATCCCAAGGGTACCCAACAAACCTAGTTTCAATCTAATGCAATAACCACTTCTTCACAGTCGCTATCTATAAACTTTCTTTCTGCTATATGAGAGATTGTCTCCTTCCTACACAGCCACAGTACCTTTTGGTAACACTATTCACCTGACTAGAATATACAGGGATGAAACAAGTTCAAAATCAACAGTAACCCTACTCCAAAAACAGCAAAGTACTTGGGTTTATATCTAATCTAATGGATACTTCCTGTGCATTCTATTATCTACAGCACTGCACAATCCCTTACAAAAAAGCATATATAGTGGGCTCTTAGTATTCACTGGGATTTTGTTCGAGGATCCTCCATGGATAACAAAATCCATGGATACTCAAGTCCCATTAAATGCAATGGCACAGTAAAATCGTGTCCCTTATATAAAATGGCAAAATCAACTTTGGCTTTTTGGAACTTATACATTTTTTAATAATTTCAAACTGTGAATGCTTGAACCCATGAATAAAACATCCATGGAAATGAAGGGCTGATTGTATACACAAGAAACTCTTGATGGAAAAAAGTGTCAGCCTCCCCACTCACAACTTTCAAAATTGTGATAAACATCTAAGTTGTGATACCAGTGCTATGAAGCAACAAGGATACAAGATGCACAAGCATTGCCCCATCTCTTCCAAACAGATGAAAGATATCAAGCAGTGTCAGCCACAGAAGTTAGTTTGAGTATAGTCTGTCCTAATGGGTAGGCAGTTCTGCAAGATTTAAATGGAAGATATCTCCACATCCCAAATCTCTACTGAACCTGGAGTTTATAGATGGAAAACATGTGCTCTGCATTCATTTATGACCTTTTTGCCAGGTTTTTCTGCATTTTGAAAATTTACCCCTGCTGTTTCTGATGTTGGCTACAGGGGTAGCATGAACACCCAGAATATTGTGGATCCTTAGTAGAAATAAACTGGAAGTGTTGCTTTAAGGGGTCATCAAGGATCCTCTAATCAGCATCCCCAATGGCCATGTTGGCTATGAATTCTGGCAACTGTAACCCCACAAAAAAGTTGTCTCACGTTCTTGTCCTTAGGCAAGGTCACACCTCAC
>NC_056526.1:166929434-167034171 GCF_019175285.1 Sceloporus undulatus | reverse complement strand
ATACCCAGTCTAGGAGAAGCAACTTCATGCAACCTGAGAATTCTCTTTAGCTACACCTGATCTTCTGGGATCTTCTGTGCAAAGTGGAAATGGTTGCAGTGATGGAATGGTGGGAATTCTACTGTTTTGGGGACCCCGGGAAGTGAGGTGTTAATGTAGATAATTAAGAGGTGGCTACATCAGTCACTTGGCAGTATGAGCTGCCCCAGGCCAGGAAAAAAATAATGAAGGCAGACATCCTTACTATGACCTTGGTAGCTGACCAAGTGCTGACATCCTGCCCAGAATAGCCAAGAAGACTAGTGGAGCTGGCCACAGCTTGGCTTGAAGAATCAGGGATAACAACATAAAATAGAATGAAGTGATTATTCCTCTTGGAAAACTTTAACTTACTCTTTTACTTCATGTACTTTTCCATTAAAAAAAACCATCTGATGAGAAAAGCCTGTTTTTCCCAACACAGATTTCAGTTAATCTCAAAACAACCATTCACATGCATCACCCCCCCCAAAAAACCCGCAATCAAATCTTCATTATCTCCTACCTCCTTGTTCTGTCTTACTCATAAAAATGAAGAAAAAGCACACATGTGCAACACATGCAGAAAACCCACATATATTGATTGGTCTCATTTTGAAATGCTCCCTTCACCTAAAATAAGACTGATTTGAGGAGGTGAGCATATGCTCAGAAGATTCCTGGTTCTCTTCCTGTAGGTCTCCAACAATGGTACCTAAATTCCATTTTCACAATACATCATCTTGAGCTTGGGCAAGAGAATGCACAAGATACAGAGGGGAGGAAGGGTTAACACTGGATGGTTATATGCAGCACAGTCTTCATAAATATAAATGTTAATTCAAACCATGACTGTGCTGTAACATACATTATTCAAAGAAAAGTTAAAAAGCAAAACAGGCTTTGAATTCAAAACAGGCTTTGTAAAAGTTTGAATGGTAATGAAAACACAGAGCAATTAAAATTTCTTTATCATCACAGGAAAGAGGAAAGCATTTGTCAGCCATGTAGCTCCACTGTGAATGGCTATGCCCATGCTGTCACATTCACACAAACTATTTCCAAGAACATCAGTTTGAAGTGAGGTCTAATGCAGTATAATCTTCTAACTTGGGGTTCAAAGAAATATCTTTCTGGCAGTCTAGCTGAGAAGTCAAATGATAGAGAAAAAAATGTAAGCTGGCCGGATTCTATTAAAACACAATGGGATTTCTTTATTCATGTTGGAAGGCATCCAATAAAATACTTAAAATGCCGTGTATATATGGCAGATATTTACATACTCTCCACAGTGATTTTTTTATTTATTTTTACTTTCTTACTATTTTCCTTTGTATAATGAGCATGAGGGAAAAAGAGAAGAGTGAAGGGATGGATGGATGGATGGATGGATGGATGGATGGAGTAGTAATGATATTTCTGGTGGCGGAAAAGGAGGAGGAAGTGGTCATTTTCAAAACTTCCTGTCATAAAAATGAATCATATATCTAAGCTTTAGAAGAACTTTAGAAAAACCAAAAACATGTCCACAACATCATGTGTTCAACAGTGGACCATATTCAGAATTTACATATGACATATGTGCTTTAAAAGGGCACCATCTGGTCTCAAAAGTATGTATATTCAACTATTTCACTTCTTGTGAGGTGAAGTATAAATGCTAGTTTCTCTAGGTGCACAAGGGTGCAATCTCTGCCTAGCCTTGGCAAATAGAAAACCTTGTAGAGTCTTCCTAGTCCTGGCTATCTCTATCCTTGTTGCATACAGCTGAATAGATATGAGATCTCTGTGTAAGAGATTTTCATGTGCTTTATCATAAATTGACAGAATCAGTAAAGAATTTCAAAGATCTTGCATGCATTCTGACGAGTGATTTTGTTACTCCAACTGAAAACCTCAAACCAGAAGTGAATTATTTAGGGATAGTAAACCCACATGTGCTCCACTGTGCCAACAGCATTACAACTTCTCCAGCATTTATTGGACAAGCCATTTTTAAGTCTATGTAGACATAAGGGATGCATATATCAATGATGCATCACTCTAAGGGTGACTTCACTTACTGACCCTACTCTCTCTGATCTCCCCACTCTACAACAACCATGTTCCAAGTGTCCTAGCTGTCAAACCCCCATTTTCAAATGCTGTCAGTCAAACACTCAACCAATCACCATTTACCTCCAACATCACCACACTCTTTCCCCACTCCAACAGTGCATTTACAGTGAAACACCTAACAGACTTACATAAGGGTTTACATAATTCACTATGGAACATTATATCTTACTTTAAATCATCTAATATATGCCCCTGGACATTTAGAAAAACTACAGAACATCACAGACACCTCTAACATTTGGTGGTGGGAAGCAGGGAGTAGTGATGAGACAGACGAAAACTATGTACTTGGTGTGGTATAGCCTTCCTTACCATAAACAGCTGCTCTCTGAAGTAGTGGTGGATGTGGTCCAATCGCCAATGCTGAAGTAAGATCAACCAGAGTTTGGATGTAACGTCTTACAAATAAAGACATCACCATTGAGGAATTAACGGGCTCACTTTTGCAAAGTGACATGACAGCTGGCCTGTTATTACATTTTTGTGTGTAATGAGCGACATTTTGTGGTACTTGTTCTCACTACAGTGAACTCTCCACATTCCCTGGGGTTAAGGGCACAGGACCCCCACAAAAGTGAGGAAACTGTAAATAAAAAAACACTTTTTTTTACCCATGAGAACATTTCTCTAGGAATCTCAAGGTCATCCAGGGCAATTCTATGGTCAATATCTGAAATTGTGCTGGAGGACCTCCAAATGCCTACAGAAGTGTTCTCTCTAATAATAATAATAATAATAATAATAATAATAATAATAATAATGTTTATTTATATTTCCCGCCTCTCCCATGAATTGAGGCGGGATTACATCATTAAAGTGATACATAGTACAAAATACAGTCAATAAAACACTAATACTTAATTGACCAATATTCCTATTAGTTCTCTAAAATAGCAATTCAACAATTAGATAACACTCATAATCAAGAGTGGGGCAATTGTCATAACATTTTACATGGAGTCTGGTGGATAAGCTTTCCGGAAGAGATCCATCTTGAGTGCCTTCTTAAAGTCATCTAAGGTAGTGATAAAATGGATGTCTTCAGGTAGGCCATTCCATAATTGTGGGACCGTGGCAGTGGTCTAGAAATCTCTAGGTGCTCCAGTGTGATGCTTGGCAAAAGTTGACAATAGGTCATGTTGGAGGACCTAGAGATTCCTAGAGAGAATGTATTGATATAATCTGCAAATAATCAAATCTGCAACAGTCAAAGCTGCAGATTTAGAGAGTCAACTGTACTTTTAGGGGGGTAAAGTTTTAAATAGAATTTTAAGGCATGTTTTCTCTTGATTTGAAGTCACATTTCTACTTTTTAAGATGGATTTTAGAACCCTTAACAAGTAATATTGCAATCTTGCAAGCTATAGGGAAATTATGAGCAAATAATTGTCATGAGTAGGATAGGAACCTGAACGACATTTACAAATATGGATTGCATTTTTAAAGGAGTTTTCCTGACTCCGGATTCAACTTCTGGTCCAGTTGTGTTCCACACATGGAATAGGATGGGGGGAATCATCTTGTTCTTGGTCTCATGTAGTAAAATGCTTGGCATTACGTCTGAAAAGGATAATGTTTTGACTGATCCAAGAGAAGAAACTGTTGGCAAATCATTATGGATCAACCATTATCAAAGTGTTATTGACAATCCAAGCTTTTAGAAATGGCTTTCTCAGCTCTGACCACACAATGATTGGGCAATGTTTCTTAACAACCCATTTTATAGCTGTTGTGTACTAGCAAACGGAACTATTTAATCTCAAAATGGTTTTTCCAGTTGGAAAATGCTTGCCTTGGCCCTAGCCAAAGGGGCTGTGGAATGAAGCCCAGCTGGCTTGCTTAGTGCTATACCAATCTGCACAGCCGAAGTAAACACTTTGTTTCAGACAAAATAAAATAAGAAAATGCTGTCAGAAGAAGTTGCTGCTTTTGAATTACTTCTTGTTCAGACCAATGCTGTGTTTTGAATTTAGATGTAATTAATAATGGATTATCTGCTTGCATTTCATTTTTCCCTTCTCTGTTGGGTTACAGTTCACCAGATCAATGGTGTAGCCACTGTACCTTTTAAAACAGAAAGCACTTTATTTCATTTTACTGTCTTTGTGGATAATATTGTTGTTATTGTTGTTATTGTTTATGTTTTTGTGGTAGATGTTTTTTGACTGAATGATTTTAGAATGTTAACAATTGGCAAATAATAATAATATTTTTTTTTAAAAAATGGCAAAACCAAACAGTGCAACCCAAAAACACATACACACCATTGGTAGAGTATGCAAACATACTATCCATAGAAATGTCTAGTTCTAGAAATCAGGCTTGCTAATCTTCTGCAATCGCAATAGTGCATAGAAACTTGGATCAATCATAATACAGTACTTTAATATTTGAAAGAGACAGCTGAGAAGACTAAGTGCCATGGGGGAGGACAACACTGTAGGACTGGAGAAAACATGGTCATTATTTGCAAAAGGCTCCTATGTTTGGGGAGTGAGTTAGTAAAATCAGCACTCCTAGAATACTATTTCTTTTTGGTCTTGGCTTGTTGCTTTAACTGAAAGTCACAATACCCATGGAAAACCACATGTCTCTTGTTTTCACAACCACATGCCTTCTCCCTCAAACAGACTCTGAAAATATAGGAGCTCTAGAGCAAAGCACTTGACTTGTGCTATTTGAGGAAACATTTTGCATTTGCAAAATTTCATAGAAATGGAGTTGAAGACCAGGGCAGATAAAATAAGGGGATAGGTAGTCAGCAAGTAAGGGCAACTGGAAAAACCCTGAATGGAATGAAATGGAATGGACGGATGGATGGATTTGCCTTTTGATATCCTGTGAAATTTTTCTTGCATCCTAATAAATGGCAGCAATATGTCAACAATAATGAGGAGGAGCATTCTGCTAGTTGTCCAGTGCCTTTGTGTTCACACAGAACAATCAACAAAAATGGCTGATTACCTTTATGAAGGATGTATCAGGGTAGGGGAGTAAATACATGGCACTTTTAATACTGCTGAATACTGGCAAAATCTATAACTGCCTCCTCAAAAGAAAGTCTCTAATCAGCATATAATTAAACTCCATTCAGCCTTCACTTTCTGATTTGGGCAAGAGATCAGAGTGAAAAGAAAAAAGTGTGTCACATCTGAACAGCAGGTCTGGCTAAGGTTTGATGATGGGAAAAAACTATTACAATTCTGCTCATTCAGCACAAATCTGTATGATGGGTGGAGTGGAGGGTGGGTTGCTAGTTCAAGTTATATCATTAATTGTGGATTTTATGGCTTCAACAAATACACAAATGAAAAGCAGTACTAGAAAAGAAAAGAAACCCTTCCAAAAGATCTTTGGTTGAGACATTTGGGCAATCGTCCAGTCACCTAATCAAAAAATACATAAAGGCTGGCAAAAGTAAAACCAATTCTGTTGTTTTTATAAAATGCTCTTTACAATAAGAAGACATTGGAGAAAACAGTATTAATGATATGTTAGATCACTAAAACAAGTTGGATAAAACTGATCAACCAATATATGTTAATCAGTTGTATCACAATTATTTTACATGTCCAACATGCCTGTAATATTTTTCTTTCTTTTTTATTTTAAAGATCTTGCTATCTTGGAGCTGTGGTCTGAACAAATAAATTTTGCTGTTGTTGTTCTATGCCTTCAAATCATTCTTGCATTACAGTGACCCTAAGGTGAACCTTATCATGGAGTTTTCCTGGAAGCATTTGTTCAGGGTAAGTTTACCATTGCCTTCCCCTGAGGCTGAGAGCATGTGACTTGCTCAAAGTCACCCAGTGGATTTCATGGCTGAGCAGAGAATCGAATCCTGGTCTCCAGAATCATAGTCATAGAAAGTGAAGGCAACCACTTTTCCTAGCCAGAGGAGATTATCACTATTCTCCTTCTCCCATCCTTAAACTGGGCTAATCATACGATCAGGGACCAAAATTATCACACCCATGTGTGCTTCTGCTGTTCTTCTCCCATGGGTAAAGTGTCATGCAGCTGTCCCCAAACATTTCTCCCATTGTTAAAGTATCATGGAGCTGTCATTTGGTATTAACGGGAATTCCCATTAATACCAAATGATGGCTCCATGACACTTTACACACGGGATAAGTGTGCGGGGATGGCTCCATTACATTTTACACATGGGCAAAGAACAGCAGAAATGCAATAATCTTTGGCCCTCGATCATACAATTAGCTCAGTTTAAGCATGGCAGAAGGATGCTGTCCCTCCCATGTGATAATCTTTATAGTTTTAATACAGCAAGCCCCTTCACCTCTTCTTCTAAGTGCTCAAACGTTAAATTTAATTTAGAAATATAGAAATTCTGGCAGCAGAATAAAACCTCTTTTTATTTGCCCAGGTTACTCCAATTTATACTTTTTTTGATTTGATGAAATTGTTCTTGTGTCTCTCAACTTTCCTGTATATATGTTAATTTTATTCTGGTTTTGTAATTATGAATCTTTGATATTGCCCCAAATTCCAATTTTGGATGAAGACACCACCTGTGTACTTTAAATAAAATACAATCGAACAGAACAGAAATCTTTTGAAAATGAGGAGGCACATGAAATTCTGCGGAACTGATTGTGGTAAGAATCAACATTTCACCCCTTCAAATGTTAATAGCAGTAAAGGCAATTCAAACTACATTTGTACATTAATTCCTCCTCCATATCAAATATTTGCAAATGGCAACTTAAAAATAGAGACAAAGCAAACAAGCAAAATATGCAATTTTTAGAATTAAAAGTTGATATACCTCTACTGCTGATGAATTAAAAACCAGCCACAGAATTCTGCAAATATTGAGGAATCCTTTGATAAGAGTAAAAAGAATGGAGAACAGCTGCATGGAAATCATAACAAATGTGATTATTAGAAATAAGGATGTTATTCTGCTAGACCTGCAGAAATCTTTGGAAATCTATTTGTCATTCCAGGCTTCCTTCCCAGAAGAAACAGTTAGGTTGGGGCTGCATTATGATGCTTTAACTACTTTTCCTGTGCACTGTGATCCAAATCTTTTTTGAATGCCACTCTTTTGCCATGCCTGTCAATTCAATGTGGTGCGTGTGTGTGTGTTTTTAACATGATACCTACAACAATGTGTACATGCAATGTGTAGCTTGGCCCTAGTGAGTAGTAGTAAAGAATGCAGTTAAAAAACATGTTTTTCAATCAACATACTGGCTTGTTTTTAATCGAAGTTTGGAACTTAAATGTGTATTCAGCTAATTGGCACTTTGTGATATTTGTTTTATCATTTTATGTAAATATAATCTGCATGGACTATTAGAGGGAGCCATTTAATCCCATTATTAACATCTTAGTTCTGTAGATGGTGGTAGGAGGAATTATCAACAATTATTATTTTTTTGAGAGTGTTAACTAAGATTACAAGGTACTAATACTGTATTGCATTTTTTTAAATAAAGTTTAGAAAATAATTTTCATTATTTAATTAGCGTGGACGTCTAAGTAGAGCCTTTAGTAATCAGCCTTCAAAGACCTGCCAAAACATAGAGGTCTTTATCTGCCTGTGGAAGGATAACAGAGAAGGTGCCAGTTTAACTTCCATAGGAAGGAAGTTCCAGAGCATAACAGCAGCCACCAAGAAGGCCTTGTCCCATGTTCCCACCAGATGTACCAATGAGGATGATGGCACATTTGATGGATTCTCTTTACAGTAACTGATCTAGCTGAAGAGCTAAGAATTGCAATTGAAAGCTGGGATGGCACAACCCATGTTGCTGTCAAGGGAGGTCAAGATAGTACCACCACCAGAGATTTTTAAGATATTGAGTGCTGTGAGAGGGGGAGAATATTAATGGAAGGTCACTTTTCTGGAGTACTATGGGATAGTGGTTAGAGTTTGGATCAAGACTTGTCAAATCCAGGTCCTATCCCTGCTCATCCATAAAACTCTCTAGAATTACTTTGGACCAGTCACTGACTCTCAGCATAACCTTTCCCATAAAGTTGTTTGAGGGATACAATTGGAAGGAAGAGGAGGAAGAGGAATGTGAAGTAGGGTAGGACATAAACACAATACATTTAAAAGTTAGTGTATTGTTGGGCTACCTTGCTGCTTGTGGTTGCAATGATGACAAAAGGACACTGCATCAGTAGTTCTATGATTTTGTTTCTCCATCAGGTTTATGCAACTCAAATTAGTGAGATGGCAACAAGACAGCAATGCTAGTATTGAAGTGACTCCCACTATGTATGAGCCCTACTTATCTATGAGACCTGTGGTAATTGCCCCTTGTGCTAACCACCACACCTTTGACACACAAAATCCAACTTCATTGGTAGTGCAGTCTTATTTCAACATTCATGATGGGACAACATTCACCATCACATACGGGGGCAACTGGCTGGCTTTACAAGGTAGGCTGACTGGAACATATAGGTCTGTGGAAGAAGCAGCAATGAAAGTTAAAATTTAAGGTCTTGTGTCCTTCATAATGTTACTGAATTGTGGCAATCAACCTTAACTAAACAGATCAATCAGAAAAAGCATCTTAAAGATTAAACCATTGTTTTCTAAGTTTGGATGTACAGGAAACTCTGGTTTATTCAAAACTGAAAGTTGAAATGTTTCCTATACACATGAAGAAGAAAGGAATCTTTGCAAGTTCAAGGTACGTTGCATTCTTATTAAGGAGTACTTGTTTTGATTAGCAGAAGATATAAAACTTTATATTGCTCCCATCAAGTTTTTGTAATTAAATTAAGCAGCCTATGGTTGCATAACTGAATTATAATGCACATGGTGCAAGCAGCTGATTATGTCCAATAGCTGGAAATTTGCAGAAATTGCATGTAACCAGAAATGAGATGGAAGACCTTGTGAAAATGTGAAAGCTTATCTTTAGCTTTACAGAGTTCTGGTTGTTCTGTTTTTTGTTTTTTTTAATTATAATGTAAAATTTGAAAACAAAGATTTTAAATATAATTAGTGTTTTGATTTTCTTAGCACACCTATTGTAGGTCTTGTCATGTATACTTCATATCTCCCTTACATTGCCGCCTCATCCAACATCAGGGCTCCAACTGTTCAGGGATAAATATAAAGCAATAATTTTCTAAAATTTCAGCCCACTCCCCAATTTTTTTCTCTAACATTTCCCCAAAGGAAATTTAATGCTTTGCTTAAATTGCTAAAGAGCATCTCTCACTATCAAAGGTTCTGGACCTCCCTCTGGTTTCATAATTTCCAAGCAAGCACATCAGATGCTTTCTAATGAATCTTAATTGCAACAATTATTTGTCTTGATTACAATTCAGCAACAACAATCAGGGGAATTTAAGAGAGGAGCACGATCCATACAACCATCTGGAAAGACAATGTTCATGACTACTCATTCTTAACCGACCAGACATGGGAAAATGGAAATAAACAAGGATACGGTTTCAAATGACATAGCTGTTCTTTAATGGCTATATAAAATGGGTATGGAGGGTGAAATTCTCCTTAATGAAGAGGTTCAGTTCAAGTCTCAAGTATTTGCTTAACTCTCATCGGGATTTATATGGATGGCGTATTGTGTAGTTAGTTCACCACAGTGGGCCTTCAAGTAAAAAACTTGGACAACAGATTCCTTTGATTGCAGCCAAGCATCATTTAATTTTATTGTGGGGGGGGGGGGGAGGTGAACTCATTGATTTAGACTTGGGAGACATTTATTGTCTTTTAGGAGTTGCAGATGTGATGTTAAAGCCTATGATTGTTTGCTAGGGAACTAACATTTCTCCCTTCTCTGCCTTCCATTTCAGATTTCAAGCAGTAAAAACATGGAGTTTTCAGGAGAATGAGTTCTGACATTATAGGAATGAACATGGCTCACCTATTGCCCTTTCTCCCTGGTCCTTTCCTTCCTTTCTCTTCCCCAAGCCACAATAATGAGATGGAAAGGAGCAGTATTTTCCATGGAACACATGCAGGAATGTCTAAATGAAATCTCTTTCTCTGGTTAGCAACCAATTTTGCCAAAAGACCTCTTTAAAAATGGAGGATAGTGTGCCAACCCATCAGATAACCTAATGCCACCAGAGTCTCTCCCTTTTTTAAAAAAGTACATATTTTGGCACTAGGTTATATATAGGCTCTGAGACCAGAGCCCTGTTTGAATTCTTAATCTCCTTTTCAAATGATGATTGCTAAAACAAACTACTTTCTTGTAGGCACAGTACAAAATTATATTGCTGCTGTAATGTGCCTTTGGCTCCAACATATGATGACGTCTATTCACTGGTTTTCTTGGGAAAATTTATTTAGAGGAACTTTGCCATTTTCTTCCTCATATACTGAGAGTGTATGACTTACCCAAGGTCATTCTATGAGTTTCCATAGCTGGACAAGGATGTGAATGCTGATCTTTATTTATGTGTGTGACTTACCCAAGGTTACTCAATGAGTTTCCATGGCTGAGCAGAGATTTGAATTCTGGTCTTTTTCTATATAGCCAGGAGTGACCAGAGATGGTAATTTATAGCCATCCAGTTGTTGTTAGACTGCAGCTCCCATCAGCCCTACACATCATAGCTCATGTGATGGATGGTTACTACTTGAGTTCTGTGATACTGTATTTGAAGGGAGCACAAGTTGCTCCGTTAGATAAAATATCTGATAGTGCAACACCATCCTTAGTTTGAGGTAAGTCTTCACTGTATTCACTGGAGCTTACTCTCTAGTAAATGTGCATCGAATTACAGTCTAAAGTGGTTATATCACATTGTCTCACATTAGCTGCATCTTTCTTACACAAGAATACCTCTTAGAATTAGTTCAAATTGGGACTGACTGAAGCTTTAGCGAAAGATTAGCATGTGTGAATGAGTTACAGAGAACTCCAGGGGAATAACCTCCACATCATCTCACACCAAAGCAATGCTCTTCAATGGACTCTTCTAATAGTTCAGACCTCCCAAATCCCCACTGGCTCTCATGCAAACTTCTTGGGGATGGAAATTTGCTCATCCCTTTTCAGCCACTATTTTGCTTTATACTTTTTTTGCTAGAAGAGGCAGATCTCTCACACACCAACAAAGTGTGCAATATATGTATACACAAAGGGTAGCCAACAGGTCTACTCTCAAGATCACCCCACTCGCCTAGGTGCTATTTTGCTAGCAAGCTATCACAATACTGTCCTCTTTTTCGGAGCTTTCACCCTCTAAATACATTTGCTTATCTGGATCTTTACAACATGTATTTCTGTGATTCACTTTTGTTTCTGCTTTTTAAAAATCAGATCATAGAGCTGATATTAATGTTTTGTTTGAAAATTTCCCAAGAGAATCAAAAATGACAAAACTGAAATTCACACAGACATCCAGTGCGGTTTCTCCTGATTTTTATAGGTGGTATTATTTGTACTGTAGGCCTTTGGGTTGACTCCAAGGTTTTCTTTTAATAGCTTTCTGTAACAGTTCTACGTCTGGTAGTACTTACTGAACAATTCAGGGTTTAAGATCTCTAACTGAGCATCCCAAATTCAAGCCCAGTATCCTTAATCTTCATTAAGTGAGCAACTTCTCTATCCAAGTTCAGGACCTCAGATTTTGTATGTGAATTTATGTAGCTTTAAAAATAAACAGCTTGGAGCCTCCATCTTGCAAAATGGCATAGACCTATCATTTGTTTTTTTGTTGACCCCAGAAGAATAACTGACGTCACTTAAAAGAGGTTAGAAAAGAAAGTATCATCTGGAATAGATATCTCAACAATGAACTGTAATGGTTTTATAACATTTATTCAACTCCTCACCCCAAGATTTAGTAAACTCCATCCACCTCATTAACTTCAGTTTTGAAAGAAATAAGGAGAGCAATGGAGCAGCCCTTGCTTTTTTAGGGTTCTTCAAAACTAGCAGAAGTTCTTTTATTACTCTTTCTCTCCTGAAACAACTGTGCTCCATGTGTCAGAATGATTTCTGATAGGGACAAATAAAAGTTCGAAGGTTATGGTAGGATTAGAAGAGACATATGGTCCTTCTGCATAAGATTAAGAAGGGGAGATTTCTGCATATTGGAAAGAGCCATGCACCAGTAAAATATATAACTTCTGTGAATTTGGTATCTAAGCTTGAAGTTAGTGACCCAAATCTTTTACTTGAAAAGATATCGAGTGATTCCAGTGGAGAAAAGAGCCTCTGGAAAGCTTGCAATACACTGGATATCTCTGCAAAAGGTTTGAAAAATATTGTGCTTCAAAGTAGACCAAATTTTTTGTTTGTTGTTAACTGCCTTCAAATCAACTTTGACCTATGGAAACCCTATGACTGAGACTCCCAAGTCACCCCATCCTAAATTGCCGTATGATCAGGTCTTGCAGACTCAGGGCTGTGGCTTCCCTAAAGCTATCCATCTGGTATGTAGTTTTCCTCTTTTGCTACTGCCCTCCATTTTACCAAGCATTATCATCTTCTCTAGTGAGTTTTTTCTTCTTGTGATATAGCCAAAGTATAGCAACCTAATTTCAGTCATCTTTGCTTCTAAGGAGACTTCAGGCCTGATTTGCTCTAGGACCTATCCATTTGTCTTTATAGCAGTCCACAGTATTTGCAGAACTCTTCCTCAGCACCTTATTTCAAATGAGTTTTCTTCCTTTCAGCTTTTTTCACTGTCTAGCTTTCACAACTATACATAGAGATGGTGAATATTATGGCATAGACCATCCTATCTTTAGTGTTCAGTGACACATTTTTACACTTCAGGAACTTGTCTAGTTCCTTCAGGGCTGCCCTTCCAAGTCCAGGTGTTCTGATTTCTTGGCTGCTGTCTCCACTCTGATTAATGACTTAGCCCAGGTATAGAAAATCCTCAACTATTTCAATGTCTTCATCATCTATTCTAATTAGATAAATAATATACTGTCATTATTAGTCCACATGGTGTTGGACTGAAATTGCTATCAGCCTTATTACACTTGGAGTAGCAGTTCAATATTCACAGGGTTTCTGCCTGAGGGAGTCAGCTATATAGCGTGCCTGCTCCATATGCAGGCTTGCCATCCATGGACCAAAGCTCATGCAGACGGCAAGCCCTGGACATTAAAATGGTGTGTGCACCCATAGCAAACAATGGGACTTAAGGTCCCACATGTTTTCCCATATGCAAAGGGAGAGGGTCCAGAATGGATCCCCTGTGTATACAAAAAGTATTAATATTAATAAGGAAAAGAACAAATTAATGGAGAAAAGCAGTGTAACCTGTTCGCCCTTTCATTAGAATTTCTGTTTCTAGATTCAATTTATTTTTATGTATCTACAAGCACAAATGCTTTCTATTAAATTCAGTTAAATTATCCGAACTTAAGAAGAACAGAAGGAACTGTCTTTTTAATATGTTAGGCCACTTATCCATCAAACTCATTGTCTGTCCATCATTCAATAATATTTTTTATATTATTGATGCCAGGAATTGAGTCTTGATCCTTTGGCAAGGGCATATTGTGAAGCTTCCCTACCTTTCAGCCCTAGATGTAGTCCATAATTAAAATGCCCAATTACTACACAATGAAGCACAGCACTGATAGTGGCTAAGTGTACCTAGCAAAAGGTCAGTATTTCCTTGTCTACACTTTATCTAATGTTAAGGGTATGTTGAAGAATGCCATAAGGGTCTACTGCATTAACTCAAGTTGTTTCAATCATTTTTTAATATTGAAGCAGATGACATGGATTTGTCATAGCCTTTTCTCTGCCAAAAAAGTAATTATGTAATTTTATGCATGTCTACACTGAAATAAAAAGGCCTTACTCTAAGGTAAGTAAGAACAGGATTGTAAACTAAGTGATAAACAAACAAGAGAAATGACAACCTTGTTAACTAATTTAACTCTTACAAGTAAAGGCAAGATATAAACTGGAAGGTGAGATACTATCTGCTTTTCAACAATTAAGAAATTTCAACATCATGGTCCAAAACACATTGAAGAAATAATCCAGTCTGAGATTGCTTTAACTGCCCTGGCTCAGTCCTAGGGAATTCTGAGAACTGTAGTTTTGTGAGACATTTAGCCCTCTCTGTCAGAGCCACAAATAAACTACAATTCCCAGGATTCCCTAGCACTGAGCCAGAGCAGCTAAAACAGTGACAAACTGGGTTGTTTCTGCAGTGCATTTAAGACCTATGTCAAGAAGTGAGGTTGGAGAACAAGAGGATTTTTCCATAACAAAAATCAAATGTTTAAAAAGGGACAACAACCATGTGAAAAAAATGTTATAATTCTTGAGAATTGGTAAAAGAAAAGAAAAAGCACAGTTTTGTTGTATTTTTCAGAGCTCTTTATGCTATTACAAAGGACTATACAAACAAAAGACACATTCAATAAAGTAAGTTTAATTTGCAGTACACTGAAGCATATTTTAGAGATTCCATACAAGAACTTCAAAGACTATTGACAGAAAAGTAGAAGTGGATTATTCTAAAAAGTTATTTGATTTTGATTAAATTTAGCACCTATTTTAGCCCATATATCAGATTGCAATATCTATCCTTCAAACTATGAAAAACAAAAAACAGAACAAAAACACAAGCTACATTAAATAATATAAAAGGAAGAAAAGAAAAAGATGCAGCAGCACTGAGAACTGAAGGGCACAGAGGCATAAAAAATAATATTAAAAAAGGATAAGATTTTAAAAAAAACAACCTTTCCACAAGAATATTAACCATAATAAAAGAGAAGACATTAAAAGCAGCCATTTGTTAGGTGCCAATATGTAACAGATCCCATAAGTAAGAGAAGCAGAAAAATGATGCTAAGTTAAGGAGAAAAAGGTCTGGATTTTTTTTAAAGGAAAAACTTCCCGACAGACACTACAAGAAAGCAGTGCCAAACGGTGACTGTGTGGTCCCTCTTCTTGCTAATAAATCAAGCGTCAAAGGTTGATCTGCAATTAATAAGCAGCCTAAGCTTTTTCCAAGGATTTGTAATACTCTGTCAGCACAGTCCATGCCTTAGGAGCCATGAAGCCTTCAGGAGGATTTTGTCCTTCTCGCGCCAATTTGCGCATGCGAGTTCCTGAAATGAATTCAAAATCTTCATGGCTGAAAAAAAAAAACCAGGCGTGTCAGGATAACGATTCAACAGCTTTAATGAAAACTTCATTTGTATCTTAAAATGTAACACTCTGGACCAGAAGAGTTTCTACCAAAGAATATAGACTGTAAATTGTCTCCGTACAGCACATGTAAGCATACATTTACAGACAAATCATATGCACAGTCAGGAACTGCAACAAACTGTTGCAGACTGGTGTGTTTCAGAACAAGGTTCCAGCTACGCAGTCATGCCCTTCTGCAAAATACTTTACCCTTGCCGCCAGTTTTTATCCCCGTAGTTTGCATTCCTTCACTAATGAGCTTGCAGAATCCATGTTTAAATGGTGAGGATAGGTGGAGTGTCCACTTCTCCAGATCTCTGCTTTCTCATAGTGAAACCTTCCCTCTCAAGTGCTGATGGTACTGTTTTTGCTAACATAAAGACCAGTGCTCAGAGAACAAAATTCAGTGTTGACATCAGTTTAACCATATGTTCCTGTAGACTTCATTGACTTCACTGCTGCAAGGATATAGTAACAGCTGTCAATGTTACTGGCTGCTTGGAAGTACTGGTGTTTGGGATAAATAAAGAATGGACATTATCTCGGTCTTGGGAGATTCTCGAGAAGCATCCAGCCAGCTAGCCAGCCACTATGGAAGATATAAACTTCATCCACACTGCAGAAATAATCCAGTGACACCACTTCAACTGTTATAGCTCAGTGCTATGGAATTCTGGGATATTTTAGTTTTGTGAGATATTTAGCCTTCTCTGTCAGAGTTCTTGTGCCACAACAAACCACAAATCCAAGAATTTCACCATGATGTCAAACTGAATTATTTTTGTAGTGCAGATGCAGGCTTAGGTAGAGCCTTGGTCATGTTCACCAAGACAGTTCTTGGTTTAAAGAAAACAATAAATACATTTTGTTTTCCTATAAGGTCAAACATTTCCATTTGATCAAAAACAAGACCATTTTCAAGCTGTCAGACAAACATAAAATCAGAAATCCAGATGCCTATGAGATACATACATGAACTGAATTTTATTAAAGCAAAATTTAAAATACGTGCCCCCCCAAGAGCAGGGAGGCAAACAGACAAGAATCCTTGAGTACATTGAAGGAATCGTAGTTAATGCAACAATAAATGCAATGTTTCTACTTTATTTATTCAGTTTACAGCACCTCTCTCTTCCTCATTCTATCTTGGTTTGAAATGCAAGCCAAATGCTGATCTCAGTTGGTTATAGTTCTGGGAATGTGAAAAATGGAAGCCAAATGTATGCACAATATTTGTTTGGCTTCATCTTAAACTACACTTAGCAAATAAAGAACTGCAGTCTTCCTATGGTATACAAAACAAATTAGCAGGATAACTTTTTATTCAATTTTCTGGATATGAAGAAATGGAAATGTCCAGTGAAGTTATCTTGTACACAATTTTAGACTGGGTTGTTTTAATTCTCTGATCGAACAGCACATAGTGTTGCCATCAACAGTGGCTAGAAATTTTTAGCTGTTAACTGTTTCACTGATATCAGAATTGAGTTACCATGTTCACGTTTCACCTCTTTTGAACCATTTCACCTATTTGGACTCTCAATTCATTTCTGGGCACAATTCAAGGTTAGTTTCACCTTTAAAGAGCTAAATCAGGGGTAGCCAAAATGCAGACCCCCAGATGTTGCTGCACTGCAAATCCCATCACCCATCACAACTGATCATGCTGAACAGGGATGATGGAAATTGCAATCCCACAATATCTGTAGGGCTTATACTTTACCTACCTCAGACCTTAATGATCCTGGTCCTATTAATTCTAGTGGGTGATTTGTCCTGTGTGAACCCTGCAGAAGACCACACAATGAAGTTCCACAAAACATTGCACTCCACATGGAATCTGGTATCCTGGAATAACACATATCCCTGCAATACAGGCTCTTCTTTGTTGTGGGTCCAAAGCTCTGGAATGCTGTCCTCTTCCACCACCACCCACCCTGGAAGCTCACATGGCTTCCTGTCTATTGTCTCTTCACCTCCTGTTTTACCCCATGTTGGGCAACATTTTCCCCCTGTGCTGCTTTTAATCTGTAGTTAATTTTCAATGTGTAATTCTGGCTTTTTGTTTGTTTTTTATGTACCATGTCTTTATAGCATTTAAAGTTTTGTATGGTGTTTTCAAAATCAGCAGTAGAAAGTGGACTAAACACGGTCTAAATAAACACATTACAATAAATAATGTGGATCTCATTTCAGTCTTGTTTTCATCTTTTGAGACCATAACTCTAATCCACTGCTGATTTTTTTTCCCCCATTCTTCATTAGATGCTTTAGAACTTCCCTTCTGTTAAAGCATGGCCATTATTTAAACACTTCTGGCTACCTCCCTGGTTTCTCAGACTTCTGTTAAAGGAATCAACTGTATACGTCACGTGCTAAGCTTACTTTTCAGTTCTGGCATTTCTTATCCATTTCACTTCGTGGGGGAATGGGTGCACCTCCACTTTACTGTATATACTCATGTATAAGTCTAGAAATTTAGTCAAAAAATTGATCCCAAAAATCTGGGTCGATTTATCCATGGGTCAAGGTAAGTGCTGTACTTTAACTTTTATCTTTAAAAAAGAGACATCTCTATGAAAGATAAGAGCATAATCTGTCCTGAAAGCACCCTCTCTATTCTCTAATCCATCCATCTTTTAGAATGGGCGCAGTTATACCTGCTGGGATTTTTAAAAGTTCTTTGGCATTGTTTTCCATAGCTTCATCCTTTAGATCCTGTGCTACACGCCCCTAGGTTTTACCCTCGACTTATCCTCAGGTCATATCAAAATGCATAATTTTTTCCCCAAAACTTGCCCTCGACTTATACATGATGTTGACTTATAGTCAGGTATATGCAGTATATTTTATTGGCACTGCTACTCTTTGGGCTGCAGAGTGAACTCTCTGTGCTTTCTAGAGTAGAAGTAAGCAATAGAGGCAGGTCCAGAGGGACCATCCGAGAACTGCATGCAGTACCAAAAATAGCTACCGGTAACCCCATGTTTTTATTTTACTCATTTCTGTTCTAGAGAGTTTAGACCCATGACTACCAGCATCCCACCAATTTTCTCTATAACATTCCACAGGCTTCCAATATGCCACTGTACGATCTCATATAGTTCCAAGCACTCAAGTGTTTTTATCTTGTCTTGCATGTTCTAATCTCTGTTTCTGTCTCTCTCTATGTGTGTGTGTGTAAAATAGGGAATAACAGTCTGAAGAAAGTCAGCCAGACTGAAAAAGTATGTTCAGTTACTGTGGACATGCATTAGTTCTATGAGTCAGAATTGTAAAAAGCTTGATTTGGGAAAAGAAGAAAAAGGCTACCCATTGTGTATTAATGCAAACCCTAAAATATAAAGTATTATTTTAATAATAAAGGGCCAGAATAAAAAAAGAGTGAACAGCCAAAAAGATATCTATATACTGTTAATAAGGAACAGCTTGTTTTACACTGTTTCACTTAGTCTGATATTTAAAATATATTTTCATCTGGATAATCGGCTACAGTGTGCAATGGGGAGAAAGTATCTGAAAGAAGATTCAGCAATGTAAATTAAGGATATTGCCCACATAAACTAGGAACAAATAAAGCAGTAGAAGATACTTTTCTATCAAATATTTCTAAACATCAACAGTAACTATGGCTAATCTGTACTGTTAGAGTACCTGAAGACAAGCATGTTTCCAAACTTACATCACAAGTGCAGACAATTTTTAGAATGTTTATCTTCAGCATAAAGAAAAAAGTCAGACTGTGGTAGTCTGCTAGAGTCCACCGTGGTAGATAGACACTGATTTTCTGTGATATTCACACAAAAATGAAAATCCAAAGCAGCTCTTGTTTTCAACTAACTAACTGCAAATTTTACATTTTATATGTAAAATACTACACTTTTAAAGTAAGAATCTGAATGGTTTGTATTGAGTTCTTTGATTCTTGGGACATTTCAACAATGCATATCCTTGCAGAGACAAGTGGTATAATATGCTTAATGCTTTGGGGATTAGATCACTATCCAATCTAAACCAAAATATTTGTATTTGTAAGTCTGCCCCATATACAGCTGGATGATAAACTAGCTTTTCATCCTGAAATGTGAAGGTATCTGTGGAACCCAAGAACCCAAACACTTAATAACATGTACTGGATCAACTCCAGTTGGTAATTTCTTTCAGATGACTTGCATATGTGCTTATCACTCAAGGACATGAAATTGAATATGTGAAGCACCTTGATCAAGACATACTATGTGAGATGTTATAAAAGTTATAGCTAAGCCATCAACATTTGCCAGAAGAACATCAGAAACTGCTTTATACTGAGTCTAACTGGTTCTAACAATGGTTTATCTAGCACAGAGGTGGGGCACTATTAGACCTCAAGGTGGCTTTAAACCTTGAATTCCATCATCCCTGACCTTAATAGTGGCCATTCTAACTTGCCAGTTGCCCTCCATCAGAGAGATGTTGGGGAAGTTACCTTTTTGCATTACAGTTTTCAGAGCCTCCAGTCAATATGACTGGTCAGGTAACTTTTCCCAACACCAGTTTGAGGCACTGCAGATCATCATGACAGATGACTGATCTAACTTGGTAGAGTACCAGAAGCACAATGAAGCATCAAAAATGCAGGTTACAGAAGGAATGCCCCACTCCAACTAAATTAGTGAAAAGCAACATGTCAAACAGAAGTACAACACAACATCTTAGGACAGGTTAAGACCAATTGACATATCACTCTGTTATCTACCCCAATGCACAGTAGTCTGGCAAAGTCTGAGACCAGAGTTTAGATATTTTTTTTGAAGCACATCTCTAAGTCTCTCACAGGCAGCAGCGGAAGATGTGTTCTGACAACTACAGCTCAAAAAAGGAACTTTGCCAAACTGAGATCTTTCCCATCACCTGCTACCTGGCCCTTTTAAATGGATGTGAAACTGAAATGGAAGTGAAAATATATTTTCTGTATAGAGAACATGTGCTCTCGGGCTGAGATGAGAGCCTTTCCCATTAAGCTGCAGAGATCAAACAGGAAGCAAACATGTGTTGGCCAATTCTTCTACAGTATCTGTGGCCATCAATATTCCTAAGGCATTCAAGACAGAAAATGTAATTACTACTGCTACATAAAACTTCTATGAGGATGAGGGAACATGTTCTGTCAAGACTCAGATTTATTAACTTTACCAAAAAGACTTCTTGAGTGTCTTTTACAAGATACATTTCCATTTTTAATGGCACCCCATGGCTAACTTTTACAATAGTCTTCCAACTGGGCGGAAAATCCCATATTCCTCTGTATACTACCCAAACAATATGGTTGACTTGCCAAGTCATGCTCTGTAGCATTACACGCCCCGCATGGTCAGATGCATGCAATTTTTTTTTAATGGCCAAGTGAAGCAGATGGTCTTTCATCATAACCATTATGATGAATGGCCAAAGCTTTCTGTTTTTTGTGGCAGATTTTCATTACAATTAATATTTTTAGTACTTCTGTAGCAGTCCCAGTGTACTTTTTGAAAGTTCAATCGTCGTAGATTGTTTTGTCTAGAACATTTGACAAAATACCACATTTAACAAAAAACCAGAAATGAGCTGGTTTGAATAAAATTTTTATTATGAAGGTTTTTTTTTAATTATTGTGTCTGGGAGCCACCTTGAATTCCCCTTTGGGAGAGAGGAGGCACACAATAGAAAAATAAATAAGTAATACCTCAGAATTTTTTTTGGAGGGGGCAGAGATTACACATATTTTGAAACTTACAAGGTGCAGAGCAGGGGGAAAAAATCACATAGGTACTGAAGTTGGGACGAGATCCATCACCCAACACCACGCACCATTCAAAATTGTATGATAAACCCAAACACATTTAGCCATTCACTTTCCAATGACCAAGCAAAAAGAATATGACCAGGCAATTTGTCTCTGTTCCCTCCTCACACAATTCTAACCATAGGAGTGGTAGAATGCCTAGGCAGGGTTAGTATTTCTACTAGCAATAAAATGTTCATTTAATAAAAAAAATTGCCCATATTTATGTAGAAAATCTGTGTATTACCTGCTACCTGGCAAGAAGACAGTACAATAAAAGCCTATAAATTTGTTCTGTTCTGACTTGATTAAAAGGAAAAGAGAAGAAGCCTAATTAAAATCTTACATCCTCCATGCCAAGTGGTGTGTGAAAGGGCAGCTGAAAGACACTTTGTTTGAAGGGGGATTTAAAGCACAGCTCCGAAGGTACTCCTTTCACAAATAAACACACTTCTACAGCCTAATTAACTGAGAACCATTTGGAAGATTTTACTCAACAGTGTTTTCCCACCGCTATGCGTTATAGATGGAAAAGACACCTTCAAATGCTGTCTTTCAACCATAATTTAAATTTTATGCCCAATCGCCAATTCTGTACTCCCACAGTATTTTGACAAATACAGAATTCTGACTATAACCTTAATGCAAGGCACTAAATGACTCAATAATTTCTCAAGGCAGCTTAATTCATTTTTTACGATTCTCTGTTTTAACAGGTAAGTAGTCTTCCTTCATAGGGCAAACTGTTACACAGCTTCCAGCTGCTTCATTGGCCTTTTCTGGAGTGAAAGAAAATTTCTCTTCTTATATTTTTAGAATTGTTTCTCTGTGTCCCTTAAATACTGTATGCATGCTTCACCATTTTGTTTTGACTTTCAGACTCAAGGTAGTGGTACAAAAACTGATTTTCTTCTTTTAATCCCCTCCACCCAGAACCCAAATACTGGTGTTCTTTTTCAAAATCAAATGTACGATTAAGCGAGCCAGTCAGCCCATTTCAAAATCTATGTTATTGAGCGGTACTTTAATCTTCACCGTGGGAGTACTTGACATGATAAAAATCAGTGATTATTCATAAACTTCCCAGCATGATCTCTCTTCATTTCACAAATTTCATATGTACATAATTACTGCCTGCGTTTCTTTAACACAAAATTCTGCCTTGCTAACCACAACGTCCCAATCCACTGTTAAGTTTATCCTAAGCAATCCTGTTCTGTTTGAGATTATGAATGTAAAAAGTTTTGATTAATTAAAATCAAACAATTTGCATTTCTTTCAAGAAAGACTCAATCCCATTCAAGCCAGTGCAAGGGATAGTGTGTACTGTTCTACAACTTTATTTCCAAGCACATTTCTGCTATTATTTTTCCTACAAAAATCAAAGTCATGTAACCATTAGAGCAGAACCTAAAACAGACTTTCAAGTGTTACAAACATTAAAAATGGGTCTGTAATGCAGTGTCTAATTTCCTTCAGAACAAATATTAACTAGTGGTGGTGAAGAATAACATCTTTGAGAATATAGCAAAATAAAGTGCTCTTTGGACAAGCTGGAAGGAAATACAAGCACAGGATTCTTAATGCCAGTCTGGACAGATTGTGTGTTTATATCAAGATGCCATCCCACAGCCTTTCCTGAGTTTTTACTGAGGTATGTGCTAGCTTACTAGTTGGTACCACTGCTGTGTCCACACAATATTTTAATATAAAGCAAAACGTATCACATAGCCAATGAGCCATCTAAGCAAACTACAGTCAACCCTTTCCATAGGTGGGCTTCCCTTCCGTGGCTTTGAGCTTACACGGAAGGTAAGCCCCGGCAAAATAATGGGACGCGTACCCGCACCACTGCAAGCATGCACTGCCGCAAGCACACACCCCATTATTTTCTATGAAGCTTGAGAATATACACGGGGGGGGGGGGGGCAGAATGGATCCCCCGTGTATGGGCAGGGCAAACTGTAGAAGTCATTTGCCACCTAAATTCAATAGGTAGTTCCAAACAGGATACATTCTTTGATGCAATGATTTACCAGTCAGAACCAGCATGGTGTAGTGGTTTGTGTGTTGTACTATAACTCTGGAGATCAAGATTCGACTCCCAGCTCGGCCATGAAAACCACTGGGCAAGTCACATGCTCTCAGCATCAAGAGAAGGCAATGGCAAACCTCCTCTGAACAATCTTGTCAAGAAAACAGATAGGATTGCCTTTGAGTCTCCATAAAGAAGGCAAACAAGAACAACAACAATTTACGTAAAACCTAGTAGATATAATCAACCTGGGACTAGCAAATGGATTCCATTTTTCATTTTTGTTTGCTTTATTTTCTGTACTAATCAAGTTGTGTGCATGTGTGTGTTGTTTTGTTTTTTACACATGAAAGTAAACAAGCATGACATTGAGCTGTAATATGAATGCAGACTGCTGAGAATCTGCATCTGAGTTCTACATCTATCTTGTATTAACAAAAATACTCTGCAAGACAAAGCAAAAGCCACTATAGCCTTTCATTCAAAATAAATAAATAAATAGTACAATATTTATTTGTATCCCGCCTCTCTCATTTGAGGATCGAGGCGGGTAACAGCAATGAAAATTTCAAATACAAAAGTCACAGAAAATAATAATGAAACAGTCCCCCAAAACCCCCACCCTTCTACCCTCCCTCCCATCATTACTGTTTCATTACTTTAATGAGAAATAATTACTTCTAGTTTAGTAGATTCTACCTTGAATTTTGATTTACCAACCTAACTAGGTAAAGTTTCAGTTTAATTTTGCCCTTCTCTGTGTCTTCCTAAATAGCTAGGTTTTTTAAAAATAATTTCCAAGTTTTGCAATTGTATCTAAACTGGATCCCAGTTCATTTCAGTGTAACTGCTGTAAATATGCTGGGACACAGTAATTATAACCACTAGACAATCTATTTTCTCCATGGCAAAGATAAAAAAGCAGCAGCATGAGTACACACATGTAAATAACTCATTCTTTTCCCACTATGCCACTGTCTTGTCCTGTGTTAAAATGGGGTAAGGTGTCAAGTGAAGAAATGTTATAAGGACTATACTGTCTTCAAAATCAAGACACCCAATATAAAAACAGCAAAACATTGATATATAATGTAGAATTAAATATTAATACACTAGAACAACAGATAACAAATACATATCAAAGGTGGAGACATTTATGTAATTATAAACATAAAACATTAATCAAGCTCAGTTTAAATGGACATCTAGAAATTTGTCAGATTGTATAACAGTATCAAATGTAGACTGAAACGAAAATCCCAAATGAAGAGGTTTAAAACAAAAATTGCAACATGGTTTACAGTATCCCAGCAAGCAATATTTTATATTACAGATGCAGAAACACACTTTGCTTCCATTCCAAGGCCACCCAGGGTGGAAAATAACTTCAGCGCAAAGGAGATTCAAGCTGCTTTTTTGAAGAAAAGAAAAGGGGGGTGGGAGAGAAGGTGGATGTCATAAGATACAAAAAGGTAAAAACTACTAAATTTTGAGATGGGGAGAAGTGTTCTCAGATCAGAAAAAAAAAGTTAACTGGACCTGGGCCCCAAGAAATGAGAAATTACTTGGAAGCAAAGTAATACGTGCTGAGATGTGCTAGCATGCAAAACCAAATACCCCAAGCACCATACCCAATTTATTATGTGGAACATTCATCAATCTTTAAAACCAAAAAACAACTTACTGTTCCGAATCATAGTAATCCATGCACTTCTTTTTCTTGTTATAAGCCGCCACTCTGAAGGGTACAATTTCTAGTGTTATCAGGCCTGGCGCCATAGTCAGCACTTTGGCACCATGGGTTGGATCATAGAGATCTTTTCCAGTCTCGGGGTGAGGCATGCCGGCAGGATCCCGGCCCACAATGTAGAAATTTGCGCCTGCAACCATCCTTGACCTGCAGTGCCACTGAACCTGGAATGAAGTGTGAGAAGCAAAAGTTAGCAGACAAAAGGAAAGAAGAAGAGAGAGGTTAGAAGCCTTTTGTTGCTCAACAAAATGAAGGGGGGGGGAATTATCCTTGATCAGGGTCATAGATCCACACACATTAACAGGCACATGTTTGTTTCTTACTTCCTTTTCCTTTATAAAATATTTACAAGACAACTGGTTTTATATATTTAAAATGGAATAAAAAGGATGCATTTGCAGATGACCATATGTCAAAGGGCAGAAAACCAAAGTATGAGGTAGAATTACATTTTTAGAACTATAGTTAATCACAGAGATACTGTGATGATCCACTTATTACATATGTATGCATGTATGTACAGTAAATCTATGAAACATACACAGAGTTGTAGAAAGGTAATATTGCACAGTGGCACACAATGCACCTGTCTAAAATAGTATGATGTCAACTAATGTTGGTACTTCTTGCCAGCAGTCCAAATGGACCATCACTCCTAAACTTGCGCTAACTACCCTTTGAACCGTATTATCCCCTGTGGCCTTACTGTCCATGATGTTCAGAGGATTTAAAAATATGTATTACCAAACTGCAATTTTATCAGGATAAATGGAAAACTCATTGTCCCTTGATTAACTATTAACTGACAAAGGTAACATTTTATGTAAATCTTGCTGCTTAGCTAGTATCAACTCTGTAGTTTCTTTAAAAAGTTATGTTTCAATTCAATCAGGCACTTAGTTGACATCTATTTGCTTAGTGGGGATTCATGTAGCATGATACACTGCTTAAGGTGTGTGTGGGCTTACTTATGTTAATGTGCATGTGTATGTTCGTCTATCCACATTTTTTATTTTTATCTTCTGATTCTAATCTGGAATGCATTCATTTGAGTTAGTTGAAGGAGTAGGCAAAGAAACATTGGTGGAATAGAAAAACATTCAAGGGTAGCTGTGTTGGCCATTGAGCAAAACACAACAAAATATAAAATCCACAAAAGAGGGATAACTTTATTGTCCAATCAAAATGCACAAAATACATCATGCAAGCTTTCCAAACTCCACTAGCTTCTTCACCCATCAAAAGTATGTTATGGAGCGTCAAAAGCTTGCATGATGTATTTTGTGCATTTTGATTGGCCAATGAAGGTATTGTTCTTTTGTGGATTTTTTATTTTGGTGGAATGGAGAGATGGAGCAAAAGATAAGTGACTGGTAAACTGCTTTTAAAACTCATAATATGGGCTGGGGCCCAATTAAAGGAATCTCAGCTGTTTTCTCGTATATTTCAGTACATGTATTTTTCAAAAATTTACATAAGAATAACAGTTCAAAAGAAAAACTGCATTCCCTATCACTTTAGATGGTATACATGTGTCAGAGCATGCATTAGCCAAGAAGAGACAGTCTTTCTTTCTTTCTTTCTTTTTTGAGGTAAGTGAAAAAATGTCTCTTCCAAAATGGTATTGCTATTTGAAATTTAATATGATTGTTTATTTTTAAAAATTTCAAACCAGTTAGATGGAGCACCTGCTCAGTAAAGCAAAAAGAGGTTGTATGAATTAGTTAAATCTTGAAGTCCTAATCATGCAATGAACAAGACAGCAAAATACAAAATCTTTAATCCACCTCCAAGTGTCTAAGGCTTTCCCACTACCACAGAGGAAAAAGAGAGAGTAAACTGAGATCTTTCTAATTTTTTCCAGAACCTCTGTCCAAGAGAAGCTGCTTTATTCATTTGAGCCAAAAGATTTCAAATTCATGTCTTTCTAACATAGTGATTTGTTTTACTAATTAAAAAAATGTTTCAAACCAGAATTATTTATTTTAAGCTGGATGCCAGGATGTTCGTTCCAAATAAGAACAGCTATAAGAAATGCAAAACATTACAAAAGGTTTGTAACACATATGGTTCAATCCTCCCCCTCCCTTGCCTACAAACACTTCAGCCTTACTCAGGAGTCCAGAGAATTAGAATCCTCTCCCCCAAATGACACAGCACAGCAAAATCCAAAAGTCAATATACAATGGCGGGTTACAGACCGCCCATTTGGGGCTGGCTGTACCCGCCCCTTTCCCCGGTGTATCGGGGCCTCAGCTGCTAGAACGGCAGCCACTGAGGCCCCGATCCGCCGCTTTTCAGACTGCGGGGAAGCAACAAAACGCCACTTCCCCGCAGCCTGAAACACCCCACGGTGGCGGGGAGGAGGAGAAAGGGGCCGCTTGGCCCCTTTCTCCCTTGCTTCGTTGGGAGCAGCCGTCTGAAGGCTGTGCCCAGCGACGCAAAGCGGCGCCGCAAACCAGGAAGGAGCTCCGGAACAGAGCTCCTTCCTGGTCTGTGGAAAGGGCGCACTAAGCGCCCTGGCGCGGACCGACGACGTCACGTCCGCGCCGCCCTGTATAGAGGCGGTGCGGTCGTGACGTCGTCATGGCAGCCCCCATGACGCCGCCCCGCACCTTCCTAACCCTAGTACGGACTGACTCCGTACTTTTAAGGCGGTGTGTAACCCGCCAATATCTGGGAAAGACAATGAATTTTTACTAAATGCTCTATGTGGATAATTTCATTGTATGGTTTAGTCACTAGGCAGTATCTGGCTTAAAGGTGCCAGTAATCAGTTGGACTACACCATTTTGCTTTCGCTGGAGAGGAAAAATTTTGGTCTAGTTTCCTGACTTGTACTCTGGGAATGGGAAGATGCAGCCCCCCAGTTGTTGTTATTTTTATCATCATCATCATCCCACCTTCGTCCCAGTACTACAGGGACTTAAGGCAGCTAACAAATCTAAAACAGCCCAAGTTAAAACATTATAAAACATGCATAATACAAATTTAAAAACAATGAAACAATAAAACAATTAAAAACACTAAATTATTAAAAATTTAAAGTATAAAACTCTTTAAAACAAAACAAACCAGCATCCCTGTCATGTGAAAGCATGGCAGCACAGAAACATCTTTACCTGCCGCCAGAAGGAGAGCAGGGCTTCCTATTTGACGAAAATAGTTGGCTACTCTGACTGGTTTGCTGGGATATCCAACCACATCTACTACACCTCATGTCCCCAGCTCCTGGGTCACATCTTCCATAATTTGCTGAATACTCATAATTAAATTCTCTCTTTACCCCCCCCCCCCCCCCGAATGGCTATGATCTCATCTGGCCAACAATGTACCCCCAGATGGTAGTTTCCTATACTTCTCATTGATTGCTCAATCGAAACTGAAAACAATATCCACAGAGCTGTGCATAATTTTGTTCAACTATCCTGCAGCAACCCATCTGAAGTGTGTGGTTCACACATTAGTTACCCCTAATTTTTTGCTCTACAGCACCTGCATTAACAAAGACCTTGGAGTGACAGTGTGCTAAATCAGAATGAATCAGTCCCAAGCACTCCATCTAAAACCATACTGTAGGACCCGGGTAGGCAACTGCAATGGGGTTTGGGCCTACTTTTCTGCTCCAAAAACTCAAAAGGCAGTACAGAATGCCAAAAGTGCTAGGGAGGGGGGATCAGCAGAGGCTTTAAATTCCAAAGAACTTCTGGTTTTGAAAAAACACTTTTGGTTGGGGAGGGGGGGTTATTACCAGTATTCTACACCAGCTACATAGTTACATGTGCATAGCAAAGTAACATCTCCCAGACTGATCCTATGAGCACAATAACAGCCAGCAGCTGTATCAAGTGAAGGAGATCTATTCCATCACAGATCAGCATAAAAGATTATGGTTTGCAGCCCCCTTGAACCAGTGAGCAAGGCTGCCATAAGAAATTACAGAGAGGTTCATTCTTCTGATTGTCACACTTTGTCTACTGACTGAGAGGGGGCTGGAAATATCATTCTTCTTGCATCCCAATCAGCAGCTAAAATTGATCACCTTGACCTAATGCAGAGCTGGTTGTTCAAGTGGGTGGAAAGTGGCATTTACATAGTCTTACAGCAAGGTTGTATGCTCTTACAGGATACAGAGTGGTTACAAATCTATAACTGCCATACACAATGCCAACCTATTTTTTTTAAAATAGTGCAGAGAAAACTACAACCTATTTTAAACATAAAATACCATTCCTAGAGTCCTCGTTTTCACCTTTGTTCTTAATATGAAAAAATTGATCTGAGGTATCTGGAAGTGGCAATGGATTCAAAAATACTCAGGAATGGCATTTTGCTTACACCTCCTGCAAAACAATCTGAAATGTCTAGGCAGCAAGTTTGTGGCAGTCAGCTATTATGTGCCTTTAATTTACCAAGAGTAGGAGAAAATAGATAGCAATTCACAAATAATCATCTTCTATGATAAACTGGAACTGTCAAGAAGACAAGGAACCATAACTTCCTAGCTATAAGTATTATGCACCTTCAAGTTAACTCCAACTTATTGCTGTAATCCTATAATAGGGTTTTCTTGGCAAGATTTATACATAGAAAGTTTGCTATGTACTACTTTCCTCTTAGGCTGAGAGAGTGCGACTTGCCCAAGGTCCCCTTAGTGGGTTTCCACGACTCAACAAATAGTCAAACTCTGGTCTCCCAAAGTCTTAATACAACACTCAAACCATTACACCATGTTGGATCTTGTGTATCTGTATAAGGAGAAGGTTATTAGGGCAATGGAAAAACAACTTGGCAATTGATGAATAGAGATGGTCAAGAACTAGATTAGAAAGATGTGGCTGAGAGAAAATTGAAGAAATACTTCATGATATCAAGAAAAGGCATTGAAGGCCATCTAAGAAAGGGAAAGAGAGTAGGAACAGTAGAATAAGAGCAAAAGACTTTACTACTGAAGACGAGTTACTCCTTTTAACAGAATTACCTGTTCTAGAAAGAACTGTATGCATCCACATACCTACGAGACACAGGAAAGGCTTGGCAGAAAGAAACTTAAGGACTTGTGTTTATTAAATTGGGCACATATCCAGAGATGGAGAGAAGAACCAGAAAGTGACTGTATCTTTCTCTCTTTCCTGGTTTGCCAGGAAGATAGCTATTACCTTTCGACTAAAACCACATTTATTTAAACACAGGAAACTATTGTTTATCCTGAGGCTCCTATTATACAGTATGTACTGCCCTTGTATTATTCATTATCTGGAATCTGTTCTTATCTTGCATTTGTTTTAAAATCTTTGTAAATGTTGCCCTGTTCAAGTCTAATATATTTCTAGAAATATGTAGCCTGCTGCAGTATTCATGGTGCATTCCAAATATCCACTCAAAAGGATAATGCCATTTTACCAAGGCAATGACTTGTGGGCTGTGTAATTCTACTGTGATTTTCATTTTTTAAAAAAAAAAACCCTCTCTGCATGTGGAAAATGAATATGCCTATGTGAAGATAGCAGAATAAGTTACAGTCTTAAAGTAAAGTCATGCAGTCACCTCAATACAGGAAACATCATATGACGATGTCCATAGATTAAACACATCATCAACAACTGGAATTTCAGATGCAGCTTTCATACTTCTACAGACACAACAGTTTAGCTGCAAGTCAGCAAATGCTGAGCAACAGAATGTCAAGGCAATCAGTGGGATATTTATATGTTTAATTCATCCTTTATGAAAGAAATTATTCTATAAAATGGATACAAAAGAAGCTGCTGTGGAATTAGATCTTTATATACTAGAAAGTCCAGGTTTAGGACATATAACTAGCTTGGCCAAAATGGACTTTACCATCTCTTCTTTAGCAGTGCCTCCAGCATCCTCTAAGTGATACACAAAGAATAAGGAAAACTTGAATGATAGGTGGGGAATGGTGGTAGGGAATCCTTAAGAAATTAGACTGACGTGTTCCATAAGGAGGCACCATTATATTTGTGCAAAAAAATGGCAAACCAGGAAAGAGAGAAAGAAGTAACTGACAGCCTTATTGCATGTGTTTATATTGCACCATATGCTTATATTGTACATGGACAGCTGCCCTATATTTCAGCCTAGTTTTGAAAATGAAGGCAGCAACTGCAGGATTCCATATAAACAACAGAAGCCAGGAATAAATTAAATGCCCATCAAAAGAAGTGTCCCTGAACATAAGGCATTCAAATTAATACCAATTTTGCATCAGATTAAACCACTTTTTAAAAACAACACACCAGTGACTCAATGTTAACATTTGAAAACAGAGCAGTTATAAAGTATGTAAAATACTATAAAAGAAGTTACATATTTTAAAAACCTCCTCTGCCCACCAGCATGCAAATGTTACAGCCAGGCACTAACTGAACTGCTGCCAATGAGAACAAGTGGTAACATTTTCACCTTGATCACATAGAGAAGTGACGTCAATCCAGGATTACATGTTGATGGAAAAAAGGTGTGTTGCAAAAACCTGGTTTTCTCCTTGTTATCCTAATCATCTAAGAGTTTGCACTACACTGGTAACTGTTTATATCAAGATGCACAGCTGTACCACTCTACTCTGGATATTTAGGATTTATTTGGATAATTATATGTTCCAGGCTGCTGTAATGCAAAACAAGCAAGAAAGCAATTCATCTTGAGATTATTAAAAATTAAGAATACTTGTGAGAAATATTATTTCCAATCACTTGAAGATAAATGTAGAATTATGTATAAGGACTCACACACTAATCTTCACCTGTGATTTTACCAAACAGGATTTATTTCTTCCCCAGTCTCCTATTCCCACTCCTGAAGGCATCTGTTCTTCACTGCCATATAGGTAACACTCTATAGGATGCAAACACAATTTCCTAGGTTATTTGACAACACCCCATAAAAATTATTTTTAAAAGAGTATCCAAAAATATGTTTAGATTCAGACCTACAAAACATGTCCATAAATCTTCACTGACTGGAAAACCATGTTCAGACAGTTGATAACCATATTGAGTTAGCAGCTGTCTGTTGTTCTGCAAGTCATTTACACTACAGAAACAAATCTGTTACCAATGCCTTCTCAATGACCTACAGAAAATGATTAAAGGGAGAGTTGTCTTTTATTAGTTGTCTAAAACACACTATTGGCAAGTAGTTTTCTGAGGTCATTGGAAAAAGCAGACTATATTAAAGAATGTTTCTTACTGCATTTGTATTTGTGACTGAAGCCTGCAGATACAGGTTTTGTTGAACTCCTTGCTTCCATGTTCTCTGAATACAAATCTCAAGACCATAATGGAAATCATATTAGTGAATATATGGGCCTCCATGTCATCTTTTGAACCCATGGCAAGAAATGCTCATAGGAAATTTTGACATAAATATACAGTAGTCCCTCCGTTTTTGCGGGGATCTGTTCCAGACCCCCTCGCAAAAATGGAAAAGTATTTCCATTGGCTTGAATGGTGGTGTGTACCCCATTTGGTCCCCCTACGAGGGATGCGAATTTGAAGTCTGCAAAACAGAGGGGCGACTGTACGTGGTTTTCAGAGATGATAAGAAATATAGCAAATAGACAAAAGATACTGTCTAGTACATGGTTTGTTTCTATTCAAATCAACAGGATCTGATCAGCCTACATTCCACCCTAAAGCCTAAACTGTTGCAATATTAAATACATGCATTAGTAATGGTCTTCAATAATAGAACATGATATTTGGGATGTAAAACAGAGACTGAGCAAGGGGTGGGAATCATGCATCCCTCTCAGCAGAGCTAGTTGATGGTGAAGAATGCTGAACGTTGCAATCCATCAACCTCTGGACGGATGTATGACTTCCACCTGTCTCCTAAGCATTATTCACTCATTGTCCCTTCATGAATTACCATCACATGCTCGCTAGGCCCCACTCCTGAGGCTCAGTGGACCCAATCCCAAGAAGCTGTACTAACAAGAAGACATGAGAGCATGGCTAGCATAGAATAGTAATTACATCTCAAATAGTAATTACTACAGGCTTAGCCTTGCCTCATCGAAATATTGAAGTTTTTACTCTTGAGCTTTTGGAAATTTTCTCATCAGTCATTTGAGGTAGAAAGGTTTTTTTGTTGTTTTTTTTTCAAAAAGGTAAAAGCTAAAATTCATTTGTAGTTACAAGACTGTCATCATCTATTAAAGTTCTTATGCCAATCCAAGAGCTTCTAATCACAGGCAACTGTATCATTTTCCATGCCCTGTTCAGCTGCTGTGCTTCTCTATGCAGAGGGGGACGCTCAGGTTTCCATACCAATTTAGTCTGCCAAGGCAAAGACAGTTAATGTATCAAACATAACTTTAGAGAGGGATCTTGTAGCACCTTTGACGCTAACTGTGCAGAAGAAGTTGTATCATAAGCTTTTGTAGACTTGTAGACCTCAGATGTACCTACAAAAGTTTATGTTACAACTTCCTCTACAGCAGCGGTTCTCGCAACCCCTTTGGGAGTCGAACAATCCTTTCACAGGGGTCGCCTAAGACCATTGGTAAACACATATTTCCGATGGTCTCAGGAACTGAGACATTGCAATTGTATGGTTGGGGGTCACCACAACATGAGGAACTGTATTAAAGGGTCGTGGCATTAGGAAGGTTGAGAACCACTGCTCAACAGAGTTAGTCTCAAAAATGCTACAAGATCTTTTTGCATACTGATATTCCAGACTAGCATGGCTATGTCTCTGAATAGATGTAAAACATTTTTTCAACTATGCTTTCAGATCTAAGTAAGAAAACTTCAGTCAGAAACACAAGACACCATGACAGGTGCACATTCATAAGAGGCTCACAATGCTTCCAGCATTCCTTTTAATTCATGTGTGGCTATAGCAGAAACCACCTTGGGTCTTCTGCAACAGCCTTGGGTCCTATGCCAGCAGAAAAGTGAGATATCAAATAAATAAATATAAATAATAGGTGGCAAACAAAATGCTGGTGCAAGTGACAACCACATGTTGGGTGCTATGTCATTGCCTCTTCTTCTTCCTCCTCCCACTTACAGATGCCAGGGTAACTGTACTACTTCCACCTCATGTACTTGGCTTTTTCAGCAGAAGGAAGCAGAAGTACAAATTAGGGGAACAGACAATTAAATAGAGAAAGAAAGCAGCCCTCAACTTAGTGCCTGGGTTCCCTATCTCTCCCACATCCCAGGCAGAGCCAAGAAGGGAGAACAGTGATTGACTGATTGATTGATTGATTGGTTGGTTGGTTGGTTGATTAATTGGTTGATTTTCTATCCTTATACCCATGGTGACTTACATCTAATCAAACCAAGGTACAGCTAAAAATAAAACACCTCTTAGTACAAAAGTTAAAAAAAAAAATTAAACTAACAGTTCTATTTTTCAAAAGTTAAAGCCATTTAAAACACATTCAAAACAGAATAAAAAAGATAAAAGCATAACCCCACTAAAAGCCCCTTCTGTCACCTACAATACAAAAGTGCATCTAAATAAAAAAAGTCTTTGCCTTTTGTATATTCTGTGTAAAGATTTTGCCAATCCACCAGAGTCTCAAAATTGTCAGGGGGAGGGGGGGCAACAATGGATGTAAGAGTCCTCAGGATTTGCTCCCACATCCACTAAGAAAAGTAGTCTGCCTGTGGGAACAAATAAGGAACATTTTCTGGCCAAGCCATGTTCCAGGTGCTTGAGACCCTTCCCATTCTCCCTTTGTTGTTGCTGTTAACTACCCTTGAGTCGATCTTGACCCATGGTGACCATGTGGATGAGACATCTTCAAGACTCTATTCTCTACTATTATTCTAAGTTCTTGCAGATTCATACCCATGACCTCCTTAATTTGAGTCCATCCATCTAGCATGTGTTCTTTCTTTCTTTCTTTCTTTTTCTCCCCACCCTTCCTAACATTAATTTTTTTTCTAATGATTCATGTAATCTCATTATGTGACCGAAGTATGGCAGCCTCAGTTAAGTTATCTCCGCCTCCAGGGAAATTTCAGGCTTGATCTGTTCTAGGACCCATTTATTTATTCTTTTTTGCTGTCCATGGTATCCAGAACATTCTTCTGCAGCACCACATCTCAAATGAATTCCCTACTGCACCAGACAGACACCTTACTCTTCCCTGTGCTGTGTCCACCTACTAACTTTCCTTGCTGTATTAGGAGGCCACCTGGATAGAAGGTTTCTGGAGTCTCTTCCCAACCTGCAGAAAGTCAGTGAGGGACGGAGTGTGAGAAGAGTCCCTTCCTCAGATTCCTCACCTTCATGTACAGCCAAGATTTCCTTTCCTGCTTGGCCCAAAGTAACTATCCTGACCCAGAAGTACTTACCTGTCAGTTCACCTGGGCCTGAGCCCACTCTAAGCACCACTGGTCTCAGACAACTGAACATTTTAACCCTCGGAAGGATGTGCTAGTGACAATGACATGGCTGAAAGTTGCTACGAATGCACATTTTACTGGTATTCACTACAGTAGGATGCACATTAAGAAAATAGGTCAAACAGTAGTCACAACACCGTGAGATTTTTCTTAATATGAATCTGCCTTTATCCCTACAATAATGAGTCCATAAAGTAAAGCACTTTCAGAGACAAGTTCATGACGGATTAATAGAATAATACAAAGAAATGGCAGTTTACTTTTTACCTCAGTCTATGGCTTCAGAGCAATTTGATTTCAAATTTTTCCTATTTCCCTCCTCTGCCCAAAAGAACACATGTCTTGAAGGCAACTAGACTTAAGCAAACAAGGGAAAAGGAAGACTGGAAGTAGGAATGACCTCAAAAGCTCTAAGAGCTATACATATTCACACAAGGATGGAGAAGAAAGGAGGGAGAGAGAAAGGCAGTGTTGATTAAAAGCAAAATCCCACCATTAAGTAATGCAAAAGTTCTAAATCAAATACTGAACAAGAGCCATTTTACAGCACTGCATGTGATGCTTTGATGCCATTTGCTTAGTGAAGAGGGCTGCCAAAAGCATGTTTTCTTTCCAGTTGTTTGTTCATGTTTGTCTCAATTCCATGTACATCAGAAGCGGGGAGGGACTAGGAATAAAGAAAGAGGGGAAAAGATCCCAGCTCTTCATCTTGGGCCATAGTTCAATAGTTAAAGAGAGCTCACAACTTCCTTGAAATAAAAGAAGAGGAAATATGAAGAAACAAACCTCTTGAAATAGTAAAGAAGAAGCTTCTGAAATTTTAAGGCCTCTAAACCAAACACCAGGAAGAACCTATGACAGAAGAGCCTTGGATACTCATGAACAACCCTAGAGGCAGTAGAGCTAAAGAAGACAATAATGGTAAGTGAACTTCAGGCAAACTAAGAACAAAACAAGAGTACACAAATTAGTATGCTGCATCACATGACAGTTTGCCTTACCTCTGTTGGTCCAGCATACATCATAGGAGAGGGAAATATGGCCACCACAGTTGTTTCTGGATTCAATATTCCCTCCTCCAGCACTGCTGCATGTTGTTTCATTCTCCACATCAGAGGAACATCATCATCTTTTGTCCAACCACCTAGAGGGTGCAAAAGAAGAACTGGGCGCCTGTAGCCACGGCTCAGAAGCTGCTTGTGCGTATCCTGCATCAACAGGGCATGTCCATTGTGCACAGGGTTGCGCAACTGGAATGCAAAGACAGCATCTAAGGAAGAAGAAAGAAATATCAAAATGCATTACAATTCTTAAGGAATCAATGACAAACAGCCTGCAATATTCTGTATAGAATATCTGCCTGACCCTTGATTTCTAAAAAGATTTTACATCCAATACAGCTGGCAGTAGGTAGGAAGTGAGGTAGAAGAGTTCAGATAATTTATAAATTTATAAATAAAGGTTAATAATAATAATAATAATAATAATAATAATAATAATAATTGCAAAGAGATATGTCAGACTATTTGCTTCACTATGCCAAATATCTGAAAGATATAGAGGAATGAACCTCTATACATCTACTGGGTATATCTAGTGTCTCCCTGACCCATAACCTGCTATCTTCTGTAAAGACATCATACTAAACCTATAACACCCAGATTTGGTCCAAGTAGACTACAAGTTGAACATGAGTCAACAGTGTGATGTGGCAGCTAACCAGGCCAATGCAATTTTAGGCTGCATCAATAAAAGTATAGTGTCTAGATCAAGAGAAGTAATAGTGCCACTATATTCTGCTTTGGTCAGGCCTCACCTGGAATATTGTGTCCAGTTCTGGGCACCACAATTCAAAAAAGACATTGAGAAACTAGAGCGTGTGCAAAGGAGGGCGACTAAAATGGTGAAGGGTCTGGATGCTTTGATTGAGAGTTCCTGCATGGCAGGGGGTTGAACTGGATGGCCCTTGTGGTCTCTTCCAACACTACGATTCTATGATTCTATGACTTTTCACTGATTCAATGGTTAGCTCCTAGTCACAAGAATGAGTTGATCAATTAAATACAATCAATATTTCCAAAGAAAATTTAAAAGTAAATATCAGCTTCTTTGTGCAGGAGTGAGAATCATAGTTTTTATGATCTTGTTACACTTCATCTCCCAGCGTACTTCATCGCTGAAGTATGACTGGAATTTGCAGCTGAAGATCATTTGGATGATGTGATTACTATCCCCATTCTAGAGAATAAATTAGATAGATACAGTGGTTATAGTAGAAAGTCAGCATGGTGCAATGGTTTGAATGTTGCACTAAAACACTGGGAGTCTAGGGTTTGAATCCCTACTCAGCCATGGACATTTACAGGATGACCTTGGGCAAATCAAAATCCTGTACTGTTACAAATCTTTTCAAGAGAATCTGAACAAAATCTGCTCCTGAAAATATCACTCTGCCTCTGCTTTTGCATTATGTTACAGAAGGCAAAACTAATTCAAAAAAGAAAAAATACAGTACAACCCACATACCCACGGGGAATACATTCTCAGACTTAGCATGGAAATGGGAAACCATGGATAACAGCAAAGTCTACTGGAATGAATGACTTCCGACAGAAGTTGACCATAAGTCATGGTGGAGGACCTAAAAGTCCCAGTAAGAATTTCTAGATATTCTAGCAAAACTCTATGGTCAACATTCATTAGAACATACCACAGAATCGCACCAGAACACCTATATGCCTGGAGAGAACATATTTTTTCCAGAATGGGTACTGTTCTAAAAGATACAGGGGCCATATTGCATACTTCAATCTTGCCTGCAGTGACTGAGAACAGAACCTACTTCACCTCCTAACATTGCAGCTAATTTAAGACTGCAGCCTGCTTAGCATATTCTAAGAAAATACCTCCATCCTCTATCCCATCTATTTCCAACCATCTCTCTCTGACATACACTAACACCATAGAGTGTAAGGCACAGGAATGCTTTAGCGCCTCCAGGCACAACAGCACAGAACAAGCAAGTAAAGTGCCAGATTAGTATTACCTTGGTCTGTTTTTTATAACACAAAACATTAAAATGGAAACAAACCGACATACTGTGGGCTTTTCTAGTCTGCTGAAAAGCTAGCAAAACTAATTCTAACTGAATCTGAAATAGTTTTCATCACACCAGAAATTCCCAGTGAGGTTCACATGTTTTGTTGCCTTGCAAAAACTACAGGGTTTGTCTGTGGGGGTTTTAAAGAAAATACAAGAAAATTATATTTTAATCATAACCAAGATGTATCTCACTGCCTTTAAAGGATATACAGCTCAATCCTATGCAGCCACAGTGAAGCAGGAAAGCTCTGTTAAGTAATGTTTTAAAAATATTACTGCTGCTGATCACCCTTCAGAATAGCTAGGTTTGCCTATTTTAAACAATGAGAATCGGCAGCCAAAACTTTGTGAGGTCTGAACTTTCTACTCCCATCTTCACCCATTTAGCCTCAGAAACATGGCTTTTTAGCACTGCAGTCATAAAAAAAATAATCAAAAACTCTGTAGCACCTTTAAAACTAGGATTTATTTCAGTATGAACTTCCACTATCTCATGGCATACCATATTAGTGATCCAGTGTGAGACCACTGTGAAACTGGATACAAAAAATGACCATTACTGATATTGGCCACAATCAGTTAACATTTTCTGCATTTAACTCTGGTTTTTTTTCTCATCTCCATCCTGCCATGTTAAATGTGCATAAATAAATAAAGCCCTGTACTCCATGCATCTTAATAAGTGGACTGTAATTCTCAAATGCCCATGCCAATCTAAATCTGTTTTTAAAGTGACACAACTCTTTGCTAATTTGCCAGATCACTTTTACAGTCTCTTTGAAAACAGCTAAAGAAGGTTTAGGGGGAAACAGATGACCTGGAAGGGGCTGCTTGAAGCTACACCTTCTGAAGACAGATTGAGGCTGCGGTGAACACACACCATGGCCCCAATCCACCTTGAAGCCAGCCAAAAATAAAAAAGGCATATATCTGCTCCTTTTTTGGCCAGGAAAAATGTGGCTTCTCCTACTCCACCAGGCCCCATGGTGACTTCAAGCCGCTCCGGCGGCATGCAGCATATAAATGTCACAACACAGAGTGCCTTGAAGCAGCTTCAGGGCAGCTTCATGACTTGAGGCATCAAAGCACCATGCTCCAAAGCCACCTGGATGGCAGCTTAAAAGGGCTGTCTGTTTGGGCCCTTTGTTTCCTTCAAACCAAAAATCATGCTCCACTAACAATCATCTGTTCTTCACTGAAAAAGCCAATGACAGTGAGCTCCAAGACAGCATGAGAGGGGTTTCTCTCTTTCATACCACCCTTTTATGTTCTCGAACTCACCTGCGTTCATGTCTTTGAACTTCTGTTTCAGTTCAGCAGGTGTGAATCGGTACTGATCAAGGCCATCATTCCAGTAAATGCGATCAAGAACTTGCAGATCACCACCCACCAGCCAATCACCTTGTTCCATGATCATCTAATAAATGTAAAAGAAACAAATTATTTCAACAGCAATGGCAGTAGGTGGAACAAGTCAGCAATATGCAAAGATCAAGTCTAAAAAGCTTCCTGCCTTCTAAAAGGTACTACTGCTAGAAGAGAGTTCTGAGGATACCAGGGACTGCAAAAAAGAGAAACAAGTATGTTCGAGAGCAAATCTTGGAATCCAAGGTGACTAAACTGAGGACTTGTCTACAATAGCTTTAAACTCCAAATTTTCTCCAGGCTGGCCACATGGTCCTTTCTACCATACTGCCCCAAAACCCTGAATCAGGTTTACACATTGCCTGGGCCTCGTTTGAGGTTTCCACCCCTAGTCCTGCATTTTAAAAAACTTATCTTTTGCTCTGGGTTTTCCAGATAACCCAGAATAAAATGTGACAATGACAGGCCAGTCCCACAGCAAGACTGGGATTCAAAGTGGCTTTTAACCCAGCAGACCAAGTTAAATGAAGTAGTACCCCACACCTGTATGGCTCTGATTGGGCTCTAAGCTTGGCTGCAGAGGGCAAGCTTATATGCCCAATATAGTTGGGTCAATCAGGTAGAACAGCATACACAAAAAAAGGACTCCTGTGCGATTGCTCCAGTCTTACCGAATGTCCTTCTGCAGTTAGCATACCCTGTTCCCTCCCTGACTACTCAGCGAAAAAAATCTTAAAGACCTGGATGTTTCAATCACTTTTAAATTATACTGACCCAGATTTCACATTTCATAGTCTAATTTTTCATTTACTGTTCTTATTTTATCAAAATGGTATTTTAATGCTTCTGTTTCGATTAACTTTCTCGCTATCTCACACAAAACTATTTTATGTTTTATTTTGTAAGCTGCTTGAGAAAATTTGTTTTATCTTCAAACCAGATAATAAAGTAACAAATGGAATATAATGCAAGAAACAGCAATGCACCAAGAGTAGGAACCATGTAGTTCACCAGATGCTGTTGGACTGAAATTTCCAATATTCCTCACTATTGGCTATGGGCTTGTATGAGCTAATAGGAGCAACAGTCAAGTAACATCTGGAGATGTTAGCCCCTTTGCTATCCACTGCAGTATTTTTCTTTAAAAAACAAAAGAAAAATGTTTTAATTTTTTTTTTTTAGAATAATGATGGGGAAGCTTACATCCTGCTTTAAGTAATGCTGTGCTAAAATTGTGTCAATTACTTCTTTAAAGATGCATGTTTCCGGTCTTGTTTTTAAAGAAAAAAAATTCCCAAATGCTACCGGAATAACTATATCTGTATCTATGTTTTACTTATGCCTCCCTAATGGATTGACAGGAATCAGGTATGACCAAGTCATATGCTCCTTTCTACATACTGTATGAACTTTAACTGGGCCAGAATGTGACCAGGAGGTTTACAGCTCTTTTAAGACTGGCAAGATGTGTCTATTTATGTCATTTCTCCTACTGATACACTGTAGCTGCCATATATACCTACTGTTATTACTCCCTCTATTTTTCATTTCATGGTTCAGCCATTGAGACAAATATTTTCTGTTCTTTAAGTATTTTGTGTCACTTTTTAAAAAAAGATACAGGCCCTGTCCTTAGATGTACAAATTTTAAAATATAATATACAGAAGGGATAGGAAGTGCAAAGAAGAGGCAGAGCAATTTGACAATGCCAGAACAAAGAGGCTTGCTAGGAACAGATATTTATATCCAGATGGTTTCCACCCTGTGGGTGTTCCTTTTTGGACAAGAACACTACAATATATCCTGAAGACTTTACTTTTCTGATCTAACTGTTGCCAAACTGGCACCCTGCAGATATTTTGGGCACAAATTCCCAACAGTCCCAGCAGCATGGCAGAAGCAGTAGCCTGAACTGGAGTAGGAACCAGGCTGAGGAAGGCTGCTCTGACTTAGTGAAGAGGCCAGAACATGTCCCTTGCTGCTCTCCAGTCCCAGAGCAAAGAGTAAAGATCATAGTATCTTTCTGGCAAAATGGGTAAGTAGTTCCTTGAAATTGTTGCTGCTTCTCAGAATAATAGCTGGACATGCAGTTTTGCCCACCTTGCATCTGGTAACTGAATAAGATCAGAGCAAAAGCTGGGATTCTACTATATTTTAAGAATCTGAATAAGAGTCGCAGCAACAGAGAAGAACTCATAAGAATGTACCATTAAAATTGTTTGCAAAAATAAAGATGAGCTGAAGGCTGGGCTCCATTATGCTGATCTGGCTGAGCCAAGCCCGGAGGCAGAGAGGCCAGCTGTTTTCCTGTCATCACTGCTAAGTAATTCATTTTGGTGTGCTTTCTCCATGTCTCTTGCACACAAGGCTGTATTTATAAACCACAGGAGAGGACAAACATCTCTCTGATCTTCACTGGCAGTCTACACAGTTCACCCTAAATCTGTTTCTGTCACATATGTATACGTACACAGTCATCCCAATCAGACTTCCACACTCTGAGTAACCACAGAATGCGTGCATACACAAGCAAGCGGCTGAATGAAAGCAAGGAGAAAATCCTCAAAGAAACGTGGTAATCTAAGCCAAAATTTACACAGATTATTCCATTGCATTTCTATATGGAACATCATTAATACTGGAAAAGGGCCTTAGTAAGAGATCGAATATGAAAGTAACTAGTAAAGATTCCCACATGTAAAGATATTAAATACAAATATTTGAATCATCCATACCATAACGTTTCTCCTAGATATGCTTGTGAAAGCTGAATAAAGCTGAGAAGAATAAACTCTTTTGAAATGTGGTAACAGTACTACAGATATGATGAGCTGCCAAAAAGATAAATGGGTCCTAGAGCAAATCAAGTCTGAATTCTCCCTAAAGGCCAAAATTACCAAAGCTACAATACTTTGGAAAAATCATGACATGACATGACTCATTAGAAAAGATCATTCTTAGAAAGGTGAATGCGAGTAGGAAAATAGGAAGATGATATTGCAGCTGGATTGATTCAATGAAGAAAGCCACAGCCCTGATTTAGTAAAACCTAAGCAGGGCAGCTGATGACTGGGAGGCTCTTAGAGATCTCTCGTTCACAAAGGTCAACTTAAGTGAAGACAATTTGATGGCAATTATCAAATAACCAGCTTTAAAAGTTGCCCTAATAGATCGAGCCAAAGGCTATCTAGTCCAGTATTCTAGCTGTGTTTTTATAGGGCAATCAGATGCTGAAATCCCACAAGAATGAAGTGAATATGTTAAAAATTATAGATGGTTGCATTATGATGAGCTTTCTTATTTTGAACAGGATAGCTGGAAGCTTAAACCAAGAGATTATTCCTAAGGAAAATAAAGATCTTAACTGGTTTGCCTATATACAACTTAAAGACAGATTTAATTAAGACAAGAGAAATGCAGCCACAGAGGTTAGAAAAAATGAGTTTTACTCAGAGTTGTCTAAAGACAATGACCATATAATTTTTAAAAATGCATAAATCTTCTCTGAGGATGCCAGCTGCTGGTGAAAATCCAGGAATAAACACGGCCTCATAGCCCCCCAAAAAACACAAAAAACTATGGATGCTGGCCGTGAAAACCTTCAACTTCACAATGTATAAATGGCTTCTGAAACTAGAGAAATAAGGTGAACCTGTAAAGGAGTCCATGATATGTTGGACCCAAAATTTTGGGCATAATGTCTATATGGATGTATGCAGAAAATGTGGTCCAAACATATAAAATGTATTTAAAACAAAACCTGTGTGACATTACGTATAGATGGTAGCTAATCCCAAATAAACTGTTGAAAATTGCCAGAATATTTCCAGTCAATGTTGGGGATGTCAAGATAAAGAGGGCCTCTTTTAAAGCTTGATTTTGTAATGTTACCATAAATGTTTTTGTTGGGCATTATGAATAAAGAACTAGATAGTAACTATGGATCACTTCTTTGATATATGACAACAGCAGCAAGAATATTATTTGCTCAAACCAGGCAACAGACTGAAGCACCAAAAATGGAAGAATGGGTTGTTAAGGTTGTTAACCCAAATTGCCAAATTAACATGGGTTTTAAGAATAAGTCAACTGAAGCCTTTTTGAAAGATTGGAGGCAATTTATGGACTTTCCAAGCAATAAGAAATCTAACAATGTAATAATCTGTGGCAATGTCATTTTAGTAAGATTATTTAGTTGGATCTATAATGGGAGAACAATATTTTTTCTCTTTTTTCCATTACAGTCAGGATTGGGGACCCTATTGTGTATTAGCCGTATGTCTTCTCTCTCTCTTTTTCCCCCTCTCTCTTTTCTCTTTTTCTCTACTTTCTTCTTCGTCTCCCGCACCCCCAGTTCCTTTATCTTTGTTTGTATGTTATTTTGATTGTAAATTAGATTGTGTTAAAAATAATAAATCTACAAAAGGAAAGAAAGAAGGAAAAGTAAATTCAGCAGTTTCTTTTCTTTTTTTTTTTCTTTTTTTTTTGGACATCTGTTACTGAGAGGCACACCTTTATGTAAGGGTGTTCCTTGCATGTTGTTCCCCATTGTCTGGCACAACGTTCTTCTTTGCGGTGCTCATAGAACTCTGGATTGCGTAGAATAGCCACACGGCGACCTTCATACACCAGAGCAAAAGCTGTGCAACCATCTAGTCTTTCTTTGTCTTCCTTTGTGGCTGTCAGCACTATAGGCACTGATAGGTTAATAATCCCCCCTAAAATGGAAATAATAACCAGGAGATATAACAATAATAGTTATCATAAAAATGGGAAAATTGTGAAGGACAATCTGTTCTAAGCTGCAGTGAACTGAAGGAAAATTTTATTCACACAAATTGAAGGAAAATATATTCTAAACTCTGGTGTTTTAAGAACAAACCCTTACCTAACAGAGGGAAGGTTCCTTTGCTGATGTCTTTTTAAAACAGACATGCTCCCAGCCATTTTTGGAGCCTGTCTAGATTTTCAGTTCTCCCACAGGTAAAGATACAGAGCACAGGTGACAACAAGAGGGAGCAAGGGACAGTTTTCCTGTGCTGAAAAACTAACCATGTTGCATCAAGAATCTTACATAGGAACACTCCTTTTCTATACAAAGTAAGCCATGTACATTTAACACTAGGAGCACTACACAACACATGACACATCTGCAGCTATGTGGCCTGCTATATTAATTCCATTATAAAGTCAGGTTATGCATTTATCACTAAAAGCTCCAATTGCTCCAAAATTCAGTTGATTTTATATATGCAGATTGCGGAAACAATTACCTGGCATTCACAGAACTGCTTCTGGTTCTAATAAAGAAACAAATACTGAAATATTGAGGGAGTAAATGTTTTGCGGATGCAGATGGTGATCCACACATCTGACATGTCAGCAATCTTTCCTTACACTTCTGCATCCTTTGTGAAGGTTAGTGTGACCTATGGTTTTTCCCCAAGTTCCTTTTCCATTAGCTTTTATTTCAGCAATGACATCTAGTTGAGCCTTTCTCTCCTATCTGCCTTCAGGCCAGAAAAGAGAGAAAGATGAAGCCAAGACACTGTTTGGCAGCTGCTATGACAGAACACTCCATAGCTGTTAGGCAAGTGACAAATGAAGCTGAAATGCGGGAACAAGAGTAAATACTAGAGCCAAAATCTACAGAGACCCATGGTCCCTCACTGGGTGTTGGATTGTTGTTTAAGGTTTAATGAAATGATTACCCATAGCCTCCCAGCATGCCCAGTAATAGCAGACTCTACTTTATCTCACCATCCAAGAGACAGTCAAAATGAAGGCACTGCAAGTATTCTCTTTCTCTCATAAAGCCATTAAGAGGTGTTGCCCAGCCCTCTGCCAGAACTTGCACCCACTGCATATCCACCTACAAACAAAAAGGTTGTTAGTGTTAGACTAGTTCTAAATTCTGCCAGTGTCAGAACCAAAATTTATGAATATTTCCTCCAAATTGGGGGTGGGGGGCAAGTGCACAACTAGATCTACTAGAACGTCTGGCAACTTCAAGAAGGCTAAGTAATGTTATATGGTAGAACTTCATAGAGATTAAAAATCCTCTATCAATTAATACTACAGATACTACCATTTCCTAGCAGGAAAGATGCACTTAATGACATAAAGTAGTAGCAAATGAGGGCAAGGTGATGCTCTGATTTCATACCACTAATACTCCCACATGTAAAGTGACTAGGCAAGATGACGTGAAATTGTTACTTTAACAATATCAGCATCTCACCTCCCTTGAATCCCATCCAGGTCAGGCCATATTATGGCCATAAAAATATGCTGAATGAACATTTCATCCCACTTTGTATGAATAAACTATGGACTGCATTAAGACCATGGAGATCATGAACCACATTCAAATTATTTCCCAGAATAAACCCAATTCTTAAGCTTTACAGTCAACTTATACAGACAAGCTACATCGTATCTTTGGGGATTCCACATTACTCTTCAGTGGTATTCACTATTTTGAGTAAACAATTGGTAAGTACTTTGGGATCTTTCATTTCAATTTTCAGTTTGTTTCAGGGTACTTCCAGGATTCCTTACCACTTCACCATGAGAGCTGGGGCTGCTAAAAGAGTCCTAAACATCTGGAGGCCAATGGGTCAGGTAAAGTTAAGTATTTCTATACTGCCTTTCTGAACACAATTAAGGCCGATATGAGAAACCAATGTTACAGCAATGAAAGAACCATTATAAAAATACTGTCACATAAGGGACAATACAAAATACATATTTTAAAGGCACATTTTAAAGGGAAGGGAAGACTGCAAATCTAACCAAGGGGAACCATTTTAAAAAAAACAAATCACATATGTTCATTGCAATATGGGAATATTATCTTTGGACTACAACTCCCAGAATCCTCCAGCCACCATAGCCACTGTCCAGATTGGCTGAGAGTTCTGAGAGTTTTGTTCTCAAAAAATTAACATTTCTAAGCTCTGGTTCAATAGAGACCTATATTCATACGGTGATACACTGTATCTAGAACTTACTATTCATTGAGTGATATAAAAAACTAACATGACTGAATGAATAGCAGAAAACTACACTCAAATTCAGGATCATAGAAAGGAAAGTTAATCAAGAGAAGCAGAAGCATAAATCTGTAAACTAAAAGGCATAAACCTGTAGAATAGCATGAACTAAAAGCTAACCTAATGGGAAAAGGGAAATGCATAAAGTGCAGTGTGTGCCATAAACAAACAGAATAAAAACAGAGTATCAGCTACCAAAGTGCAATGAACATACTGTAAGGGAGGAGAGGCAATAGAGAAATGTGCCAGATAGATTAGAAGAAGGGGAAGAGGAACAAATAATATAATAAACCTAAGTCCAGAAAATAGAATAAAGAGACAGTTGTTTCTGATCTTTTGAAATTGAATGAGAGAAACAGGGCTAAGCTTCTGATATCTCTGATTTGTAGCTATTTGACCTGATCTCCTCAGATGAGCAAAAGAAGCCTCTGAGGCAGTCAGGGAGCAAAAGCTTTTGTATTCTGGAGGTTAATGGGAAAATGAGGGAATAGGGTTCATTCAAATGCACCGCAAATGGCCAACACAAGCAGGCTTGTGTGTGTGCAAGAAGAGCAGTCCCTTTCTATGGTGTTACTTTTAAGTCTGCATTACCTTATTTATTTCCAAAGCTGGTAAAGTCTCTGCATCTGTTTTGGCCAATTTAAGTTTGTTTTCAGGCACATAAAGCTCTTTAACCTCATAAGAAGCATCCACTGGTACAATATCCTGGAGAGAGTGGGGGAGGAGAAACAAACATTGTTAAAAGATGAAAGATTTTTGTGTTAACATATAGATCAGTAGAATGTCTCTTTAAAATTTAAAAATCTTTTTCTAATATAAGTCAGATCCAAATTCTACCTGTACTAGTGCTTCACCATTTGAGTTATCTGTACCAAGAAACATCTTTATAATCTTTGGATTGATAGCAGTGGGGGAAAAAAACCTCTTTTATTATCCTTGGACTGATACTGCTTAAAAATCCAGCAACAGATCAATCAATTCCAGAAGAATTAATTGCCTAATTCAAGTCTTCCCAGCTGAACTGAGCTCTTTTAATCAAAGAAATTGGTAAAGTACATGGTGTTCTATTTCTCCATTACAATGTACAAAAAAAGGAAAAGGGGGTACGAATTTCAAAAGAGGGTGCAAATTTCATACACAAGGAAAAGCAGACAATATGTGAATTAAGAAACCATGGAATCAGTAATGAAATCAGTTGTCTATCTTTACAAACAGAAGTGGTAACTTGAAATAGACCATAATTTCTCCAAACCTGGGCACACATAAATGAATCACCTGATTAAAAACATGCTCAGCACAGCTATTTTTACTTTGAATAGAAAGAAGGAAATGTAACTTTAACAATACTTTAAAAGAAACAAGAGAGGAAAGACTGCCCCATCCTAGATAACAGAGTCCCCCTTCCACCTGCAGAGGCAGGTCAGGTATGGCATGAATTTGACTTATCACCTGTCTTTCTTCCAGGATTCAACATGGCTCAGAACAATATTAAAACAGAAACAGGTAAGAAGGTGAAATTGATTTTTAAAACCCTGATAGTTGTAACATTAAAATACAATAAAAACAATTATAGTATTTAACCACTTAAGTTAAAAACATATTTTCTAAAAGCCGAGCTCCAAAGCATTTAGAGCCCACAGCTTTGCATACAGAGAGCTTTGCCTGCTGTAAGGAGGACAACAAAGAAAGGGCCAACTGCTTTCCCACAGCAGTGAGTTACACAAGCAGTGTTGCCAACAAGCTTCGAAGATAATTCCCCAAATGTTTGGCCCAAAACTCACCGAATCCCCCCCACATCTCACCAAATACTTATTTCAACTCTCAAAATTACCATTAAAACCAATCACCAAAATCATACCAAAGTCTCTGAAAAGTATCCATTTTGGTGTGAAAGTCACCAGATTGGCAACACTAACACAACCTCCTTTGAAAATGTCCTTCCTGGCAACCTCACTGCACATGACTTTGAGGGCGGTACGATTCAGAAAAGCCCTCTAAGAAGGTCTGCTATGGGAAGCTGCTATGGGCAGACAAAGCCCTTCAAATAGTCCAGAACCAAGCCATATAAAAGCAGAGAAGATACTGGCTGCTCCTACCTTCTTTCTCTTGCTTACATTCTCTATGTATCATGGCAAACACTACAGCCCCTCTGTAATGCCTATAACGTGAACTTAGGCTTCCTTTTTCTGGTGAATGCAGCACAGAAACATGGCCATGTAAGCAGCAGCCACCTTATCTATCACTCACCCACAGAGTGCTGTGGGGATAAGGCACCATGTGGCTTACTGCACAGCAAAAGAAAAGAGAAGCAAGAGGATGAGATGGCTGTGCGGATAGGGACCAAGAATTCCATTCATTTGTCTCCTCCCCTTGCAAAATTGTCTGAACCAAGACCTTTTTTCTCTCTATAGGCCCCAAGACAGACCCATTGCTGAGCTACCATCAGTGATAATCATAGTCAAAATACTCTCTTCAAACCATGAGCTCATATCCTGCTTTGTACCTAAAGATACACTGGTGCTTAACCACTACAAAACTAAAGCCAAGGGTACCATTACATCTACCAGAGCACTGCAGTGCTTTTGTAGAAATCTTTTTGGGGATACATAGCAACCACTCACACACATTCTAAGGCATCACTTTTTAAGAGCAAAAGACAGCTGGAATACAAGGCAAGGACTGCAGGCTGACCTAACTTGCTCCAAGGACAAGGCAATATCTTAAGCCTATGCATATTTTAATATTTCCTCTCAAGACAGCAAGCAGGTGCTTCCTCTGTTGCTGCTTCTGAATCAGGAGGGAACAGCAAAAATGTATGAGTACTTTCATTCTTTCAATCCATATATGTATCATATACTCAAGGTTAGGTGAATTGCATTCTCTGGACTGCACTTCAGTGGTCCCTGAAGTTCCCACCAGTTCCTCCCCCCACCCCACCCCCAATCTTTCCAATTTCATCATCATTTTCAGGGAATTTGGTGGGTTGGGGGGATTGGCTCCTGGGCCCCACACAATTGTCCATCCTGATACACAGCTATGCATCTTACTCTTCTTTTCTCCTCTCAATCTGCATTGGAGGACCCAAAGTGGCACAATAGAAGCACAAATGACTGCAACTCATTGTTCAGTAAGAAGTAGACAGAATACAGCCCTGCAGATGTTGTTACAGAGCAATTCTTTTCAGTCCAATCCAACACAGGCATGGGGAGGAAGAGCTGAAATCCAGCAACATCTAGAGGACTAAACTTTTCTCACCCCTGTTCTAATCTCACATCACTGATTCTTTTTCTCCCTTTTGTTGCACTCATATCATATTTGAGAAAGACCAAAGCATGGCAAAAGGCATTACAACTACACTGTCTTTTTAGCAAACACAGTTTGAAGCAAACCAGTGTCACACGGCATTTGCCAAACAGCACAGAGAAGTACGCAGACAACCAGAACAACATTCAAGTGGGAAAAGAACGTGATGCAGTCACCACAAAGTTAATTTCTCACCAGTGACGTGTCCAAAAGTTATTTGTAACTAGAAACAGTTTGGAAATTTGGTTCCTGAACAGCCTACATTTCTTTTCTTTTCTTTTCTATTCCTTCTCTCTCCCACCCAGAAAGAGCTCTCTGTTCTTAAAAAATATTGTCACTAATGCTTTCATTTTTCAACTGGAAAAAATATACTGCACAAACCAAAACCTGCTCCTCAATCCTTCCCTTTCTTGCAAGGAATAGACAGGCTGGAAAATCTTAGGCAATGGGCTAAAGGTCTGTCAGTAGATACGTAACCTACACATACAGGGAATCCTCTATTCGAACCTAATTAGAACAATTTGGCTAAAATAGGATACAGTTTTGAGAAATTAATATGGAAAAGAATGGAAGGAAACAGCAATTGCTGTCATATGAAGGTGGTCTGAAGGCAATAAGTGATTGCCTGCACAACACCCACAAAAACATTTTAACACCACAAAAACTCTCTGCTACTTGGCAAATAGAGATTTCAGCCCATAAATGACATACATCTGTTCAGCTTTTTGTGTTCTCAACACAGCAAATGTTATTTTATTTGGGCAAAACCAGCCTGACAGCTGGATCCTAAGTACACTTACTTAGAGGTCTCACTGTTTTCATGGCCTCTCACTCCAAGTAATACCATATCATCATGCTTACCACAGTGACTGTGCTGTTGCCCTGTGATGAGCAACAGGCATTCCTTACTCTCTTCACATTACTGCTGTGAGAAGGGAATGTTCTATCTACGCCTCTATCACTTTATTTATACCCTACCTTTCCCCAAAGCTGGGAACAAACCTTGCTTAAAAGGCTAAAACAAATACAAGTAAAACATATATAGCTAAAAGCAAACATTAAGATTATAATAGTATTAAACTGTCCACAGAACTGAAATAATTTAGAATACTATTTTAAAAATAAAGAATACAATGAGTAGAGTACACAAAGAAAAATAAAACCTTGCCTTGTAAAACAATCAGTTCCCAAAAGTGGGGAGGGGAGTCAGGGATCGCAAGGGAGGGATCCAACGTAGCATCACAAGTTGCAAAGTCTGGAAGCAGCTATTGGTCCTGCTGGTTACATGTCAATGTCTGTGGCCTCTTCAGCTCCAAGACTAGATGAAAAAGGCCCCATCTGTCAGAGCATCCCAACCAGTAACCGTTCAAATCGGTCTCCCAGCAATAGTCAACAACCATCACATCCAAAGAACCCTCCATAGCAGAAATGGCTCCAAGCAGGTAAGGTTGGCAGGCTTGGATGCTGTTGGATGGAGGCAATTGGGGTTACTAAAAATGGTGTGCGGAAGGCTTCTTTGAAAGATGAGGAACCAGGAGGTTGCAATATTTGGCTCAGTTTTCATAGCTGTCCCCTACAAACAAAAGTACTCAAGATGGCATCCTAAAGATGCAACAGTCTAAGATTCCAGACGACCATTTTCAAACTGTGAGTGTTGTTGGACTGCCACTCCCATAATCTCTAGTCATTATAGCCAATGAAAATGAAAGCTAAAGTCCAGCATTATTTGAAGACCTAAGTTGGGAAAGGCTGTTGTAGAGATTAACAGTGCAGTCCTGTGCATGTCTATTCACAACCGGTGAATTTAATGGGACATATCATGGAACATGTAGGCAAGTCTATGCAAGACTGCAATCAATATTAACTGCACGATTATGTTAACCTTATAGAAGCAATTACTATTTAAGGTTAGTCTCAAGCAAAAGTGCTAATCTGGGTGCACCCCCTGAGAAGACCTCAAATTGGGTTTTTTTTTAACATCGGCAAGATAAAAAATATATAAACATAGATAACACAAACCATAGCTTGTGCCACACAGTGATTTAGAACCATACAATATTTTAGCACATACACTAAATGTTCCATGCATGAAAATATAAAAATGAATCTTGATTCTCAAATGGTTATAAAATAAGTAAATAAACCAAGAGAACAAATATTTACTGAATTTACAGCAAAATAACATTTGTATTCGTGGCAAAGTGCAACTGTTTTATTGTAACATTTTAGTGTAAAGTCTAGTTAAATGTAATAATTTTTTCTTTAACTTCTAATAACAGAAGACTAGAAAATAAATGTTTATTTGTCATAAGCATCTCTTAAATGGAAAGTGTTATTTTGAAGAACTATGTAGTTCTGAGAAACTTCAGAAAAAGAAACATTTTAATGACAAGTTTTTTAAATTAAAATGTCATTTGCATAAAGTCAATTTTTCGTGGGGATAAAAATTCTGTTAAGAATTACAACCACATGTTAATGACTCACTGCTATTTATTAAGAATGAAATTTTATCCTAATGTTCACATTTTATAGCAAGAATAGCTATACATAATATAGAGACAGGGTCTACCTTTATGAATTTTGTTTCATAAAGAAGGTAACAGCCATTACTGAAGATTCCCCCCCCCCCCCCGAGTTGTGTCTAAAGATATGAAAGCTGTGGAGTATTAAAAACACCTTCTACTATGCCTGCTTTGTAAGTAAGAGCAAGGGTGGAGGGACAAGTCATTTTATGAGGTGTTACAGTATGATATTAAAATTGTCTGCTATAATGTATTATGTATGTATTATGAAGCATTTTTTCTCTTTTTTCAATAATGTTTTGTCTTCAGTCAAAAATACTGCAAGCATGACAATTAGCCTTGTTATAGGACTATTATAATGTCTGCTATTTGATTTGCTTGAAACATATGTAAACAAATCCACAGTCCATGTACATACCTGCACCACATTAAATGCAAATTTCAGACTCTCAACAGAACTTTAAAACTAGGTGCTTAGTACAGAATTTCTCTCAGAGCTTTAAACCATGATTTCACGAAAAGGAAAAACATTTAAATTAGTTTACAGCATTAGTAAATCTAGCATTCCTGGTACATATAGAGGCAATTTTAAATATCACTTGAGATTAAAAACAGAGGCAAGAACCCAGGTTTTGATGCATCAGTGCAGCATAGTGAAAAGGCTATGTTACAATGCCCTCTAGTGACCACTTGAGGGTTGAGCTTTCTCTAAAAGATTAAAGGTACTTTAGGGGGGAAATCACTATCCTTTTCATTTATTCAACATGCAAATCTATATTGATCATTAGTTAATGAAAACTTGACTAAACTGAGATTACCATATTTTGAGATGGCATGATTCACTGAAAAAGATAATACTTGGTAAAGCTGAAGGCAATAGGAAAAAAGGATAGCCATATTACAGGTGGATTGATTTAATGAAGGAAACCCTGAGTTTGCAAGACTTGCGTAGGGCTTTTAATAATCAGGACTGTTGGAAGTCTCACATTCATAGAATCTAAATGTCAAAAGCCAACTTAACAACAATGTAAATTTAGGAAACCTGAGACTACATCCGCCATTAGTAAAGTCTACTAATTCACATAGCTGAAAAGCCTTGTGTTACGTCATTTCACTGAGCTATTAAATCCCTATTAATTGTTTCAGTATTCAGCACTAAGAGCTAAATGATATTTATTGCCTCTATTAAAACTGAATACAGTAATATCAACTTGGGAGCAACTGCAACTACATTTAAGTTATCCAGACACAACCAATGTTCCAACACTGGTCCTATGTCAAGAGCATCATTAAAAAGTCGTAGGAAAATCACACAATACATAGTAAACTACAGATTTAATTGGAATATTGAATATATTTGTATTATACAAGAGCCAGAATATGCACTGTATTACAAACTGGGCTAATTGAGCAAATTGGACTAATTTGGAACAAGCCCTGAGCAAATGTATTTCCAATCCAGGATATGTTGGACAGCTATTCACATTTTACCTGTTCAAATTGGGACTATTTCTGTAGCTATTAGTAAATAATAGAAAATTGTATTCTTACAGAGATATATATGCCTAAAACAGTCAAGGGACCGTGTTGGCCAAAATAACCTGATTCTGTTTTCTCACAAGAAAAGAAAACCTGTGTGACTCAGAGGATAAATATGTGTGTGTGTGTGTGTGTGTGTGTGTGTGTGTGTGTTGGAGTAAACTCCTCTATTGCCTTTTTGTAGATCATCATATTTCCCTACCTTATTACCACAAATATGGGTGAGGAAGCTTAAAATGCTGCTCGATCAAAGTGCACTCTGAGGGATTTGGACTACAATAAAAACAATTATTAAGAGCAAATAAATCCAAAGGATGCACAGAAAAGTACGGCTAGGCATGGAATACATTTCCATTAGGACCTCTACACACTCCTTTCGAAGACCTAACCAAAAAACAAACAAAGTCAACTAGCATAGTTGTGTTGGGTTTAACTGTGCAAATATTAGCACACGAGACAGCATACAGATATGATCCACTTTTCACAACTGGTTGAACAACTAAATTATACCCTTCTTTGTGCTACCTCTAGCAATTCATTTCCACTAGTACTTGCACTAGCATAACACTGGGGTGCATCAAAATTGATCAAAAAGTCCAGAAAGTTCCAGAATTTGTTCCTGTTCTTTTCAGTTCTATTTTGGAGATCTATACACATTTTGTTTATCCCTGAATCTTTTCTATCAACTTCCAGTATGATCAGAGACTTTTTATACAAGCTCCCTAGGTCAATTTATTTTAGCCCAGTATAAAATTCGAAAGAATAGGAACAAAAGCTAGAACCTTTCAATCAGTCTGGTGGCACCTGCCATTGGGTTGACATTGCAAATATTTGTCAAAAGTCACTGCTATTCAGACCTGGTTCTTTTAAGGTAGGTATTACACAGGACACGGTTTTGAAGAGCTTCCTGAACAACCATCATTAATGCTCAAGATGGCAATCATCCGTTCCATCATGCTAAATGTGTCCAGAGAGCTAGCAGCTGACAATAACAAGATTCATCTAATCCACATTTAGAGTTTGGTTTGATGTTCTTTTGGCCTTAGGCAGAGTTTATTATTCTCTCAGGCTTCTTAAACTCTGTGTCTGTGTTATCTTCATGAGTTTGGAGTGTATTTAACTGGAAAGAGAAATGTAGGTCTTTGAAGTGTTGCTTGTTATATAAATTTAGCCCCTGCTTGTTTTAAATTGATCATGTTTTGTTCTGCTGCTTTCTTGAATGTGTGTGTGTGGAGTTTGGGATTTTATGGGGAAGGCTGTACATTGCTGTGAGTATAGCTGTTAAAGGAAATTAAGAAAATATAGTGGATGGTTTTCGTATGTTTTATCCCTGTTAAGAGAAGCTGCCATAAAAGTTTTCCAACCAGGTTTTCACATATAGCTATGTATATCAGAGCATAGGAGGAAAGGTCCTTGATCCAAGGGTCATTACTGTCTTTTAATTTACACAGTAGTTTTGCAGAAAACATGAAGAACATTGGAGACCACAGTTAAGAACTACATGTTTAAGAGGTTTGTGTTTAAGATATGTTAACTCCCCTGCTCCTTAGATTACAATTTAAATTTTCACAGGGACTACATTATCACCTGTCTATGTCAGAAACATAGTAATAAGAAACGAGGGGGGGGGGAGAGAGACCAATACACAGCCTCTGTTTAGAAGCATTGTACCAATGATTTGACCTCTTGGGCAATCTGATCAATTGTCTTGCTGGTAATTCTGTACTTCAGGCTTCCAGAAATACTGGAATGTTTACAGCCTCATTCAATTCAGTGACACAGAAACAGAGCTCCATGTCCCCAGATGACTTCACTCTGATGTTAAAACTGCATGGAAATGAAAATAGGCAATATGAAGCAAAGGGTTTCACCACTCAAGTACAAAAGGAGTGAGCGGGAGGTTTAATATTTTTGGAAACCAGGGTGTAAGTATAGTCCCCATCTCATCAAAATACTTAGCAAAATACCATGGTCAGTGATACCTAACACTGCTAAGAGCTGAAGGAGAATCAATGGAACGTTCAATTTGAAAATTAATCCAATAATGTAACTATTAGAAACTATAACATTTATTCACTACCATAAACATTAATAAATGAATTTATTTAATTAGAAAAATTAACATTAAATGACTCATTGTTGTGGGGCCAAAACCATGGGATGTACAGATAATGGTACTGTGAGGGTTTTTTCCTTTCAGAATTGTAACATTTTTTAAAAACAATGCACAGCCTTGTCACATTCCTCTAAATAGGATAAATTGTTGAGAACCTATTCCCCTTATATATCCTACAATTTTTGCATTTTTATATAATTTATTTATAATTGAAACAAACTTATCATCCAACTTCATTTTTTTAAAGGTTGTATCCCATAAATATGTTCAAAGCAAACAAATGTTTTCAGTGCATCCAATAATATTATAGTTATTGAGTTGTTGTGGGACTGATAGGGTCCATACCTCTTTCAGAAAAATTAACATACAAAGAAAGCACCAAGAAGAGACATTGAAAAAGATATGTTCAAGAATACTTGGAAATCATTTATGCTTATATTTATGTAATAAACCTCCTTTGGATCAAAAGACATAATGGGAAAATGGGTAATAAAGATTATGATTAATATAAAACATATTTATGGTGACTGAACGAGTTCATGGCTTAATGATTTGAGGAAGGAAGGACAGAAAGGAGGGAGGAAGAACAAGAAAAATTAAATTATAATGTCTGTATAGCTAGAAAGAATTATTGTATCCCCCCCCGCTCCCCTGACACACATATGCACTACAAAGTCTGTAATATGATTGCTGCCTATGAATAGTGGGAGCCTAACATGTCCAGGAACTGTCAGGTTGTGAATGTTGTCCTAAAGCACAGAATCCCATCATCCAAATTTTTGAATTTATATGTTATTCATCTGCATCCCTCTCTTCTTTCTACACCACAAAAATGAACACTTTACTGATTCTTCAACATTTAACCTTCTTTGTTCATATGTACCGTAGTTCACTACAAAGATTACTCACTGAATCAAATCAGAAAATGGTTTGAGAGTTTCTGAGCAAGTTCAAAACATTTTTTTTGCACAAGTGAATCCTTGTCTGCCTCTCTACTTCCAATCAAGATGTGTGGACTGCTAAGATCAGTGACAGAGCCAATGTTTTGCATGCTAGAGCCAGGAATTCCAAATTTCATTCAGGGGATCACTAGCTGAAACAATCATATACCCAACATTTCCAATATTCTACGCACCCATCTTACCTTAATATTTATTTGTTTTAATCTCTTAACTTTGTGTTGTGAGACTAATGAAAAAGTGATATTTAAATTCATTCATTTTGAATTAATGAATTCAGTCTCTAAAATGAATGCCTAGAAAAATGTTACTGCAGGACTTTGAGTCCCAACATATACTCCCCAGGGTTTAAATAAAACAAATCTTTAAATCATTATGAAATATGTACTTGAGACTTCCACAAAGATGCAATGGAACATGATGATTAAATATTAATATTGCACTAATTAATGAGATTTTTCAGAAGAAAGGACTTCTAAATGAGCATACGCACTCTGACAAAATGTTTCCTTTAAGATATCACAGGCTATTAATCTATTGTTGGGAGAAAAACAGTGAATGAAACCTTCATTAAAAAAAATTTAAGATTTCTTAGCATAATACTGCCAATAATTTGCCCTTTTTAATTTTGGCAACTTATTTTTGGCATTGTCTTTTTCAAAGAATACATTACTGTTTATTAAGGCTTTTGAAAATGCTTCAGTGCAGAGAGCTCAGACAAAGCTTCTTTGGATGACTAGCTGTGGGAAGAAACTTGTTCAGTGGCTGCAACAGATGGAACCAAGTGAACAATGTTAAACTGAAACGCTGCCATTTCCAGGATACTAAATCCTAGAAGGTACATCATAAACAATATTCACAAAGTCTGCTTGACCTAGTAATGAGAAACTTTACCTAAACAATTATTCTGAGGAAACCTTGTTTATAACCATGCTGAGAACATTTGCTCCAGGAGATCTACAGGATATCTACAATTTTCTTACCTTTGGGTCTGAATTGAAATATTGTACTCTAGCCTGAAAAATATGTCATCCTCTTTCCCATTACAATAGGTAGAACAGGATGGAACATGCAGAGCCCCTAGGCAGAATCACCATGGTAGAATGGGTCAGTGCTCTAACTTATTTATATGGTATTCACTGAAGCAAAGAGCATTTTCTACACTGGTATGTGGGTTTGTGGATTGAAAGAGTGCCAGACAAAATATAACTCAGAAAAGCATGGCATCAGCCAAATAGTGGCTGACTAACATGCAATGGAAATGTGAATACTCAGTTACTGATAAGTAGTACAAGAATCTTGGCCCGCTCCCCATATCCTTTTCAAATACTTTCATTAAGTTTCATGGTAGCCAAACATCCACAGTAATAGCATGAATTTATATTCATTTCTCTTGCTGGTAGAGGTAAGTGGCTTACTGCTCATCTCTTTCCACTACTGGCTAACCAGCACAAGCCTTTACCTGTTTTACATTTGTTGTATCACACACACTGGTGCAGCAGTCTAGAAATACTGCAAGCAAACATAGCTTCCTCAGAGTCAGAGAAAACAGCTCTGAGAAAAAGCTAACCATCTTTCACAAGGGCATAGTAACTCAACACACACATGCACATGTACACACAAAAGGTAGCAATATACCTTTGGCGTTCATTTGTTCAGAAGAACAACAAAAAAACAAGCACACATTTCCATTTAAGAAAGGAAGCCGTGTAGCATAAGAGATTGGCAAAAATTAGGACAGAAAACATAGAATGTCTTCTTTGTCCACTGTCTTTGGAATCCCTGCTTTCTAATCTACAAATCACTTTATTATAATATCTACAACACCCTACAGGTTGTATATAAAGATTCCTACAACCTGCCTTTTGATAGTCATTTTTTAGAACAAAACAAATCTACCTGTCATGAAGTTCTTGACACTTCAAATAGTACAAGTGAGACACTTTAATACAGACACTTTTCTGATGATTTCAAATAATCCAGTTGCACTAATTTCAAGAATTGCAATTGTAGAACTGCAAACTACAGAAAGAGTGGTGGCTTACATACTATGCTGTTCATGAAATAACTGTGGTTATCCCTGTATAAGCTGACTATGTATGATAGTAAGCTCTTAGCAACATGTATTTACTTGTTTATAAACCATGGGAGCTCATTATGATTTTTGCTTAACACTAAGCATCAGAACAAACTTTCATTTATTGTCTACTTTTCTCTCAGATTATGAAGACTGAAAAATCTGAAGGATTCTGCATCAGCTAACGTCTGCCTTTTATCTAAGGATAACACATAATAGTAATAATATAATATTAGCTTTATTCAGACGTTATTTTTTTTGTCAATGAATATAACAGGGAGAATGATCATGGACATTCACATTGGCTCTCTGCTTTCAGTTTCATCCACATGATGCCCACAAGGTGGGTATGTCTGCAGAGAAAAAGAATGCCAAGAATATATGGTGTAGTAATTAGAATGCTGGGAGGTGCAGGTTCAAGTCCTCAGTGGGCCATGAAAACTCACTAAATGACCTCAAGCCAGTCTCAGACCGATCTATTTTATAGGTTAGTTGGGAGCAGGAGAGTGATGTGCACTTCTTTGACTACTTGCAGTAAAGTTGGACTATAAATGAATATACATCATCATAATCATCTGTCCATATGAACTAGAACACTGAGTTCTCATAAGTATGACCCTATGGGCATTCAGTTATCTTTCTCTCTGCAGATGAGCCCCTAATAGCACCAGCACTGGCAGATGACACAATGGCAGGGCCAATACACAAAGACACACACACACACACACACTCCATATTCCGTTAACCACATACATAAAAGACACTTGATTAGAGAAATTTCACATGATTAATTGTACATGATTGAATCAATTAATTGATTAGATATGCAGAAGTCTACATATTTTTAAAAATCAAACATTTCTGAAGAAAATGCATTCTACTTATTTTCGTAAGATACACTGAATTAAACATTTTAGAAGAATGTTTATGTATGACAGAATTGTCTACTATAGACAGTATTGGTCAAACAGAATTTTGGTAACAGGAAGTTGTTGTATAAGAAATTATTTAACCATTTAAAAAACTATTTGGTACTCAATTAGTAATAACGTTTTATTATACACAATGATGGTTTTTAAAAAAAAAATCAATTCATCTAACCAATTGATCAACTAAACACGGCATCCTACTTTTAAGTCAAATGTAAAAACTTTACAGGATGCTAAGAAACCAGCAAGCAGTACAAGACTTCATACCCTTTCTTGCAGAAGTTCTACAACTTGCTGAATGCAGTCATTGACATCACAGGAATCTGTTTTGAGTACCAGCTCTGGAGCTTCAGGCTTCTCATACTCCGAGTCAATACCAGTAAAACCTGCATCAGAGACAAAAATTAATACACTATCCTTTTTCAGATTGAGTTTTTACTTTCCTGCTGTTGTACGACACAGGAGTTTATCACATTACTTACCTTCTGCTCTGCTCCCATTGCCCCAGCGTCATCGATCTGCGACTGAGCCGCCTGGTGGGATCGCAGATGCCGCTATGAAAGGGAAACGCTTCCGGTTTTGTCATGGAAGCGTTCTCATAATTGTTTTAAAAAGGGCCCTTTTTTAGTAACTGATTACTAAGGGGTGGCCTGCAGGCTCCCCCATTTTTGCCAGATTGGGGCCGCGGCAACCACACACAGCGGGCCTGATCCGGCCTTTCCAGGGTGCAAAAGGGAGCCACAAAAAATGGAAAGGGCATGATAGCCGTGGCAACACAGCTTTACAGCACTCCTTCAGTGCTACATCATTCAAATGCAGCACCAGAGGAGCACTGTGATGCTGCACACCGTGCAGTGCAGTGCCAAGCTGCCTTGGGGGTAGAGCCTGGATATGCGTCCTGTAGACGCTATGCCCCGACTCCGTCCCCAACCCGGCCTTGAGGCCGGTCTGTACAGGGAGATAGTTCTCAACTCTTCCCTTTTTGTTTGTCTTTAGTCTAAGTAAAGTATACAGAGCCCCAACCTGGGTTGGGAACATGATATGTAGGGAGAAACTATCCTTACCTATCTGCGAACGTCCCTCTCCAAAACACCTTCCCTCATTGATCAGTAATGTGTATCTCTATAATCAGTAAAGGCTTTTTTTCAATCAATGGAGGCTTTTTCTAAAAGTGTGCAAGGATAAGAGACATTTCAAGAGGGAAGATTTGGTGAGGGAAATATTAAACGTATTCTCTTTTGCATAATGATCCTTGTCCAGACAAGCAGTTCACACATTTAATTTAGAGTAAAATAGAATAACTGAACTGCATGCCAAGTAATTCACATAATGTGTATTTTTCACCCTCTACTGAAATGCTTGCTTGGGCAGTTTTATCCAATATCCCTGGTGTTTACTGGTAATTAATACCAAACTGTAACTGAAAGGTTTCATAGTCCCACTGTGAATGTTATTTACACAACAACATACTTCTGTGATACACATGTTTGGATATGGATATGGAATGCTAAATAAGACTGAAACAATCTTGAGTTCATGGTAACTTTAACACAAAATTTGACTGCCTTGGAATTTGGGAGGTTGAGGAGACAGGTTAAAGCAAGGCTGGTCCAAAAATGTTTCTGGCATCAGACAAAGAACACTGTTAGTTCAACTTCTGAGGTACCCAGTATGTCTCTTGTATCCAATATTATATTGTACTATCTTCAGTGTAAGTTTTTTTAATAAAATTACAATGCCTTCCACACATAAAAATCAATCCTCCAAATATTAAGGAGCTACTGTTCCTAAGATCTCTAACTGTTAGCCAATTGGGCTGATAGGATTTGAAATTGAACAGAATCACAAAAATTCAGGTCCACATACATCCCACCTGTTTTAAGTAATGATACTTTGGATGAAGCAGTCTTTAATACTTATAAATATATTACAAAGTTCAGTTTCTAACCAATATTGACTTTTGTTTATATGGCTGTTTAGTAGCACTCCTGTATTCTATGTAGGCTAGTGTGCTTGGTCTGAGTCATCAGAAAAATTTCATCAACATAGTACTCAGCAAATATACAGTATACATAAAATATTAAGCCACAGACATCCAACACAAAGCACAAGAATAAGGATGATCAGTTTATTATAACCTCCAGATTTCTTCTACATTCTATTTCTCAACAATAATATAATGTCATGTCATGATGTGGCATATAATAAAAAGCCATGACTCAAGGGGCAGAAAGCTTAAAGAGAAAGAGAGAGAGAGAGAGAAAAAACTGGTGGCATAACTCTTAGATCAAACATTTTAATATATCATCCATCATGCCAACATGCAAAATCTCCTTGAGCTGTCTAAAAAGTAAAAAAGAATCAAAATGTTTTATCAGATGCACAGTTTAGATATAACAGTTGTGTTGTTTTAGGATTTATTCCTGCAGTGAGCCATTGTGACTAATGCACCACCTGGAAAAGTCAAACACTTCTCTATCACAGACCTATTAGAAATTAAAAGTGTCAGCTGGTTATCCACAGGTAACATGAATGCACTGCTGTTTTAGTCAAGGATGAGACACCTTTATTTCTAGTGCCACATGCAACCCTCAACTTCAACTTTCAACAGCCTGTTAGAAATCAGTTCAGACCTCTGCAAAACTCATGTCTTGCTTCTCTAGCAGTCCAAGAGGTAGGTGGGGGGGAAAGGAAAAGAGAAAAGACAGGGCAGAAACGGAGGTAAGAGGACAGCAAAAGAAAAGGAGCGGACCTGCCTCAATTGCTAGCTTGATGTCCAACAAATCAGTCTTGAAGCAGAACTTTAAAAAGTGATTTTTTAATCTACATCTCCCAGAATCCCCTGGCCAGTGGCCACTGTGGCTAAAGTATTCTGAAAGCTGTAATCCAAAGAGTAACTTTTCCAAGACTTGTCCCCAAGTAAATGCTGTGGTTTAAGGGGTGCAACTCTGAAGGCCTGGAATAAAAATCAAAGCTTTTCAAAAGCAATAATAAAGCCTGATGACACTGAAGCATCAGCTACAAATGTGTCTTCAATTTTCCTGGTGGTTCCCAACAAAAAATATTAATCTGTTTTGAAGCAATATCTGGTTCTACTTCATGACAGTAAGAAAAAAGAGTACAGAATTAACAACACACCAGTTTTTATTACCTAGACATACTTCAGTAACAGATCAGTTACTGGACAGTGTCTTGAATGTGAGTTGCAATGTTATGTGTTCAGAAAGTCAACAATGTAGGCACAACAACATTATGTTTCCACAGGTACACTTGCTTCCCCATCAGGGCTAGTACCTTGTGATTCAAACTACCAAACATTGTAAAGAAAGAAATGGAGAGCTGGCACTTCATTAATTTTGCCAGCTAGGTGACAAGGCACCACAGTTAATAAATGCCCTCTATTTTTAGACACATTTTTGAATTCTAGCATTATCAGACGTCAGACTGACTGCATATTGCTTTATGACTTTTACTGTTATCAGTATAAGTATATGGACTCCATGAGATTATTTTGTGACTGTAACTGTTATCAACAGGAAACAGAATACTAAGTTGTCTATAAAAAGAACAATGGAAATTTTAATACCAGAAGAATACGTAGAATGCAGCATATGCTCTTAGTGTCAAGGTATAGATGTAACATAAAAAAGGAGAGTAGAAGGAAAATAGGCACAGATATTGTTCAGATACTACAGAGGGCACTAAAAAGAGACTATACAGAATACTGGTATAAAATACATTGATATACTAGTAATAAATAAGATGTTGTAAGTTTCCACTGTTGTTTTAATGGTCAAAATGCTAGATCAATGCTATTACATAGCATTTCAACCATTAAATCTGTGAGCTGGTAACTAAATTTCATTTCCATTATTTAATACTTTGCAAGCAAGAATCAGAGTGGTGAATTGACCAGAAATCTAGACTACCCCTGAGTTCAAATCTCCAGTCATGAAACTTCTGGGTGGTACTGGTTCAGTCTCTCATCCTCCCTGAAACTAACATTTGATGACAGGATAAAACTGAAAGGGAAAACCATGTACTAGGGGCAGCCAGACCTAACATGGGGGATTTACTCATACACAACTCATTCTAAATGTGACGTATTCCTATTTCTCCACCTCATCTTAAAAAAAAAAATCTCCATCTTGATTTCAGTAACTAAATTTAGAAGGGAAATAAAAGTAGTTGTTGGTGGTGGTGTTTTGGGGGAGTTGTTTTGTTTAACCATAGTTCCCCACTGGATAGCAGAAACCCTTTCTGGTCTTCTTCAAATTATCCAGAGATCTGCCTATAGATACCAGTCTTCTACCCCTCTATGTAAACAACTATGAGCTCCCCAAAGGGATAGGTGTGTGTTAAAATGATAGTGTAATAAATCTAAATGATTAGCACAAAAGTGACACTGTAACTCACCTTTAATTTCTCCAGCACGGGCTTTTTTATAGAGGCCTTTCACATCTCTCTGCTCACAAACATACAATGGAGCATCCACAAATACTTCAAAGAAAGGTAGACTAGCCACATCATGAATTTGTCTAGCATTGTTACGGTCCTAAAATGCAGGAAGGGAAAATAAAAGTGACAGAAATAAAATTCTACAACACTCAGCATAGCCAACTATGCCTACCTTATATACATACCTATACAAGCAATGGTTAACACAAGCAGACTTCCTTATAACCTTGGTTAAGTATCAAAGCATTTTATTATTTTTACCCAGCACAAAAATACAAGTAGTCAAAGCCTGGAAATTGAGAAGAGATCTTTGTACAATGCAAAAGTTAGAACAATACCATACTACCCTTCCTAAGTTATATAGGCAGAAGAAAGGCTCAGACTCTTTCATACTGCACTGTACTTTGGAAAGGTTTAGAATAGCTTCCTCCAATCAAAGGTCAATACTGCAATCTTTAGTTATCTGGCAACAACGTTTCATTTACTAGGATATTTTAACCTCTGCAAAGGATTTTATTATTCTCTTTTATCACTGTTGTTTTACTGCACTGGTTTATGCTGTATATTACCTTGAAATCCAAACCAGCTAAAGTTCAAAATGGAAGTGTTTAATAAGGAAATAGGCTCCTATAAACTTGTTGTGAGGGACAAAAAATATGCTTGTGGGAGAAAAAAGACAGCTACTGGAGGTGGCTAAAAACCCAATTTCTCCACTGCACCCCAATCTTAATCATAAACTAACCTCCTAATATAATGATCAAAACCTAAAAACATATTCAACAGAACAAAACAGACCAGTCCACAGAACGTGTTTCCATTTCTGAATGTTACTGGGAGGGGCAGAGACATAGCAATCCAAGAGAGCTGGAGCAACTTGGATGTTTTTCCTTGGCATGGTATTTTTTTCTAGCAGAGACTTTTTTAAAGGGGAAGGAGTGACAAAATGGCATTCTTCATATGCACTTTAAAGTAATACAATCCCATCTCACCAATTTCATTCTACTGGATGTATCAACAAGATCATACACTATAACAAGATTACTATAAACAGGAGTATCTATCTGCTACAGAATTAAGAACTTTTAAAATTGGGGTATGTTCATTGATTAGTAGTTTTTCAGTGATATTAAGCAAATAAGGAAACAAAAAGGAGCCCCGAGAAAAGTGCTTCTGTATTGACCTGTAGTAAGGGCCTGTACAGACAGGCCAAAATAAAGCTGCTTCAGGTCACTTTGGTGGTATGCTGTTTAAATGACACATGCATCTTAAGGGGCCAGAAACTGTGCCAAAGCTGTGCTCCAGTCCTGAGGACTGGAGCATGGCTGGCGCGGTTTCCAGCCTCTTAGGATGCATGCATCATTCAAACAGAATACCTCCAAAGTGACCCAAAGCAGCTTTATTTTGGCCTGTCTGTATGGGCCCTAAGACACACAAAATGTTACTGCATTTATGTGTATATGCACTCTGTATTGATGTACTTGCTTATAATAGTGATGTATTTGCACTATAAGATACATAGAAACATGACACATAGCTTTTACTACAAAAACTCCCAAGATATAGCAGCTGCTTTTTTAAAAAAATGTAGTTTTTAATTTGAATTCTAATTTACATTTCATATTTGAAATGCCTGTCAAGGTAGAAAGTAAGCCTGCTTGTGTTGACTTTGAATTTAATATGTAAGATAGGCTCAAGCACAGCCATCTTCTGGTTTTCTACAGCATTGAACTTAATGGTTAATTCAACTTTGTGTTCATTTACTGCTTCTTCTTCTTTTTTTACACAAAACAATAAGCCAGGATTTCAGGGAATCTTGGGTTTGCATCCACAAGTCACACATTTATGCATGCTGTCCAACTGCTCCTTGCATGTCTTGTCCAGCCAGTGGTAGTCGCTACAATAACTAGAAACACATCAGGAGATTAAAAAAATAGCAGCTACAGCTGAACTTGAATTTTTAGTCTGTCATTCATAAACAGCACAAGAATAAGAAACCAACTTGAAACTCCAGCTACAGACTCTGACATAATAAGGAAGAAACAAATTATGAGTTCAGTAAGTTTTTCCCTGCATGTGCTCTTGGTTAGCTGCTCCTCAGGCAAGAGGAAAGAACTACAAATGAACATAGAATAAACTAGGACAGTGGTGGCGAACCTCAGAGCCCTCTCTGCAGGCACACATGCCATCACCTCAGCAAAGAGTTCGCCAGAGTTTGTTACTAGAAAGTCAGAGGAACATGGCACTTTGCGATAAATAAGTGGGTTTTGGGTTGTAGTTTGGGCACTCAGTCTCTAAAATGTTTGCCATCACTGAACTAGGATTTGCTAGAATCCTGATTTACCATTCTGTGCAAATATGGTCATTATATCCATGGGCCCAAACAGACAGCCAAAACAAAGCTTCAGGTCACTTTAGAGGTATGCTGTTTAAATGATGCATGTATCCTAAGAGGCTGGAAGCCATGCCAAAGCCATGCTCCAGTCCTAAGGAGCGCAGCTTTGGCCCAGCTTCTGGCCTCTTAAAATGTGTGCATCATTTGAACAGCATACCTCCAAAGTGACCCAAAACAACTTTATTTTGGCCTGTCTATTCAGGCCCCTTAATTTACTAGTTAGGATTGAAAGGCTGTGCACTGGGCCTTACCAGAGCTGCCTCCCTTACTAATGGCCATCATGCAGACCCACTCTTATCATCTACAAGAAATAACTCTTCCCCACAAATTGAAGATTATTCCAAATCAGTATCTGATACAATGGTGTGAAATCAAACATTCTGATATGTGCAATGGCTTTTTCAGATCTCAGTCAAAGTTTAAGTTGCATTTGTTCATCATTTTAAACAAAAAAGGCACATTTTGACCATATTCACACGAATGTCTACAGTACTCAGTATTATAAACCAAAGCTAGGATGCTTACCTGGGCATAAGGAGAAATAAAGCTAGTGATGCAAACTAAGCCAGCATCTGCAAACAACTTGGCAACTTCAGCAATCCTCCGAACATTCTCTTCCCTGTCTTCAGGGGAGAAGCCCAGATTCTTATTTAGGCCTTGTCTGATGTTGTCACCATCCAAGGTATAACATGGAATGCCATGACATACTAAGTATTCCTCCAATGCCATGCTAACTGTGGTCTTCCCAGCTCCAGACAACCCTATATTAGTTCAAAACAAAAGCAAGCATAGAATCCTTATTAGTTAGATGTCAGGGCCAGTACAGATGGCCCTAAAGTGGTGGCTTGATGCCACCCCTTTGAGCACCGGATCAGAGCTGCAGCAACCGCACACCATGACCCTGATGTGGTGTTTTCCAGTCCAAGAAGAAGTGGCAAAATTCTACTCCTTTTTGGGGCAGAAAAAAAAACCTGTCTTTTTCGCCACAGCAGCGGCTCTTCTGCACTTCTGCGGTGTGCAATGTCTAAATGCCACACCACCAGAGCACCAAAATGCTACCTGCCATCTGGTTGGGCAGGCAGCATGACGTTGGCTTGGGGGCATAATCGGGACATGCGTCATCGAAACACCACACCCCCACACCACCCCCAAGCCAGCACTTAGTGCCAGTCTATTTTGGCTGCTAGTTAAGATTTTTAAAGCCAGCTGTCACAAGATGAGCCTAAAAACCTTGAAGGCACCAGTTCCCATCTGATCTGGATACTAAGCCGGAGACCACCAAGAAATATCACATTCTGTCTTTCAAAGGAAGGTAATGGCAAACTATCTCTAATTATTCGTTACCTAAGAAAACCCTAATAAATTTATAGGGCCAACATAAGTTGCCAAGTGACTTGAAAGCGCACACATACATGATCGTGCATACAGCTCTACAGATTTAATGTATAGAACACTAGATGTATTGACATTTTATAGTCATTAAGGCTTCCTTATTTTATCATATTTTGCAAAGCAGATACATGAACTTAATAATGTACACACTAATGGCATTTTATACCCTCAGGACTGCAGCCTCAACCATACGATTTTCACAGACTTACTACATCCTTACAATACTTTTTAACATGTATAGAATCTAACTTTGATGTTGCATTCTTAGAAATCAGATTTATTCCTCTGTGGCCCTTAAAGGTAATTATAAATCCACTCGTTTTACATGAAGTACATGAAGATAATACTAAATCAGGGAAACATGTACTCCGTAAGAGAATATTAGGAACATCAGTTATGTTAAACATGGCAAATTTCCTGTATTTGTAGGTAGGGCACAGAAAATTAGTTTTTAATAGTAATGTATTCCTATTATTCATTATAGTATTTGAAAATTAAACCCTTGCTGTTACTCACACCTACACTGAACAAGTAGCTTGTTAACTTGCTTGATTGTCTTTCTATTACTTTTTATAATATTACTTTCTATTCCTTTTCTGAGTGGAAAAACAGTGGTATAATATGGGAAATTTTTCTGTTACAATGTTGTGGAAAGCACCCTTTCAAAGTAACCAGAAATACCTACTGATTATGCTAATAAAGTAAGTTCAGTTTTCCTTGTAAATCTGCTTTGCTGTATCTGATCCCGGAAGGGACTCTCTGGCATACTGGAGGCATGTGGTACACTGAGTGGATGTTTGTAGAAATCCTTTCCCTTTATATGAACTAATCAGCAACATGTCTAGGCCATAAGCTGTAAAGTAACTTGTAGGGCTTATTCACTACCTCTTTTCATGAAGTTCACGTTACTCGCCTAACAGAAAACAAAGAGATAAACATCATGTCTTCCTGAGAAGGTTACTATTATCATTGTTTATATCCTGCCTTGCTTTTCCAGGTAGCCAAATTTGTTGGTGAACAGCATAATTATTCATGTAGAAATAGAAAATTAAAACCTCTAACCATTACATTACAATTAAATGCAGCAAGTATAGAAACAAGGCATCAGTACAAGGCTGACAATTTGAGAGCATTCTGTGCTCTTAACAGACATTAGGTAATTCTTGGGTATTTAAATCTTTTAAAATGTCAATGTAGAAAAGACATGAAAAATTAAATGGAGTGAACTTATCAGCAGTAAAATTGTACCTGTCAGCCAGACTGTGCAGCCCCGAAAGCCACTTCTGGTCCCAACTACCTGACCCCTCTTATTTCGACTGACATGATGGGCTTGATAGGTGACATTGGTAGCTCTTTGCATCCCCTGAAAAAGATGAAGCAGTGAAAAGTTAAAGGTTTGACAAAAAGCTGTTACCTGTAAAATAAAAAGTGGAATAAACAAGAGTATGGAATGCTCTGCTGTAGAGGCTTGAGGCCTGTGGAAGTCAAAGTCACTGACAATGCAACCATAACTCACTTGACTCAATATGTAAAATACTATAGTATAGTGTGCTCAAAGTAGAAGACAATTTTCTTTGGTTTATTTGAATTTCAAATCACTCAACAGCCTCCTTCTGTTAAAATCTACATTCTTATTCCTGATTTCACCCGTTATTTAAGGCACTGTTACATTTTAAGACTTGAGAGTGGGCACAAGGCTGAGTTGAATACTCATAGGTTTAGCAAAAATAAAAACAGTGGCAAAAAAAGTTCACAAATCTATTATTCCAGGCTGAGTCTCCCTTATCTAGAGTTCCAAAATCTAAAATATCCAAGTCTAAAACTGCCCACAAGTCTAAAACTGTCTAAAATATTCAAAGGTCTAAAACAACATGGGTTATTATTATTATTATTAACCTTTATTTATGAAGCGCTGTAAATTTACACAGCGCTGTACATACAAACTTTTTAATTAGACAGTTCTCTGCCCTCGGGCTTACAATCTAAAAAGACATGACACAAAAGGAGAAGGGAGTGGTGGAGGGAAAGGGGATGTGATCCAGCAGTTCCTCTTTACCTCCGAGGCCTGGACCAAGGCAGATGGACTGGAGGAAGGGCTTGGCTTCATAATGGATGGTTAATCTTCTTCCAGGGAAAATACATACTCTCAAGTTGGATAATACATATACAGTACATAGCAATACAGGAAATGGTTCGATAAACAGGCACCAAAAGAACATCAAATAGTAAGCAACAATTATGAGATAATGACACCTTTGCTTTCTGATGGTACAATGCACACAAATGTTGTTTCTTGCAAAAAATATTTAAAATAATCATTTAAAATAAATTACCTTCAGCTTATGTGTATAAGATGTTATAATGGAAGTTCTCTCCATTACCTGAACAGCAGCTAACCTTCTTCCCAGATAACAAAGGGTTAAATGTGGTTAGGGGTACAGTTACATTCTAATGAGGCTCAGCATTACAGACAATAAAATGATCAGATGGACAGATGTGTGAACTTTCAACATGCTTCTCAGCAAAGGTTATAAAAAGCAAAGGGTAGCAAAGTTAGGTGAGTATTATTATTCTCATTTTGAGAATGGAGGCCAAGATTGAGGCTTGCTTAAGACAATCTAGTGAGAGCATGGGAGAGCTAAGAACTAAGCTTGGCCTTTTCCAATTCACAATAACTACTATATTACACCAGTTTCCTCCCCATGACTTTCACAGTATTTACTCTGAAACCTTTGTCCAGTATGTCAATGAAAACGTTTACTCCCCACATTAAACTATGTTCTCATATCTGATTATTGTGATGGTTGTCTCAAGATTTTAAGATATTGTCCTTTAACCAGAAGCTGGTGTTTACAACATTTTAACAGCTATAAATGAAGTTTTAAAAAAACCCAAGCATGACCTCAGTCATAATTCATTAACGCAAAATATGAAGGAGCAGGAGAGAAAAAATTAGCAGTTCTTTTCAAGTCATTCTAGCCTTCTACTACAGGTTTTTTCAAGCTACCAAGGAAAGACTTCTGAGGCTATAGCAGCACATCATTTTTCTGCTGATAGAATTCTACAAGTCATTCAACATGTGAAAGCATATAGACCTGAACTGCATAAAGCAAATTTCTCCTACACCAATACAACTTAGACTATACCTAAAGAGAAGAGAACAGAAGGGTTGTTGGGAGGTCATCACATAACTGAGCCTGTTATCATTTCCTCTTTACACAATGGTATCACCCAAACGCATTTACACAGCACTGAGTCATGGGGATAATCTTGTTTTCCATGCTATCAGACAGACTTTCACATTGGCCTGTTACAGACTGCCAAAATAAAGCTGCTTCGGGTCTCTTTGGAGGTATGCTGTTTAAATGATGCATACATCCTAAGAATCCGGAAGCTGCACTCCAGTGCTTAGGAATGGAGTGTGGCTTTGGAGCGACCTCCGGACTCTTAGGACCCATGCATCATTTAAATAGCATACCTCCAAAGAGACTCAAAGCAGCTTTATTTTGGCAGTCTGTAACAGGCCATTGTAACCATTCATTATATACCACACCTCTTTTTCATTTCCTAGCTAAATGTGCTGTGGCTACATAGAACAAGACGGAGGGAACAGAACACAAATAATTCCGTTACTATATAACTTTCAAATATTAATGAACTCTCAGCATCAACTTTCCTCACCTCTCGCTGCCACTTATCAGAACACCACATTCACAGGTTGAAAGCTGTATCCTGAACAGTTCATTCTGCTGTCATACACCATATTGCCACCGTGAAAGATACAAACTTCCAGAAAAATAAGATACAGATTGGCTTCCCCTAACCTGGTACCCAATGTACTGGATTATATTTATTATCATCTCCATCTATCATGAAGATAGCAGTAATGAGCACTGGAATTAACAGCAAAGTACTCAAGTACTTTACAGACTCCAGTTTCACCACATTATTTTTGCAGATGCACATTTCTCTTTATAGGGTGCATCTGAACTGTAAAAATAATGCAGTTTGACATCACTTTAAGTGTTGTAACTCCATCCTATGGAATCCTGGGATTTGTAGTTTTACAAGATCTCTAGCCTTACCTGCTGAAAGTACTTCACAAAAATATACATACCAGGGTTACATAGACATTTAAAGTGGAGTCAAACTGCATTATTTCTACAGTGTAGATGCAACCTCAGAATAACAAAAATATAATATATACTTAGCTATCAATATTCTGAAACAGGATTGTCTGCTATTTCCTTGTGTCAATGATTATGTTTGCAAAGGACCCTCAGTCTATTGTCCGTTGCTCATGAATTGTTTGCTTAATAAGAGCATGATATAAAGGTCAATTTACCTTTTATGCACAGTAATTCAAAAATAATGATACTAAACCAAGCAAGAACACTTTTACTTTTGTACCATTTTTTTTAATCACCCAATATTTCCTTAGGATGTCCTTGCATATTAACAGACAGAAGTAAAGGTGGGTTGCCCTGAACCCTGCAGTAGTTAGGGAAAATGCTGGAAGAACTTTCCCCAGCATATCTCTAATGCATTTTTCTGTGATGCACAAGCAGTTACCAGTGGATAAAGCCATCGCTAATAAATCAGAATGCCAGACTTGGAATCCTGTTGATTATCTTCTTTGCTATTTTCATAATAGTAAAAGTTAAAAAATATTTAAGTATTATTCAAATAGCTAAATGTTCAATCATTATCTACTCCTTAAAAAAAGTTTTCAAACATGATCTTAGATACTGTTATAAAATAAAGATATAAAAACATATACATAAAACAATGTATGGCTAAAAAAGCCATACATACTGAAATTTGATATAGACATCTGGGAATTAATACGTGTTTCACCATGCATATCCACCAACCTTGCAACAATACTACAGAGAAAGTAATCACACATTATCCTTTCTCTCTTATGCTTCAGTGTGATATGTTTCGTATCCAAAGTTACAATTACATCTGGTCAATAATTGAAAGAGTGAAAAATAAGAAACACTGTTGCGCCCTGGCTTCTATAAGGATTTGGCTCACCTCTGACCCAGCTGCTGTGCTTAAAAGTTTGTGTCATGTGTCACCTTTAGCATCTTTCCTAGAAATCACAATGCCTGAATTAGCAATGTTTTGCTAATTTTCTGGAATGAAATCCAGCTTTTGGGTTTTTCTAAAATTAAGCCTACCTTTTGTTAAATACTGTATGAGTTAATATCTCATGATGCTAACTCAATATCAGAATGTTTGATGACTTTCGATATTTAATCTGACGTACGTCTTTAAAGCAAATATGCATATTACTATATGTAGCTGTGCCTCCATTTTTGTATTTTAAAACTAGCCATATCCTGAGATCATGCTGCTGAATTACAGTTAAGTGTGAAGACAAGCCTGGGGTTTTCACACACCTCCTCCTTCCTCTTGCATCACTAAAGACCAAGATACTCAGGAACTTTCATTTCTTTCCTCAATTAACAACAATATAATGTGCCCTGCAAACTCTAAACCATGATTACTATTAGTATAGTCACCCCTCCACATTTGTGGCTTTGGCTTTTGTGGATTTGATTAATCCTGTATATTCTTTGTAGGAATCTCTAGAGATCCTTCATTGTGACTCTATGGCCAACTTTCTCCTGAAGTTGTGCTGGAGGACCAAGATTTCTAGACAGAACATTTCTCTGAGCATTTGTAGCTCCTTCAGCGCAATTCTATGGCCAACGTCTGGTAAATGTTGACCTTACAGTCGTGCTGGATTGACCTAGAGATTCCTAGAGAGGTGTTCTCTCAGATAAAAATATAGTGGTTTTTATTTGCGTTTTTTCCACTTTCACAGGGGCCCTGCATCCCCAGCCCCACCAAATGTAGAGGACCTACTGCATTGCTTTAAACAAACCAGCATCATAATCCATGGTTTGAAACTGGATTGTTTCAAGCAGCCCATAGTTAGAATTAACCACAGCCTGTCAAGTTCAGGACAAATAATATAAACTATTGTTAACCTGAATAGGAAACAAAAGCTTCTAAACTTCTCCTTGCAGCTGCACTTGATTGTGTGCCTTGAGTCTATCCTGTTTGGACTACTGTAAAGCAATGACAAACTTCCTCTAAACAAATCTTGCCATGAAAACCCCCATGATAGGCTCACCTTACGGTCGCCACAAGTCAGAAAGGACTTGAAGGCACACAACAACAACAACAACAACAACAACAACAACACAATTATATGGAACTGTCTTTGGAAACTGTTCAGAAATTTCATTAGATCCAAAATGCTGCAGAGTCCTGAGTTGAGGCAGATACAGGGGACATAACACTCTTGTAGACACATCTTCAATGTAGAGAAGAATCAAATTAAGTGAAGCTGTAATGCTCAAGCACACTATGAAAGAATCGTAGAAAAGAATAAAATTGTGACACATATTCCTGTGCCTTATAAATGTGGAAAAGTTTGTTGCAATTGAGTGAAATATAGGCCTGTTACAGACTGCCAAAATAAGGCTGCTTCGGGTCTCTTTGGAGGTATGCTATTTAAATGATGCATAAGTCCTAAGAGTCCGGAGGTCGCACCAAAGCCACACTCCATTCCTAAGCACCGGAGTGCAGCTTTGGTGCAGCTTCTGGATTCTTAGGATGCATGCATCATTTAAACAGCATACCTTCAAAGAGACCCGAAGCAGCTTTATTTTGGCAGTCTGTAACAGGCCATAGTGCTGTGGAAATATACTGTGGAATTTTTTTTAAAAAATCAAATCCAGAAGTCTTAAGGTCAAAAGGATATAAGGCTGATATGATCTTTTTATGGCTTAACAAATGTAGATAGCAGTTGCAAAGAACAAACACAATGAGCTCTTAAAGCAGCTCAGACTGAAATGTTAGTGTAGGAATAAGCAAAATACAAACAGCTATATTATAAGATAATATTTGCCTCAGAATTCTTGACAATGGCTGCAATCACAACATACAACAATCTAGGGAGCCACAGGAATCCTGACTTGTCAGTTATCTGCAGTTTGCTGGTTCATGCTGCCCAGCTGCTTTGCTCCATGATTTCCTTATCAAGTCATCTGAATGTGGTCATAATTCACTCCCCAGCTATTCCCCTCTCAACAATTAAGAGAAACAAGCTTTAAACAAAATGGATTTCTGCTCTGGTTTGTCAGCAAAGAGTAGTGGTTACCAAACTTTGGTCCTCTAGGTCTTTTGGGCTTCAGCTCCCAGAAGCCCCAGATCTTTTGGCTGAAGTCCCAAATGCCTTGAACACCAAAGTTTGAGAGTCATTCCATCTGCTGCCGTGGAAATTACACAAACCATGTCAAATCATGGTTTGTTTAGGATGGGTCTTCCCACTGCATAGGGGAAGCCATTTGGGTTGTGTACATCAACATACTACTCCTTACCTAACTATAAATGAGTTGTCATGCTATGCGAATGCACCTGCTATCTGGCAGATGCATGCAGCAGGAGAATATTCCAAATTACATCAACCTTACACAATCAGGCTTTCACTTTTGCAATGGAACTTCCCCTTTCTTTTATTCCTCTTTGGACCCACAGTTTTCTCCCTCCCATATTGTCTTCACAGGTTTTTCAAACCTCCAAAGCAGAGTTATGAAGCACTGGTGGGCAGGGGGGAGAGAAATCAATCTTACCTATGGTGTTTATGACCAACAGATACCATACGATACTACCTTCCAGTTGCTCTTTGCAGCTGTAAAGGATCACTGAGAACACCAGTCTTTTCCAGCAAAGTGATACTATGGGAGGGACACCTGAAGAAACAATGAAGCTCAAGTATGGACCAAGGGCTAGAATTCCTTCAAGGCAATTCAAGAACCTCTAAAGCTTAAAAATATGCAGAGACCAAACGTATAAAGTTATATTATTTTACCCCAACAGTCTGCTCCCACTATCCTTGACATCCTATTGACGATCTGAGGCCTTACAACAAAGATTTCGCAGTCCCACAGAGCAAGACTGACACCTTTTCAAACAGAAATCAGAACCTTTTTAGCTTTCAATGACTAAATACCAACTCAGATCGGACTGTGTTGTCTTCACTTCCAGCTCTGAGCTGTATCTTTTACTTCAAATATCACAAAATCAGACTTGGGGTGGGGGAGCATCAGATACAACAGACATTTGATTTCGGATTATAATTGCTGTTCTGTATCGTCAAAACCACCAGCTCATTTCTAGTAAAGACTGTTCTACCCAACCCCAAAGGTCTGGCAATTCCATAGTCTCTGGCCTGTACGGTAAACAGACCTGCCAGGCACCTTGGTGATGAAAACTCGAATTTATTCCTGCTTGCTTTGACAGTGCTCTCATTGAAGAAGAAGCTCACAAAGAACCTCAGTCTTGAGCTGCCCAAGATTTATGAATGGGCACATTGTACACTTCAGATTCCAATCCCTTCCTCCAACAGACAGAGAAGAAAAACGACGCTGGAAGAGGTGAGCACATTACTGTGCTCTGGCAGCCCTTTTTTTTTGCCACCCACAGCTTTTAACACAAACATTGACCAGTGATGCAGGATAAAACAATGGAAAAGAAAAGCTGCATTTAAATCTTATTCATAAAAGCAGGCGCTGCATAAAAAAAAGAGAGAAGCACAGCTCTCTCTTGAAATATAGACTTGACTTGCAGTTTTTATAAAAGTAAATTTCTTCACCACTCCCACTCCTCCTCCTCCTCCTCTTTTCCTGAAAACAGAAGCTGTAGAGACTGTCAATGGAATGCACTGAAATGTGATCCTCCTCTTCCTCCTGTAAAAGCAAAGCTTTGGCATCCCAAGCAGCCTGCATTTATTACCCACATACCACAGACAGCACCCCTCTCCAAGCCTGCCCATTTTTATGCAACCAGGAGGAAACATATCCAGGGTAGCTATGTGGGCCATATAGTTAAGTATAACAACAGCCAAGTTCCTGATGCCTTTACTGGGACAACCCAGATGCACTAAATACTTCCTCGGAGAGTGATAGAGCCTCACTCCTTGGAAGTCTTTAAACAGAGGCTGGACGGCCATCTGTCGGGGATGCTTTGACTGAGAGTTCCTGCATGGCAGAATGGGGTTGGACTGGATCAGGGCCCTTGGGGTCTCTTCCAACTCTATGATTCTATGTCTCAAGCTTTCAAAGCTCCACTGTCTTCTTCACCTGGCAAAGCACAAGATGCACTATATACATGTCGCGAGCTTTCAAAGCTCCACTGGAAAAGCACAAAATACATGTCATAATAAGCTTTCAAAGCTCCGCTGGCCAAACACAAAACGCACAAAATACACTGTCGCAGGCTTTCAAAGGCTTCTTCACCAAGCAAAGCACAAAACGCACTGAATGCATGTTGCGAGCTTTCAAAGCTCCCATGGCTTGGTCACCAGGCTTTGCCTGTGATCATAATGTATTTTGTGATAAGCCTTGTGGCATGTATTTTGTGCATTTAGGTTGGCCCAAGAAAAAGCCTGACAAAGAAGCCAGCAGAGCTTCAAAAGCTTGCGACACATATTTTGTGCACTTCTTGGAGTTGGCCCAATAAATGGATCACTGGTTTTGTGAACCTACAGATGCCCCATCCCAGTAGTTGAGAGAGCAGGCCAGCATCCTTCCTCTGCTCTTTCCCTCAGCCATTTCTCTCCTTCCTTCCTTCCTTCCTTCCTTCCTTTTTGGGGGAAAGGAAAAAAAGAAGGCTGTCAAAGCACCACCTCCTTGCAAAAGGGGAGCTCCAGGTCACCTAAGAAAGTGGTTAAAACTTACCCAACTCTGTACTTTGTTGCTCAGCTTGACTTTTTTGCATTGGCTGGCAGGCAAATCCATTGGGAGAGAAGAGGAAGGAGAAGACAGAGAGGGGCAAAGCACCCAAGGCAAGGATGTAAGCAGAGGAGCAGCCAGAAAGAAAGAGAGGAGGAGAGAGAGGAGGTGTGTGAGAGAGGGAAAGTGTGTGACAATGCGAGTGTGAAAGTGTGTTAGTGTGATAAAGTGTAAGAGAGTGTTTGAGTGTGATAGAGAGGGGATGTGTGTGTGTCTGTGTGAGAAGAAGTGTGATAAAGTGTGTGACAGAGAAAGTGTGATAGTGTGATAAAAGTATCTGTGACAGAAAGTGTGAGTGATAAAGTGAGTGTGTGTGCGACACAGAAAGTGTGTGAGTGTGATAAAGTATCCGTGTAAGAGAAAGTGTGAGTGTGTGTGTGTCAGAAACAGTGTGAGAGAGTGTGCTAAAGTGTGTGTATGTGTGACAGAGAGGAATATGAGCGTGTAAGAGAGGTGAGGGTGTGAGAGTGTTTGTGTGTGATAGAGAGAAGGCGAGTGTGTGTGTGTGTCAAGGGGAGAGAGGTGCCTTCTGTGCTTAGGTGATGCCGGCTCCCCTCGCCTTCCAGGAGGAGGAGGAGGAGGAGGAGGCTGTGAATTGGGTGACGCCTTGGAAAGCGAGGAGGAGGAGGAAGAGGAGAGAGGGGCCACTGCGCATGCGCGCTCCCTCCCCTCGCTCCCTTTCCCCTCAGAAGAAGCAGCGGGCGCTGTCCAGCCTCCCTCTGCCACGCCGCACAGCGTCTCTTCCTGCCTCTTCTGCGCATGCTCCTGCCACGCTAGGCTAAGAAGTTATAGGGAAAGGGAGGTGGGCGGAGTCAAAAGAGCGCCGAGACTTCCGGGACGAGGAAGGAGCGGTGCTTCCGGTTTGGCCGCTCTAGCCTCCCGGGGGCTCCTCTCTCTCACTCTTGGCTGTCTCTTGTGAGCAGAGTGAGCCAAGGAGGAGGACGAGGCAACGCAAAATGGAGGGCATTCAATAAAAATGTCTGTCTGTGTGCCTTCGAGTCTTTTCTGACATACGTCGGCCCTATCCTGGGGTTTTCTCGGCAAGGTTTGCCCAGAGAGGAGGTTTGCCATGGCCTTCCCCTGAGGCTGAGAGAGTGTGACTTCTTGCCCAAGGTCACCCAATGGGTTTCTATGGCTGAGTAGGGATTCGAACCCTGGTCTCAAACCACTATTCCACGCTGCCTTTTGGGTTTTAGGCCCAAAAATGCTGGAGGACCGAAATTGCCTGTTATTGGGCCTTAGGAAGGAATGGTGTTCAGGCAGGATGAGCAAAAATTGAATCTGTGAGACTAGGTTCGACTCCTCACTCAGCCACAGAAGCCCATTGGGTAACCTTGGTCAAGTCACACTCTCTCAGCCTCAGGGGAAGGCAATGGCAAGCCTCCTCTCTGAACAAATCTTGCCATTTCTCAGTCATTTAGTTCAAATCTTCAAGGATTTATTGTGTAGGTTGAAAATGTGAGGTTCTCCAGATATCTGACTGCAACTCCCAGCATCCTTCACCTTTGTCTGGTGCATAGTCACCAACTCTGGAGGCCTCTGTGTTGTCCACCCAAGATCTGTTGGCAGCAAGAAAGCAACTCACTCGACCCTTGCTTCTCAGTCTGACCTGATCTAACTCAGATGTCAATCTGTATATTTACATATGGCTCATGAAGTGCAGAAAGGTCACTGAACTCCCCTTGTCAACAAAAGACTTTCACTTAAGCAGAGACTGGATGGCTAACTATGGAGTGATACTGTAGCAATAACATTTATGCGTGACCTTTCAAGTACTGTATCTTAAATCTGTGCCAGGTGATCAGCAATCCAGAAGTAAAATATTACTTCATTTGGAACAACTATACTTGGAGCTTGTCCAGCCACTATCTAACAAAGTGACTTGTTCATATAAAACTAGCTGCTGGGCAAGGTCTGAAGTACGAGCTAAATCCAGAGATGGCTTCTTCATCGGGCAAATGGATTTAAAATCATGTAGGCGAGCGAGAGGGTTGATTCATAGAATCGTAAAATTGCAAGAGACCTCAAGGGCCATCCAGTCCAACCCCATTCTGCCATGCAGGAACTCCCAATCAAAGCATCCCCAACAGATGGCCATCCAGCCTATGTTTAAAAACCTCCAAAGAAAGATACCACACTCTGAGGGAGTGTGTTCCACGGTCAAACAGCCCTTACAATCAGGAAGTTCCTCCTGCAATCTCTTTTCCTGTAGGTTGCATCCATTGCTCCATGTCCTATTCTCTGGAGCAGCAGAAAACAAACTCATTTCATCCTCAATGTGACACCCCTTCAAATACTTAAACAGGGCTATCATGTCACCTCTTAACTGTTTGTTCTCCAGGCTAAACACACGTACCTCCCTAAGTCTTTCCTCATAAGGCATGGTTTCCAGACCCTTCACCGTTTTGGTTGCCCTCCTTTGGACACGCTCCAGTTTGTCAATATCCTTTTTGGACTGTGGTGCCCAGAACTGGTTACAGTTAAATGCAGTCAGCCCTCCATATCCGTGGGTTCTTTACCCATGGCCACAGCTTGAAAATATTTTTGAAAATATATAAATTCCAAAAAGCAAACCTTGATCTTGTCATTTTATACTGTATAAGAAACACCAATTTACTATACTGTACAATTGTATTTAGTGGGACTTGAGTGTCCACGGATTTTGGTATCCATGGGCGGTCCTGGGACCAAACCCCAGCAGATACCAAAGGTCCACTGTATAAACCTCCTCAAGGCAGACAGTGAAAATTATATTTTTTGAATTATAATTCCCAGAATCCCCTAGCCAGTATGAACACTGATGGGGATCTTGGAGTAATATTTCCCCCTAAAAAATCAGTCCTCACCAATGTCTGTGTTCTCTGATGTTTCTATTTGTACTTCAAAGATCATAGATATGGTTGCCATGGAAATCTATGAGTTATGAAAGATGTCAATGGCATCAAAATAGATTGTAGTCCCTTAAGTACCATCTGCATGTTAAGTTATCCTTCAAGTAAATTTGCAGTCTTTTTCAGATAATATCCCTTCTCTCTCAGAAGCAATGCTAGTTTTTAAAATAAATGTTCACATACTTTTGTGAAATGATCAATATTCACAGAAACAAAATGGAATGGATTCACACACACAAGTGCGTACACAAATGCACACCCATGTTTCAAGAGCCTTTGTCAGTATAGTGTAGCAAAACTGACCTACCTCTTCCTTAAAGCCAGAGGTGAAGAGCATTTAACACTTCGCTACACATCATTTCCATTGCACAACCACTGTTTAACAGATAGGAAGTTATGTCCTAATGCTTTAGCCTTTCAGCCATAACACTAGTAATGAGTATCTCAGTAGCAGTGGTGAGAAACCCATTTTCAAAAATACCGAGGATTATTAAGGAATGTTTTCGTCCTCTGCACACATTTCCTTAGGCTAATACATGCTTTCCTTTATATCCCCACCCTTTTACCATAATGGTTGTGGGAAATGTCATTAAAATGCATTGAAGATTATCAACACAAATTAAACAACAGAGATTTAACAAGCTTATACTAATAAGCTTGGCATACACCAGCTGTGGGGAACATTTGGCCTCCCAGATATAAAGGAATGTCATGCAGAAGATGGAGCAAGCTTGTGCTCCAGGGATTAGCATATGAGCCAATGGATTCAAATTACAGAAGAAAATATTCCACCTAAACATTAGGAAGATGACTTTCTTTATGAGATGTTCAACAGTGGAATAGATTGCCTCAGAGGATGGTGGACTCTACTTCTTTGAAGGTGCTTTAGTTGTGTATTTCTGCATGGCAGGGGATTGACTACATGGTAATTGCATTCTTTTCCAACTCCATAATTCTATATTACTCAGATGGCCTTTTCACCATAGCTCACTACTACCCAGACCAGCAAGCAGTGATGTAGACTCAAGTTGGACTTAACTCACTGAAACTACTCAACTTGGATTTGACAATAAATGACACACTGGTTTGACTCCACTTGTGACTTGTATATTTTTAGCCACTGACTTGCAGTTCAAGGGATTTACTCGGGTTAAGCCCCAAACACTGTAACTTTTCCTTATGGAGATAGTATTTCAACTCTCTAATAATTTTTGTTCACCTCTTCTTTCCTAGCTCAACACTACTTGATATACTGTATTAGTTGGTGTGAGAGAGTGAAACACAATATGAGCCAGATCACAGCTGTAGGTCCCTGCAATGAATTAATAATAATAATAATAATAATAATAATAATAGGATTTATTTATATGCCACCCAATCACTGGGAATCCGGGCGGCTTACAACAGAGGGGATAGATGGTTCCCTGCCCTCAGGTTTACAATCTAAAAAGGCACGACACAAAAGGAGAAGGGAATGGTGAGGGGAGATCAGGTCCAGCATTAGATTATCCTTTGCGCTCCCTTCCTATTTTACAATTCTAAAATTCTATAGAATTACATTATGGCATTTTCAGATTCCCCATAGAGTTTTTGTCATCACGATGTAGCTTTTCCAGTTTGAATATGAGATGGGGCTCATGAAGCTTAATTGTTAACAGATACTGGATATGGAAGAGATACAGTAAAGGTTTATGAGGTAAAATATGGCATGTCTCTTGTATCACCCTCCAACCCACCTTTTAGCCTCAAAACAGCTGTTTGCTAGCTGGTGAAGAACAGGATGGGGAGAGGAAATCTGACCCTCTATGCACAAAAATAACATTACATCCAGTGACTGCTGGGATCCACTAGCTTTAGGACAGGGGTAAGGGAGGTGAGAGTGCTAATGATCTGAATTTGTTTCAGATATGCTTGCTTGCTCCTGCTATTCAGCTTCATCTTTTTCAAAAGGGGCCATGCCTAAATATATGGGATTTGGGGCCTGCATTCAGTCTACATAAGGAACAAGCCTTCTTGGCCCCAAATAAAGGACATCCTTTATCATAAGTGGCACCTGGCAACTTACATCCAGATCACTACAACCCTCCTAGCAATTAACTTACCTCCAAAATATGCTGCCACCAAAAGGGGAGAGGATCCCCATTTGTGCTTCAGTGTAGCCTAATAACTCTGTTCCCACTAAGGCCCTGGCTTAAAGGGATAGATTCAGAGAGCAAAGAATGTGTAAAATTTCAAAGGGGAAACTATTTTCATTTGCAACCACACAATATTGTATCCAGCTGCCTACCCTGCATCCAGTATACTATCCCACTAGAATCTTCCAGTGCAAGTTCCAGTGCAATGTCCATTGAGAGAAGCAAACCCTCGACTAAACCAGAGCTACTACAATCCTTTGAAAGAGTTAATAAACCCTAGAGGCCTAAATACTTACCTGAACTACCAGCTTAAAGGCAACCCTCCCCAAATGACAGTTCCTGAACTGTGTTCATTCAAAAAGGAATTTCAGTCTACAGTGAACTCTGCGTATGAAACCACACTCCTTCTGTTTGTGCCCCTGGATGGCCTGGATGGGGCAATTTGATAGTTTCATTTTCTCCCACACTGGAGTTACTTTTAATCTCAGTTCCTTTCCATCCTGCATAGGACAAATTTTGTAAATGAAATGAAAATGGTCCATATTTGCATATCTGCCAAAATTCACCAGTGAAAGCAACAATAATGACAAAAAGTTATTAATGCAAAAGAACATACAAGCTAGTAGGGGCTATAGCAGTTTACTTTTGCCTGTGTTTACTGGGAAGAACAAGATTTTGCCCACTCCTCCCAGTGAATGTAAACTACTTTTGCATTTTGAACACAGTTTTCAGCAAAGGGTCAAAGGTGAAAAATGTGAGGAGGAGAGAGAAACTCAGACATTTTTAAAGCAGCTGAAAAGTAGGATGGCAGAGGATTCATTAGGACTGTTCCTGCCAGATTAGGACAACTAGAGGTTATGCATTTGTACCAGCCAACTTCCACAGGTACAGCTATTTCCAGCATGAAGCCAGCTATGATGTACCTGACTGCCATATAGGTGTTAAAGCTAAGGAATCTGTTAAGAAAGGGATAAAATGGTTGAATATGCAGTGATTTAATTCCACAATTTAATACTGTTTCCAGCACTCTAGATGGACAAATCTGTCAGTTTTGGCTTCTCCAACCTTTGATATTACTTTTAGTAACTGAAGTTCTTTCCATCTCAAAAAATGTATTTTTTTTTAAAAAAAAAACTCTTAATACACTATTTGAGAAGGAAAGAACTTCAGCGTTTAAAAATAATATCAAAGGCTGAGTGGTTAGACATCTGTGAGCAATTCAATGCAGTTTTGCATTTTGGCCGCCAGAGGCCTCATAATGTCAATTAAGAAGCCAGCTGCGTTCATTCCCCTTAGCCTGAAAAAATAGCAGGGTGATATTTTTGTCCCAGTATTTTGTCCCGTTGGAGAGTCAGAGTGGTGTAGTGGTTTGAGTATTCGCTTAGGGCTCTGAAAGACCAAAATTCAAATTACTATTCACCATGGAAAGCCATTGGGCGACCTTAGTCAGTCACACTCTTTTAGCCCAAGAAAAAGGCAATGGCACCCCTCTGAATAAATCTTGCCAAGATAACCATAGGATAGGTTAAGTTGGATTCAGCTTGAAGGTACATAACAATCAACCATGAATCAACAGGCGACTTGAAGGCCCATGCACTTGTTTGATCTAAGGTCTACTTCTGTGCACATACAAGACAAAACTACATCTGGAAAACTGAAATGTTCCATTGTAGAGCATGAAGGTTAACGGTATGTTGTTCACATTTACATGTTTCTTATGATTGTTTACATGTGTGTTTCTCATCTTGAAATGATCTCAATAAGTTGTTTTTAGAGAACTATAGCAATTTCAGGTCTGTATTGGTGTCTGTTTTCCACTAGAGGTCACTCAAACAAAAAAGTCCTATGAAGGGCACAGCCCTCTGGTTCAAAGCCAAGTCAAAGGAGTTGTATTTTTTAACAGTAATGCTAGGCACTTGAGTTTTTATCAATTATTTATGACTAATGTTCTTGAATGTTTCTTGCCCTGTAGAATAAAATTACATTCAAATCAATGTACATATACCTGTCCCATGTAAAGACAGGTTTTAGTAACAAAGAGGGTAAATATTAACATTAGTAGAGAGGGCTTTTTAATTAGGCAAAGTCAGAATTTCAGGACTGACACCAAGAGAGCAATATGGTCTTAGAGCAGGGTGGGAATCAAGCAGCCTTCCAGAAACTGGTGGACCAGTCCTAGTCCGCATAACCAATGATGAGAAATCCTAGAAGTTGTAGTACAATAATGTGGCTTCACTGTCTCTTCTCCTTCTCCTCTTCATTATTTTTTGTGCCCCCACTCAGCCCTTTTCCCAAATCTGGAACTCAGAGAAGCTTACAAATTAAGGCAATTTTAGATAAACTTTGGAAGAATGAAAATATGGAGGTGTTCATTTTCTGCTCACAGTATTAAAAGCATGGTTATGTATTCATCAAAATAAGATGTGATGGCATGTTATTATAGGATATGCTATTAAAGTGACATAGGGAAGTTAAGTAATGTGTTATTGTCATTTAGGGTTAATTAATGTATTAATTCCTCTATTATATATCTGTAGAACTGGTTATTTTATATTTTGATATGATAAAAATAAAGATTTAAAAATATGATTATGGACAAATATTTGTGCACACTGAGATATTGACTATCTTGATTAATAAATTAATTAAATTAATCTTGTTTCTAAAAACTGTTGACCAGCACATGTGACATGACTAAAGTTACCTCAAAAAATAAAGATGACCTACTGAAAAAGAAATACACTCAGCAGTATCTTCCCCTCCCAAGAACCCAAATAGATACTCTGAACATCCCCACAAAAACAGTACAGTGTCAGAGGTTGGAAACAAGTAAATCTCCTAGAATCTATCAACAAGCATGGCTCCTGACCCTACTAGCTGAAAGATTCTAAGATTCAAAAGCCTACAAGTCTAAATTTCAGATAAAGCAACTTTCTGCACAATGTGTAACAATCAACAGAAAGCTAGGCACTTCAGACTGCATTAACCTCAGTGGAAAAATCCATGGGATTTAGAAGTCCTTGACGTTGAATGGTTTATGCCTACTACAATCATCCTCTGTTTGGAATCTGAAGTTTCCATACCAATATCAGCATTGTCAGATCTCAGGGCCTGCTCCTTTGTCTCAGGGTCTAAATCATCTTTCATCCTCTGCCTCTGAGTAAGGTGATAGAATTTCAGGAGAAAAGTAAATAAATTTGTGTGTAGATGTTCCCTTTTTTTGTTACACTTGGTGGTTGCTGCTTAATGTATCATATTTAATAACTTCACCCAGGGTTGCTCAATGTAACATTACAAGGGATTGTTCCTAGATCTCCCATTGTAGTCAGGAGTCTATAGGAAATTCCTCCTGTAATGCAGCATATCTTTGTTCAATAGGAAACACTATGGATTGACAAATCCTCCAAGCAGCTGCCATATCCCAAAGGCTCTTTGCCTACTATCTCAATGGAGTTGTCCAGCAAATTGTTAGATGATGCCAATGCCAATCCTGTCATCCAAACTCAAATAAGAATTTGGTGGGCTCAGTAAAACCCTGTCTTCCAAGGATAAATGGGTAAAGGTAGTCCCTTGACATTAATGTCTAGTCGTAACTGAGTGTAGGGGTCGGGGCTCATCTAAGACGAATAGCCAGCATTGCCTGAGGATTGCTCTGGTGGTCTTGTGGCCAGCATGACTGCACCGAATGATGTACCTTCCCACCAAAGTGGTACCTATTTATCTACTTGCATTTGCATGATTTCAAACTACTTACGTGTTAAAGCAACCAAATTCTATAGTTCAAATCCAAGTCCTGGCTGCAAAAGAAGAGCTGGATTAGCTCTGCTTAATGGTCCCCTCACTTTGCACAAGTTAATGAAGTGACTTTTTTGCATTAGCTCACGTGGGTTAGATTGCAGGGAAAATTTGCAGGGTCACAAATCAAAGCGTTCAAAAGAAGGGCCACCACCTCCTGAGGCAGAGGACCGGGTGGGTTCTCCTTTCTCCCACTCAGATTTTTCTTCTCAGCTGTTCTTCCTATTTCATCTGTGCTAGTATAGCAAAGCCTCCCCGCTTCTTTTGCATAGAGACAGGGAACAGGAACTTAGAAGGTCATTTGCACAAATCCAAATTGGATGGGGAATGTCCTGATTTACACACACTCTCACACACAAACACACACCTCACAGGTGCCCTGATTTACACATACAAAGAAAGAGTATTTGAAATAAATAAGTTCCAATAGCAGGAAGCAATACAAATTACAGTGGACCCTTGTTATACGCTGGGGTTTGGTTCCAAGATCCCCCGTGTATAACAAAATCTGTGTATGCTCAAGTCCCATTAAATATAATGATATAGCAAAATGGTGTCCCTAATAAAAAAATGGGAAATCAAGGTAAATTTATACTTTTTTGGAACATTTTCAAACTGTGTATGCTTGAATCCGTGTATAAAAAATCCATGTCTAAGAAGGGCCGACTGTGCCCTCTTCAGATTGCCAATGAAAGAACGTGGATAGATCGCTGATGTAAAAGAATATGCAGTTGTTTTGCAGGGAACAGACAGTTAATCTTTAGCCATGGGCCATGTACATCTTAGAGCACTGTGGGAAGAAGAACCTTCTGTCTTTGGCTGTATCTGTATTGCAGAAATAATACAGAATGACACTACTTTAACTGCCATGGCTCAATGCTATGGAATTCTGGGATGTGTTGTTTTGTGAGATATTTAGCCTTCTCTGTCACAGAGCTCTGGTACCACAACAAACTACAAACCCCATTGAGCCATGGCTGTTAAAGCAGTGTAAAAATGCATTATTTCTGCAGTGCAAATGCAGACTGTGTGTATGTGCCTTCAAGTCTCCTGTTGATTTATCGCAATCTCATGAATTTGAGTTTTCTTAGGCAAGGAATGCTCAGAGATGTTTTGCCATTACGTTCCTCTGAAATATAGCCTAGGTGGCTCCTACAGTTACTTTATGGGGGACTCTGGGCCCTGGTAGTTTTACATTCTAAATAAACAGTTGATTTTCTTCATAAGGAGTTGGTCTGTCTTTTTTTCAAAGTCAGAGGATGGAAATTATTTTACAGCATGGTGTATACTGAGCAGTGTAACAGTACTTTTTGAACTGTCAGCTCTTCTGACAGTCTTCATTGGCAAGGAGAGTTCCGTTGATATACATTCTCTCAAAAATCTTGAGAAACAAAGCAGTTTTTATCACCACAAGGCTAAGGATGGGGTATTTTATAAAGCAAATTTCTCTTTATGGTCAAGACCAAGCTACTGCCAAATACTTTCCATTGCAACAGAGATAGCTCACAACATATTGCTGCTGGTAAAACCTGTTTAATCTCTGGACTCCCTACATTATCTATTGTGAACTCTGCAGGTAAACTCAGGGAAGCCAAGAGATAATATTGTCCTTACTAACCAATAGACTCTAGTGCTTCAACACTGTGACGCCAATCTCCACAACAGCACACTGACAGTAATAAGTAGATCAATTTTACATTAGTAGCATTCATTTGTCAGAGCATGGGAGATAACACTAAGACTTGCTGAGTAGTGGAACTAAGCAATGAGGCTGGCATGTTCTTCTCTAATGGTAAGTCAAGGATAGACAGAGATAAAGTAGGTGTTTATGTTGCTGAACATATTAAAGTAATGGAAGAATTGTCTTCTTTACAGTAAGTAGTCTCTGTGGTAACAGATAAAATTCAGGGTAGAGGCTATGTAGGCCTAAGGATAGAATCTCTGACATAAAAATAGTTAGATTTCTTTCAGTGCTGTCAGTCGAGTTGATGTCGAGTTGATGTCACCCTCCATGAAAAAAGAAATCTACCTCCAAATTGTGGATTTGCAATATATATTTTTCTTCTTTTCCATCCTCTGTCTCTATTGTGTCTTCGGCATCTCCAGTGCTCCTCCAGTTGCTACTGCGTAAAATTAAAATTCTTGTCATGCCTACATGCAGAAATATGAACAAGTGGGTCCACTCTATACCAACCCACTTCCTCTGACCCAGGAGGACCCAGTCTACTCCCACCCCAGCAGACCCAAGCGGGTAGATCAGGCTACCCTCTCACAGTTTATCTTCTGGCAAGGGGCCTCTTTCTGGATGAAGTTTTGGCCACGTAGGGCCACCTGACGTAGGAGCAACCTTGCAAGTGGGGCTCAGTGGCAGTGGTGAAGGAGAAAGGAAAAAAATGTCTCCTCCTCCTCAGAGCTGTCACTACCTCCCTGGCCAAGTCTCACTTGTGAAGTTGTTCAAAGTCAACCAGCTCTACATGGGCAAAGCTTCAGCCAGAAAAAGGTGCCTGCACCAAGAGCAATAATGAGGTGGTAGACATGATGATCTAGATGTTCTGCAATTAGTCTGCAGAGAACCTGCATGTTGGACAAGATGAAAAAACCTCCCACAACAAAATTTGTCACTGAAATAATTCACGTTAAGTCTTCAATACTCCTTTTAATTAGTGCATGTCAAAAATTTTCCTCCTTAATCTTGAGGTCTATAGAATCTTCCATATTCTCTTTTTCTCTCTTGCAACTCATTTTGAGACAACTTAGGGCCAAAACAGAAAGCCACAAAGGGGTGGCTTGAAGCTGCCCTTGTCCAAGACGCTGTGGGACCATGGCAAGCACACGTCACGGTCCCAAGGGCACCCTCCACAAATTCCAATCCCTTAGCAGAGGTATGAATCTTCTCAGAGGGAAGCTAAGCAGATCTATTGCTTTCATACATCAGCACTAACTAGCCACTGTAAAGATCTGAAGGGCCTATATTACTTGCACAGCCCTTTGAAATTTTAGGGTAAGGATCATGATTTGCATCTTTCTGAATCTTATTATGCTATATAAATGAATAAATATGCTTTATTCCTGAGGCCTTAATACCACTTGGTACTGCATCCAAAGAAGTGGGTTTGTATCCAGAGAGGCTTTTACAAAAATAAAAAGCCATTCGTTTTAAAGATGCTGCCACATTTCCTTTTTTTTCCTTTCCCTTCTCTCTCATTTTCATGTTTGTCTTCTTCTCTCTGCCTCCCAATCTCTTCCTCAACCACACACACACACACACACACACACACACACTTAATTATAATTTAAAGTGTAAAAAGAACATTTGACAATCCTTTCTAAAGCAATAGTGTCTACAACTAGTATGGTTTAGTATATTAAGCACCAAATCTCCAAGACCTACTTGATAGACAAGACCCTGGAAATAGAACATTTGTTTTTAAGAAACTCCACAGATGACAACCATCAGCAGTTTCTGGTCGATAACTAGTCTCAGAGGAATCAAATAATAATAATAATAATAATAATAATGATAATAATTTATTTCTATAGTAGAAGATGTTATGAGAAGTCACTGTCCCTTCAAAAAAAACCAACGAAACAAAACAGGACTAGACATGTTGGCCATAACAAGGCATTTCAAAGGCTGTGTTGGGGAAATTATCATTAATCCAACTCAGTCACCAGAAAATGTACACACTGTCTATTGCCAAATGTCATTCATGCACTCCATTGGTGTAACTACACCAGCATAGGTGATACCAGGAGAAAAAGACCATAGGTGCAGCAGCTGCAAAGCAAGTAAGGCAATGGAGAAATAGTCTGCTCAGAGCCACCAGATTTTATTTGCTTTCTTACCATGGAAAAAGAGCAACCACTAATATAGTGAAATGACAGCTTTCTGGCCATAATCTCCAGATCTTTTCAGCAGGCAAAATGTTACAAAAATCCAGTTGAGTGGAAAAAGGCTGACCTGATTGTGAAGTCAAAGTGTTAGGATACAGTATAACAGGGAATAGATGGGAGCACAGATTCTCAAATATGGGCTCTACCAGGTCAAATGGTGGTTTAGGTGACACCACAGTCTGCCCCACGAACTCTTGGGAACAAGAAGCAAATAATGATTGATTTCCTTCCTCTGGGTACAGTGTTTTTGATTCTATGTCATATGGAGTGCCAGCAGTTATATTGTTTTCCAGTATGCCAGGGACTGGTACCATATTTGTCCCTGTTGGCTACAATTGTTCCTTTCCTAGAAATTCTCCTGGAACGAACAGCTGATGGCTTGGGAATTAGCAGCGGTTCATGGACCACTATTGTGAGTAGCATTGTCCTAGAAGATGAAGGCACAGAAAGAATATTGGTTATTCATAGCATACAGATGTGTTCAAAATATTTTCTCCTCCATTTCTTTTTTCTGTTCTCCACTTGGAGGCTTATAAGGCTTGCAGTAATTTATTTCCAATTTGGATTATTATTATTCTTTTTGTCCTTCCTTTCTTCCGTTGACCCTTTCAGTGTTCCTCCTTAATCGACCTTTCAATCTGTCTTGACCCTTCAGAACATCTGGTTGTTTGCTTATATAAAACAGAACACTTGTGGAACACCCCCTTATCTCTGAAAGATAAACAGTTTTATTTCACATGCCTTTTAAAGAGAATTGGAGATATAACCATATCTCTAAGAAAAGATAACAGCAAGAGTAAACACAGGCACACCTAATGTGAATCTGGAAAGGATCTGAATTTCATCACGGTTAGCCTTGGACACTGAGGAGGGATCTATATTCTCTAAGCCTTTTTCTTTCTTTCTGCCAATGAAGTGAAGAACTTAGCTCCAGAATTTTGATGCAAGACTTGAGCAGAGGCAAAGGACCACCAATTCCACACAAAGAAACCAATTGGACTGCTGGCTGAATCTAACCTGGCTACTGATCACTGACCAACATTCTCCAGTGCATCTCAAGATAGTTTAAGGATTAGAAAACAGGCTTCTTCATATATAGGGAAACAACACTATGCTATGCAGGGATGACTGTTTGAACAACTATTTGTTTATTCAGCCAAATATTTATACACTTGGCACTCCACATCTGCAGCTTTGACTTTTGCGGATTTGATTATTTGCAGATTTGGTTAATATAGCAATAGCAATAGCAAGTACATTTTTATACTGCTTATCAGTGCACTTAAACATTTCCTAAGTATTTACAAGGTGTAAGCTAACTGCCCCCAACAAGCTGGGTACTCATTTTATTCCAACTCTATGATTCTATGATTCTATGCCAGGCTACACCACACTGCCTCCATAGCCCCCATTAGTATCCTTTAAGTGTACTAGCAAATGATTGATTGGAAGTATTGGGGCTACACTACGGTCATATCCCCAATCAATCATATGATAGTCAACATAAAGCACACTAATAGGCATGCTAGTAAAGACACACTAATATGTGCACTAATAAAGGCACACACGTTTTTATTTTGTAGAATTTATGCCACATGCATCTTGATTTTACTTATCAGTTTTTCATCAAGCTCTGTATTGAATTAGTTCACATTCATCCACTGTAATGGAATAGACGGTTGCAAAAAAAAAAAAAAAATCAAACACCCCCTACATAAGTTAATAAAGAGCTTTTCTTCCCCAGAAAATTATAAAGTAGAATCACATTTCAAAATGCTAGGGCAAAATGAACAATATAATAATTCTGCCAGTAATCTGAAAGAAGAGAAGGCAAAGAGGTATTAAGGAACCTGGTAAAATGCTAAAGAACAAAGCAAGCTTTGAATCTTAAGGATCTTTTTTTGGTTCTGGCAGAATCACTAGTATGCAAATCCTCAAACATTTGCCCTCTATTCCCCCTTTTGCCTCAATTTTCTCTTAATCTGAACATAAACAGAGCTCAGCTGGTGATTGCCATTTAAAGCACCCTCACTCCATAAAGTGCTCTCCCTGGATCTCAGCAACTGGCATATATTATGATATAGGGGTGATTTGAGACACAACTGACCCAAGAAAGCTAGCTGCCTGAAACAGTTTAGCAAATGGTGTCCGCCCTCCAAGCCAACCTTTTGGAACATTACTTTTAAAAATGCCAGAATCACCTCTTCTCATTCCTCACAGTAAATATAAATTAAAAGAAGATTCAAGAATTAACAATGTTCTATCCTTTCAGGGTTTCCAAAATCTGCTACCTGAGATGGTTGTGCCTAATAGAAGGACCAACACTGATCCAAGAAATCTGTAACACATATATCATTACTTTAACCATACAATCACAACATCTTGTTTGTCAGCCAACAATGCAGCCTTCTAAGGCAACATCATTGCGTCAAATTGAGTGATTCACTTTGACAATGTATCATATCAGTGTTGAGGAATATTAATAGGTTGAGTTCAGTATGTTGAAAAGGGGGCCATTATCATGCTTTAGCTACAATATAGGTGGGGATTGTGGCCCTTCTTATACTGTTGGACTGTAACTCATAGTTGCAAGATAGCAAAGGCTGCCAAGCCAGGACTATCTCAGGCCCTATGTTTTCAGGGACAACTCCTTGTGAGGTCATGGGAGCAGGCATTGTGATTTTACAAGAATGATGTTACAATGGATAGCCCTTCATGATGCCATCAAGTAGGATACCTTAGGCATCTATCGCAGTTGTACAGAGCATGTTAAACAAATGAAAGACACCTAGCCTAATATAAGGGGAAGATAGACAGATATACATATACATAATTTTCAAGACAGCAGTCTTGCCCTCAGATTCCTTCTCTTTCTGAACAGCAGTTCAACATCCTCTGGATGACTACACAGTTATCATCCATGAGCTGCAGTGCTGCAAAACAGATTTATAAACAGCATGCCAATAAACTGAGCATCAGTGCCAGGGCTGGTTATGACAGTAGACAATGTGAAGCAACCATCTCAATGGGGAGATAGAGAGTTTGGAATTTGATGGGACTACAACTTCCAGAATCCAGACTGAGCATGTTGACAGGAGATTTGGGAAGTTGTAGTCCCAGGGAAAAAAGCCAGTCTCTGCTGGAAATAATAGCCGCAACCATGCCCTCCACACATATTTATCTGCTATGGGAGGCCAAAACTGTCCATGCCCCCATAAACTAGCCTGCTATATTCTACTATGAAGAATAACAGTATCCTATTATCAGTGCTGAAGTAGCATTCACTTGCAATCAATTCACTTCTGTACATGGAGTGGAGTAGGCACCATCTTGTCCTTTGTCTCAGTCAACAAAATGTCTTGGGCTGCTTCTGATCAAGGCTATTTTGTTCACTTTATGTGATTCAAATTATAAGACATATGCAGTACATGCTTTCTTTACTTGGTTATATTGTTGTTTCTTTCCAACCATTTGAATAGTAATTCCACATTTTCCTGTTCTTTTGCCCACATTTGTTAAATGTTAGATTTGCTGCAAAGACCTTATTTTTTACTTTTATTCAGTGCCTATCACTACAGTGCTAGAGTGATTTCTGGGAGGGGGGATATATTTACCTATATGAGCTTGCCCATGCTTTATAATCTGCAGGAGAAGACTTTCCCTCAGCCTCACCACCATGTCAGTCATGTCTGGTGAGGACATGAGACAGAGCCTTCTTGGTGGCTTCTCCCAAGTTATAGAGCTCTCTTCATTGGGAGGTCAGCTTGGCCTCCTCCCTGCTTTCTTTCCACCAGCAAGTAAAGAACTTTTAATTTAAGGAAACTATTGGGCTTTAGCGAATGTGGCAGATAAAGCTTTTAATGTAGGCGTGTGTTATAGTGCTTTGATTTTGTTATATTTTAAAGCATCTTTTAATGCTGTTTTTAATTTGTGTTTTAAAATAGAAATTTAGTTTAATATTAACTTCTGTATAACAGTTTTTAAATTGTATTGTACTTTTAAAATGTTGTACATTTGGATACTATTTTGGAATCATTTGATTGATTAATTAAATCAATGGTACTAAAAATGTTTACCCTTGGGACCTCCCACCCTTTATATCTACCTGCAGATGTCATGCCCTCCCCTCAACATGGTATACAAATAAAAATATTTTGTTTATTTAGTGTGCATATTTTTATTTACTCATTCATGCATTTTAACATTTTATAAGGAAATAAGACCATTCAAATTGGAACAATTCTATTCAAGTGAATTCAATATTTAACACATGTATAAATTTTACACATTAAAGAAATTGGGAAGAGGAAGAATAGGGCTCAGGACTTCGAAGTCTCATGTCCCCCTTGAGCAACTCTCATGCCCCCCCCCAGGAGGTCCTGCCCCACTGTGTAAGAACCACTGAATTAAATAGAGTAATGTCCACGGCATAGAACATTACACTAGCTTCATATTTATTCCCACCTTTACAGTGGTGCAGAAAAATTACAGAACTATGTCGTTAGATGCAACTTGTACAATGTGGCATTCTATTTTCTAAGTGTGTATCCTCCACACCCCATAAAAAGTAGATGGCTTGTTTAAAATATGTACCTGGAGCCAAGATTAAACAGTTTGGGTACAGTAAAAGCAAGAAACAGAAGAAGCCTTGCTACATGGTGACCTTATGAAGCAGTTCTGCTCACAGGATTAAATAACCCTTGTTAAAATTAGAACTTTGTTTAAATATTTGCACATCCATAAAGGAACAGATTCTGAGGACTTATTTAGGAGTTGCTGTTTTTACTGCTATGGGTCTACCTCAGTAGATGGCTACAGCTTGGGAACATTATTTTTCAGACTACAGTTCCTATAGTGCCCCAACCAGTATGGCCAGTGGCAATGCTTATTTATTTATTTCATTTTTATACCACTTTTCTTCCAGAAAGGGACCCAAGGTGACTCATAAGATAGAACTTTTTAAAACTTCACAATAAGAATTTCAAAACAGTTAAAACAATCTAGTTAAGACTATTTAAAATTAACTTAAAAACATAACTAAAACACACACGCCCATATAAAAACCACCCTGACATTGTTACATATTAAAAAGCCTGCCTAAAATAAAAATGTTTTTGCTTGCTGGTGAAAAGAAAACCAAGGCCTATTGCAGACTGCCAAAATAAAGCTGCTTCGGGTCTCTTTGGAGGTATGCTATTTAAATGATGCATGGGTCCTAAGAGTCCGGAGGTCGCGCCAAAGCCACACTCCATTCCTAAGCACCGGAGTGCAGCTTTGGTACAGCTTCCGGATTCTTAGGATGCATGCATCATTTAAACAGCATACCTCCAAAGAGACCTGAAGCAGCTTTATTTTGGCAGTCTGTGGGGGTGTTCCCACTTAATATTTGAAACGATTTAAAATACAACGTTTTTAATAAAACCGATTCAAAATAACCCTGGTGTTATCTCGCGTTCCGAAACGCGTTATTCTTCGTTCCCATCTGGTTATTTAAATCGAAGTTTTTACCTGCAAGCGTTCCTACTTGGCATGAAATCGGTGTTTAAATAAAGCGATTCTTCTCTTCCATACCTTATTTGGAGCTGTCAATCAATAGTACGTCAGAATGACGTAACGTTAACCCGGATTATTTGGAAGCAATTTAACTTTCGTCAGCATTTCCATTTCATTGACCGTTTGTGAAATGATGTATTTTTGGCGGGTTTTTTTTTTAAATGAACCAATCAAGGCGCTTAAACGATCAAACGTCATAAGCGCTGTCAGCCTTATATACATTTTCCCTCCGAATTTAGTAGGAAACCCAAGCTCTTTCCAGAGGAACTATGGGATAGGTTTTGCATGACAGCATCCCCTCTTCATGTCTCCCAAGACAGCCAGGCAGAATCCCTTCAGAGAGCCCAGAAATCAATGGGGGAGGCTTCTGGCAAAGCGAATTTAGTAGGAAACCCAAGCTCTTTCCAGAGGAACTATGGAATAGGTTTTCCAGGGCAGTATCCCCTCTTCATGTCTCCCAAGACAGCCAGGGAGAATCCCTTCACAGAGCCCACAGATCAATGGGGGAGGCTTCTGGCAAAGCAGGGAGGGAGCACTCTTCCCAAAGATTCTCTTTCCAGGGTTGGAGGAGAAGGCAGATTCCGTTTGAGAAAGCGAGGGAGAAAGGCTCTATTCCCCCCCCCCCATTGATCAGAGCCCTTCCCTGTCTGGGCGAGATCAGATGCCTCCTCGTGAGGAGCCTTCCCTTCCCTGCCTGGGCAAGATCAGAGCCCAAGCAGGCAGGGAATGCCTCTTCGAGAGGAGGCTTGCCTTCCTGCCTCTCCTCCGTTAGAAATGGGCTCTCCCCACACAGAGGGGAGGTTGCAATCCACCGGGGGAAGCCTTGTAGTCCTTTGGCAGATGCAGGCGCTTGAGCAGCCGGGACTTCAGGCGCTTAAAGCGCTGAAGAGATTAAGCGCCTGTAAACCATTAAAATAAAAAATAAAAATAATCCTTATCTCTTATTGAAAGACCACAGCGGACAAAGGGGTGAGGGAAGCAAAAATGGCGACGAGCCACGACGGATGGGGACAGAAAGGACAACTCCCCCAAGGACAGCCCCCACCGCAGTCCGCTCCTCCCATCCATACAACCCGATTCAAAGGCTGTCGTTCCTATTTAAATACTCCGGTTCCTAACTCGAATCAATGGAAAAATGTAGGTCGGACCCTAGTGTTTTTTTAACACGTGTTAAAAGAGGAAAACTGGATTCAATTTTTTATCCCGCTCTACAATTTGATTTGTAGTGGGGACGATTGCAGGTTGCTCTAGAACCGTTCTAGGTTTAAATCGGATCCTAATATGAACGCCACTCCTTGGATTCGATTCAGAACGCGGGGTTTCCCCTAGTGGGAACATCCCCTGTAACAGGCCCAAGAGAGGTCCAGGCTAGGCTCCCACAGAAGGGAGTTCCGGAGGGTGGCAGCAGCCACCAGGAAGACTCTCTCTTATGTCCTCACCAAGCAAGGCTGTGATGGTGGTGGGACCAAAAGAAAGCCTTCTTCTGAAGCTCTTAGGGCTCTGGCAGGTTTATCTGGGGGGGGGGTCTCTCAAATGGTCTGGACATAAGACATACAAGGCTTTATAGGCCGTGGCCAGCATTTTGACTGCAAGTGGGAGATGATGAGAGTTGTACTTCAAAAAGCAATTTCCCAATCTGCAGCTGGAACATAGGTTACTACCTTAATACCTGATCAGACATTCTGTCCTTCTAATGGGGTATTATGTATTCTGACTAGTAGGTACCTTCTAGGTTCTCAGGCAGAAGATAATTTACTTCATGTTTTCTTTTTAAACAACAACATAGGGGGTTGGACTTTGCTGTCTGCTGCATGCAAAGCATGTGCTTTTTTCCTCGATTGCAGTCCTTTAACTAACTGATATTTCACTTCCAAGGAACATATGGGACAACCTTATACAGATTTGTAATATAGGTCCCTTACTAACAGCATACTTCTTCATCTCATATGCAGGCAGTCTTCCTTATCTGAAATACATCCAGAAGTGTTTTGGATTTTGCATGTTGTTGTTATTTGGACTTTGGAATATTTACATGTACATAATGAAATATCTTGAAGGTGTCTTGTTTTTGTTTCAACACACAACCAGATTCTCAGCAAGAGAATGCAGGAAAATACAGATCCGAGAAAAATACAGAGAGAAACTTAGTTCACCAATAAGGAGTTTGAAGTAACAAAGTCAGTTCAATCCAAGTCATACACAGTTCAATAATAAATCTAGGCAACAGTCCAAAGAGAGATCCAATAGCATAGTCAGTAAACAAAGCAAGAGCCAAAGCTATCAGGCAACATGAACAAGAACAGAAGGCAGAAAGATTGCTTTAACCATGGAGGTCCATTGTCAGCAACAGCTTACTGAGGAAAACGCCAGATCATTTATGGTGTGGCAGCCTCCTGCTGGTTTTGTTTGATTATTGAGTGTTTTAGATATAAATGCTCAGAGTATTTCCATCCTCCTTCTCCCAACAACACTCTGCCAGGATCAATGCTACCAGGCCTGTATCTCCACCTGTATCTATGTCAGGCTGTCTGTCTCAGGCACTGGCATGTCTCCCCACCACTCTGTCACTCTCTCTGAGTTTTCACTGGAGATTACATGGAGAAATGCTCCCCATACAGATGCAGGATTGAAAACTCACAACCGGGTGTTACTGTTTTTTATTCAACTATGTTTATTTGCAAAAGATCCACAATATTAACATTATGGGGGCTTTCCAGGGATTTTGACTGAATATTCTGGGTAATATTGGGAGATTCCAGGGATTCTGGTAATACATGCCGGGGAATATCTTCGAGGCTTGTTGGCAACAATGCTGATTCACACACACACAACCTTTATTTTCCCCAGTAAGCAAAGTGACTTACACAAGATAGTTAAGAAAATTCCATCCTACAAAACTTAAAAATATAATTAAGACTATTAATACAATTAAAAGCAGTTTGTTCACCCCTGCTTTTGTGTGAATTGTTTCAGGCTTAGGTTGATGGTAGAGTAACGCAGCACACAATCTATTGTTTACAGCCAAGCCTTCAGCTCAATTCAATCTGCTCAGACTCACAAGGAACAGAATAACTGAATAATTCAACCTTTCCCCAGTTCTAGCAGGCAGGCCTTTAATGGCCCAGAAACAGATTCCAAACCTTGCAACAGCACACATAGCATGGATGCTACTACAATCAGATCTCCATATTCATGGGTTATGCATCCACAGATTCACATACACACATGAAATCCAAAAAGCGCACCTTTATTTTGCCATTTTACATAAGGGATTTTTAAAGGCTGGTGAACAAGAGAACATGAACAGCACTGGTGACTACAGACTAATGGGGTTATATATCTTTGGATCATGGGAGCGCCTGAGCATGCCCAGAGTGCTGTCTTGCATTCCTTTGAAAATCAGAACGAAGAAACTTCTGACTAGCCCAGGAGAAAAGCCAGGGCATACATGCAAGAAATAAATAAAAAGAACAATGGGCTATCTTTTGCATTTTGCATTTTATCTATTTTATGAGATGTTGTAATGGTTTTATTGGTCTGTAAACCACTTTGATCTAAGGAAAAGTGGTATACAAATAAAATTTATTATTATCATCATCATCATCATCATCATCTTTGGAGCCATGGGGCTGGACACCCGTGGGGCTGTGCTAACAATGGTAGATTTGCATATCCCTGAGGTCATGTTAGGTGGACTGCATGAACCATAAGGTTCCAGAAGGCCTAGGCAGTTGGCCTTTGGAAGCCCTAAGGCTGAGACATGGATGACTTTGACATGGATGACTTTGATGTGCTTTTGGTCGTGGCTTTCCTCTGGTTGATCTTCGCTGGAGGATGTTTTGATTCATTCGGTCTGCGGTTCCGCCGATCGACAGTGAGAGTAGAAACTCGAGTGGTAACTCACTTCGGAGAATCAGTCAATAGGTTCCAATCGATTGTGTGGCGTGACAATGGGTGGCACCCATTCTGCATTCTCATGGTGGTTGCCTTGTGCCTCTTGCTGATATACATTACATGTTGCCTGTTGGAAGGGGGAAATCTCCACCTCCCCCAAATACATTTGGGACGGCATATGAGGCAGGTGAGTAGTGGCTGGCATCTCCCACCTCCATCTTTGGAGATTGGAGAGGTCAACACCTTGGATAGCTTTGCTCTTGATGGGGGAAATGTACACTAAGCCCCCATTCCCACTGGCACATTGCACTGGAAGGAACTGGGAAGATTCGGTTTCTGCCCTCCCCGAATGCCTCCGGAAGCAAGTGCCCACTATAAATACTTCAGTCAGAGTATTTAGCCCCGGAAGCCATTGCAGCCCTTTAAACCGGTTTAAAAGGAAGAGTTCTCTGCTGTCAATCAAATTAGTTCTGCTTTCGTAAAAGGTGACATTTCTTGCAGCCATTGGCTAAGCAGATGGGGGCTTCCTCCCTGCTTTTAAAAAAAATTCTGGCGGGCAAGGTGCACAGATGCTGTCAAATTTAAAAACCTTTGGTGTGTCTTGTATGTAACAAAAGCAAAAGCATTCAATTAGTATCAATTTGCCAAATTGAAAGGGAAACATTTGTAACACTGGCATCGTAGCATTCACATTTTAAACAAATAATTCCAGGAGCAAGAGGAAATGAAAGGGAAATCTCAGGCACTGTAGCCTCCTGTCACCCTTTGCCTCCTGTCACCCCAATTCCCCTTTCTGGCAGCTTGTCATCCTTTTGCCTCCTGTGTGTGTGCATGTATTGTGAGCTTCCCTCCCCGCTTTAACTCTTTGTCTGGCTCTTTGCTATGGAATTCTGGGAGTTGTTTGATTGCTTTTGTGTGGTGCTCCAAACGGAGGTTCCCTCCTGGAGAGAAGGAGGAGAGGGTCCTGGGCTTCCTTGGCATCCCTGCCTCCTGCGTGCTGATGGTACAGGAGCCTCATTGGACGTGACACCAAAGGTCCCCCGGCAGAAGCAGCCAGACCCTCTCCCTCTTGCTCTCTGCCCTGGTCCCCACCTTCCCTCCCTTTTTGCTTCCTTCCCTCCCTCCTTCTTCCCCCCCCTCTCTCTCTCTCACACACACACACTCCTCCTCTCACTGCAGACGCTCGCCTGCCTGCCTGCCTGCCTGCCTGCCTGCCTGTCTTGGGGGCCAAGGGTCCTTGACTCCCGGGTCTCTCCCAGCCCACCTCGCCTCCTGTGCATTCCTCCTCCTCCTCCTCTACTCTGCTCTTCCTCAGTTGCAGGTGTGGAGGAAGCAGGGAGAGGAGGAAGAAGAGGAACAGGAAAGGGAAGAGAAGGAAAAAGAGCAGGAGGAAGAGGCGGTCAGGAGGAGAAGGAGAAGGAGAAAGAGCCTGCGGGGGTTGGCATTGGCAGAGGAGGAGGAGGAGGGAGAATGAGGAAAAGCGGAGAAGAGGAGGAGGAGGACGAAAAAAGGAGGGCAGCAGCAACAGTAGGGGGAGAGGAGGAATAAGAGGAGGGAGGAAGGCAGGGAAGAAGAAGAAAGAGCCACAGGATGTGCATAATCTTTCATATACAACAACCAAAAAAGGGGGGGAAAGCGGCTTGCAAAAAGCTGGCAGGAGAGGGGAGGGAATGCCCTGCCCTTTGTCCACCCTCTGACCTAAATCCCTCCCTCAATTTGCCCCAGTCATGATCGGGGGCAAGTTCATATTCCGCAGAACCCGGGTTTCTCAAAAGAAACACTATTTGCGCCGACACAAATCTGGCTAGTTCTTTTCTCCACTCTCCACTCTCCACTTTTAATTTAATAGTATTGGAAGGGTTTGAAACAAAAATATGAACCTTGGAAATAGATACATTTTGATAACTAGAATCCCAGCCTATTTCAGCACAGTGCAAGAACACTTTATACAGTGAGCATGAAATCACAATCCAACACCTTAAACAATCCACAATCTCTAGGCCCCAAGATCAAGGCTATATCCACAAGGTCCAAATAACACATCCCTTACCTGTCCTCATGGTGAAAAGTCCAGATGACGCAGAGCCCAATCTCCAATTCTAGTGCAAAATGTCAGTCCAACAGACTGTTCATACTATTCCATACGTACTGACCACTCTACGGATGATGCCATTTCATCACTCAGTCCACCTTCTGCCATATACTTCACACAGATTTTAAAATCTCATGCCTTGTTTTTAGCCTCAAAAGTGGCACAATGGGACACACAGAGTTTGCTGCCGTCTGAGTGCCAGCTTCTCCAGCCAATTCAGGCCATTTCAGACCGATAGCTGTCTCCGGAGGTTTCAAATGTCTGGTCAGTGACTCTGTCTTCTTTTTTCTCATGGGTAGTGGATTCATAGGCCACAAAGAGGAGCCCAGATGCCGCCACCCCAAGTTCAGATGCCACCCCCCCAAGTTCAGATGCCACCTCCCCAAGTTCAGATGCCACCCCTCCACGTTTTGATCCAAGGTGACCCCGGCAATCTCCAAGTCCAGCACGCTTGTGAACAGAGAATTGACGTCATGCCGCCACAACTCAACGCCCATATACCCCACGTCCCATACCAGGAGTGTGCCCAGAGAGACATTGGCCTAAGACAGCTGCGTCGACCACGCATTGCTGTAGATGGGATAGGGGCTCCCCCCTTACGGAGAAGTGAACGCATTATGGCCCAGAAGAAAAGGGCACAGCCTATTTTAAGGAGGAGTGCTAGACTTCAGGCAAAGAAGAACCTGCACGGCATCTAAGATAAATCACAAGAAATCAACTTGTGTGCTGTAGAGTTGACCAGATTGACTGATTTAGTTAGGATTGATTTGACATTTTTATGATAGCTCAATTCTATAAGGCTAAATCTCTAATAGCATTAATCAGAAATGCAATTTTACTGATGGTTTACTAAGTTTTGCAGCTTTTATCCAGAAAAACACAAATATTGATTTGTGTAATATTTATTGATGTTAAACCCACATGATACTAGCACAACAATCCAAAGTCTTATAATTGTACATGTTTTATAATACAAATAAAAAGCAAAATACTACTAGTGAAGCTAAACAAATAGATTAGCAAATGACATACAGTGGGCCCTTGATATATATGCTCATGTCCCATTGTCCCCAATGGCGGTGCGCATGCATGTGCCCCGCCATTGAGGACACGTGCACGCGTGTCCCCAACTCTTTTCTTCCCTCCCTCCCTCCTTATCTTTTCTTTGCGGCTGCCGCCGCCTGGCTCTCCTTACCAGCATGGCCGGAGTAAAGGCCGGGTGGGGGTTTTGGAGACCAAGAAGCCTGCCACCTAGCCCTTCCTCTGCCATGGCGGAAGAGTAGCGCCAGAGGCCTCCTCAGCTTCCTCTCCGCCGCCACCTCTGCACAGGGGCCGGGTGATGGGCTGGAGGCCAAGAGGCCTTCAACCCCCCCACCCAGCCCTTTCATGGTGGTGATGGCAGCGAAAAGGCCGAGGAGGACTCTGGTGCTGTTGTGCCCCTTCCTCAGTCTCCTCGCCATCATGGCCAGGGGAAAGGCCGGGTGCTGCTCCTGGAGGCCTCTTGGCAACACCCAGCCTTTCCCCTGGCGGTGGCAATGGTGAGGAGGCAGAGGAGCAGTGCCCTAGGCCTCCTTGGCCTCATCACCACTGCCGCTGGCACCGCTGGCACCTCCGTGCAGGGGCCGAGTGGGGCTCTTGGAGGCTGAGAAGCCTCCAGCCTGGCCCTTGGCCCTTCCATGGAGGCGGCAGTGAGGAGGCCCAGGAACAGTGCTGTTGTAATTCGTTCATCCATTGTAATTTTATGTTCTTTTCCTTAAACTCCTCTCTTGTTTCGATTGTTTGTTTTGCCTTCTTCATTTGTATATACTCAAATTCCTCCATTTTTGCGGCTTTGGTATTTGTGGGTTTGATTAATATGTTCTCTCTAGGATTATCTAGAAATATTTCTAGGAATATCTATCTCGAGTGCAACTCTGAAGGATCTAGAGATTCCTAGAGAGAATAGTGTACTAGGCATTTGTAGCTCCTCCAGTGCAGTTCTATGGTCAGTTTCTGTTGGACGTTGACCACAGAGTTGCACTGGAGGACCTAGAGATTCCTAGAGAGGTGTCCTCTCAGGTAAAAACATGGTGTTTTTGTTATTTGCGGCTTTTCCATATTTAAGGGGGTCTTGTGCCCCTAACCCTTGCAAATATGGAGGGACAACTGTACTATACAGTGGTACCTCGGGATACGAATTACCCAGCTTACGAATTTTT
>NC_056526.1:166876806-166929424 GCF_019175285.1 Sceloporus undulatus | reverse complement strand
CGGGATACGAATAAATCCCATAGGGATTTATTGTTTCGGGTTACGAACGTTTTTTCGGGTTACGAAAAAACGCCGGCGCTGTTTTAAATGGAGCCGCGGCACAGCCGCGGCTTTTTTTCCCATTAGCACCTATGGCAATTCGGGTTACGAAGGTTTTCGGGTTACGAAATTAGCCGCGGAACGAATTAATTTCGTAACCCGAGGGAGCACTGTATATGCATTTCACTGGCCAAAATAAAGCTTCAATTCTGCTTATAGAGGTCCAAAACACTTTGCAGCAATAACCCAGTTTGAGACCTGTTTGACTGCCCTGGCCCAGTGCTAGGGAATCCCTGGGAATGGTAATTTACCATGGCCCCAGAGCAAACTGACATTGGATGCTCAATGTTTCACAAAACAATAGTTCCTAGTATCCCTAACATTGAGCCAGGACAGTTAAAGTGTTCTCGGGGAGGAAGCGCAGTAGCAGCGCCAGAGGCCTTCTCTCAGCCACCTCCATTCAAGGGGCGAGGGGCGAGCTGGAGGCTTCTTGGCCTCCATTAGCCCCATCTGGCCCTTGAGTGGAGGTGCTGGCGGCGGACAGGAGGCTGAGGAGGCCTCTGGTGTTGCTCCGCCGCCTCTTCTCCGCTGCTGCCGTGGCGCACTGGCCGAGTGGGGCTATTCAAGTCCAAGAGGCCTCCAAGCCCGCCACTCGGCCCTTGAGCAGAAGTCAAGGAGCAGAGCCAGAGGCCTCCTTGCTGCCTCGGCCTGCACAGCTCCACTGCCCCCACCTCAGAAGGGCCGGGTGGTGACCCGGAGGCTTCCCGGCCTGCCATATCCCCACCCGGCCCTTCTGCTGCAGCGGTGGTGGAGGCATGCAGGCTGAGCCGGCAATAAGGCCCCAGCACTGCTGCTGTGCCTCCTCCCGCCTCTTCCTCGCTCCGTGACGAGGAGGCTGAAGCAGCGGCGCGGCAGCACCAGAGATCTCCTCGGCCTTTTCACCACCATCGCCACCACAGAAGGGCCAGGTGGGGGGGTTGGAGGCCTCTTGGCCCCCAGTCCATCACCCGGCCTCTGTGCAGAGGTGGCGACGGAGAGGAGGCTGAGGAGGCCTCTGGTGCTACTCCTCCGCCATGGCCGCGGAAGGACCAGGTGGCAGGCTGGATGCTTCTTGGCTTCCAAAACCCCCACCCGACCTTTACTCCGTCGGTGCCGGTAAGGAGGGTCAGGTGGCGGCAGTGGCCGCAAAGAAAAGGTAAGGAGGGAGGGAGAGAAAGAAAGAGTTGGGGTGGAAGGGAAGGGAGGAGAGGGACTTTTGCGCACACGTGCCACCATTGGGGACAATTTCCCAGATTTGACATGTGCATATGCTCCAATCTGCGTATAAGGAGGGCCCACTGTACTTGGTTAGAAAATGACAGAAGATGACATTTTTATATGACAGATTGTGTATGATGGTAAAAATATGTAAGAAATTCCTGTAACTGAGTATTCAAGCTGCACTTGAATAATTGAATTGAGATAAAAGATTCAACATGTTTATTATAAATAAAGTGCTATCAATGTGCTTAATGTAAGGAATACAGTGTTTACCTTTTGTTGCAAAGTATTTTTCTACCATGATAGTCACATTTTTTTCTGTCAGAAGCAAATGGAGTGGCTTACCAGTCAACCATTTTAAATTTCTCCGCAAGGTTCCAGCCGTAGGCAGGGTTATTGTTCATGCTGTGGTAGACAAGAACACAAAAAAGTAACTTCTAGTATACAACCGTAGAAAACCATTACAACCATAAAAAAAAGTTACAAAACATCTCTAGATAAAAACCAATTATACAAAATTTAAAACACAGTCATACAGCAAGGTAAGGCAGGGAATCAAAGGCATCAACATACACAGCTTCATTGATCGGGGGAAAGGCTTGACAAAAAAGGAAGGTTTTAAGCCTTTTAAAAAACGTTTCAAGAGGAGTCATCAAACGGAGCTCCTCAGGAAGGCTATTCCATCTTGACTTGTTGTTGAATACAAGTAATATTCTGGAGGTGCCCAGTTATTTTTATTGCAATAATAATCTAGCTGCGTTGTTGCAGAACTAAAATGACTAGATTTTAATGAGAATATACTAATTGGAGTAAGCTTTGTTCCTGGGAAAAATGGGTAAGAACACCTTTCAGTTTCAGGAGGACTAGGACTATGCTGTCCATTAAGGCGAATTGGAAGATTTGCTGGCTTTGCTAGAGACTTCTGATGACCATCTTCTTGGTTTGCAAAGACAAGAAGATTTTCAGAACTGGGACTAATTTGACCATTAAGATGCTGTCTCTAAGTGCTTTCTTTGTTTACTGGCTTGGCTAGTGTTGCCTCAGTACTAGCTCCATCAATGCATTTCCCATTCATAGCTAACATAGCTGCAACTGCATCATCTCGATTGAAGAAGTGAACAAAAGCATAATCTCGAAGTTTTTTCACACGCTCAACAGCTCCTGGCTTAAATTTGTTAAATTCAGCCTTAATTGTTTCTTCTGTGGTTGAGATCATCAGGTTTCTAACATATAACACTTTAACCTACACACACACACAAGCTTCTGCAAGAGAGTTACCTGGTGAAAAGATTAATTAGTAACTATGAAACTGAACAATTCAATTGGTATTTTATCCATTCATTATTATATTTTAAAGAAGTGCTCATTTTTATAAAAAACCTCAGTACCAAAATATAATTATCAGAACATTTTTCAGGCCACAGTGCTGAATTTTATATACAAAAAAACAACAACGGAAAACAGGTATTTAACTCAGCTAACAGAACCTCTGACAAAGAGATTTCTTTTTACAAACTTGATTTATATCTACCCAGCCTTACCTCCTTACCCTCTGTTTACCTGGAATTTTTAAAAGTAACTTTGGCATTGGGAGGATGAAGGAGGTCTGGAGAAACACAGACCTTTGGTACCAGGTCATAGCAGCAGTAAACAAAGCAATAACGATTGAGCAGGAAAAATAGGGTTTTATTTTTGTTGATCCTACTGTAGCTGTATGTACCTGACTGCAACATGACAAGATGAACAGCAGCAGTTGCCTGCAAGAATCCCTTCTGAACACGCATGAGCAAGAAAAAAGAGGGGAAAGAAGATAAGCCAGATTTGTTTCAAGCTGTGTCTAGAAGGTTTAGAAGGTTTTTGCTTACTTATGCAAGGCTCACTTAACTGGCTGTTTCATTTCACACATGCATATTGTTAGCTTTGAACAAAAGGTTTGCTGGAAAATGAACTTCAATGGGGAGAAATGTTAAGTACTGCACTTAGGGCAGAAAAATGAAATGCACAGATATAGGATGGGGGACACCTGGCTGAATGAAACTACATGTGAAAGGGATCTGGGAGTCCAAGTAGACCACAAGTTGAACATGAGTGAACATTGTGATGCGGCAGCTAACAAGGCCAATGCGATTTTAGGCTGCATCAATAGAAGTATAGTGTCTAGATGAAGGGAAGTAATAGTCCCATTCTATTCTACTCTGGTCAGGCCCTAGCTGGAATATTGTGTCCAGTTCTGGGCGCCACAATTCAAAAAGGACACTGAGAAACTGGAGCCATGTGTCCAAAGGAGGGCGACTAAAATGGTGAAGGGTCTGGAAACCATGTCCTAAGAGGAATGACTTAGGGAGCTGGGGATTTTTAGCCTGGAGAAGAGAAGGTTAAAACGTGATATGATAGTTCTGTTTAAATACTTGAAGGGGTGTCATATTGAGGAAGGAACAAGCTTGTTTTCTGCTGCTCCAGCGAACAGGACCCAGAACAATGGAGGCAAGTTACAGGAAAAGAGATTCCACCTCAACATTAGGAGGAACTTCCTGACAGTAAGGGCTGTTCAACAGTGGAACAAACTCCCTTGGAGTGTAGTGGAGTCTCCTTCCTTGGAGGTCTTCAAACAGAGGCTGGATGGGCATCTGTCAGGGATGCTTTGATGGAGGGTTCCTGCATGGCAGGGGGTTGGACTGGATGGCCCTTGTGGTCTCTTCCAACTCCACAATTCTATGATTCTATGACCTGCCCTTAGAATGCCCCATTAGAGGTCTACCACCTGCAGTACCTTGTAATATTTAGACCACAAACCTTTCTACAGACCTACAAAGGGCTCTGCAAAAAGGACATCTTTTCTCCTCACCATTTGGCAACGTCTCTGAAGATATGCTTTCCCCTATGCATATTTTCCCCAGACAGCAGATCTGTGATACTGTATTGCTGTCTTATATATTCACAGTTTGAATCTTGCTTCTACTATGGTACTCATGTATATAACAGGACCTCAAAACTTAAATGCAATAATATGTGGTTTTCCTATTTTCTTTTACCAGAAGTAAAGAGATTTTAGTGTACCTAAACACCTTCTCCTCAAGATTTACTGGGAAATGGTCAATTAAATATCTTGCCAAGAAAACCCCATGACACATTCGCTTTTAACTCACCATAAGTTGGAAACAACTAGAAGGCACACAACAACAAAGTAGTTTCACGTACAGGACCTATTTCAAACACAGATTTCAATTCTTCACTTCCATTATTATAAGAAAGTAATGTTTTAATGGTATTAATATTACACACTTTTTCTAGGCAATATGTATTTTAGAATGCAGATCTTGAAAATGTTCCAAATACCAAGGAAAGCAGTTAATTTTGCACTGCGCTACTCACCTTTAAGAAATAACTGATGGAAACTTGCAGAGTTCTACTTTTTGTAATTTATTTACTCTGTTCTGTAGCCTTCAGAAATAAAATCTGAACAGTTTTCAAATCCACAATGTATACAATTAGATTCCGACTTGGTCAGTCATCCACATCCAACAAACCTGGCAGGGAAAATATCTGTAGGTGCGAATAAGAAAAGATTCAAATAAATAGCAGTTTAGTGCAGATTTTCTTTGCTCAATTTAGATTGAGTGTTCAGCTCAACAGATCATAGAATAACAGTCATTTATAACTCAAGGGTCACTGTGCATGCATTTTTCTAAGGAAAAAATTGCCATGCTTAGAGGAATGAAAAAATGCAGTAATAGCAACAACCTTTACAGATAAGTCACCTTGTTACTTTAAGAACACAACATGTGTTGTGTATAACTTGGTCTGGTATAAAATTATCATGTCTGGTGTATTTAAACTACACTTAATTCATAAAATAATAGGAAACTGAATTTTTAAAATTCTTTATTTTTCTAACAAATGAAGCTTCAAGGTGCTGAACAGGGAAAAACACTAGAACTGTAAGGGACCTCTTTGGTTTTGTCATTTTATAAGAATCAAAGCAAACAACAGGAACAGAACAAACCGTTGAAATGAGTAAAACAAAGGAAACTCTTTTGTCTCCAATAGTCTTCCACAGGACTAAGCAGACATTAAGCACTAATTCCCATAAAAGGAAGTAAGAGGAGGAAATCAGAATCAGGAAATCAATGATCTGATATACATCAATTCTTCTCAATCTGGAAAAAATGTCATTTTCTCACACATGCCACTTAATTTTAAAATTAAGTATGGGTGGAACAGGAAGGCACACAAATAAACGAACACATCTTTGTTGCTCTATCATGACCCTTAAGGCTTTTAATCTAAGGGGTGAAACAGATGGTTAAAATAAGTAGGTTTCTGACCAGCTTCGAGACAAGGCGCTTAAATGACTCATGCCTCAAAGCCAGGAGGAAACTGCTCCTAAACTGCACTATGGGGACAAAAGTTGGACTAAAAAAGAGCTGGATTCTCCCTTCTTCCCCGAAAGTGTGCACCTTCGCTTGTACATCTAAATGCCATGACGTCAGAACAGCTCTAAAGGGGTGCTCTATTCAAATCCTAATCACCCATATAAATGCACTGTCTCAGAACTGTCTCGCCCGAGACAAAAGAAAGAGCCTCCCTGCGACATGAGGCCGGGGCTTGGCTTCGGAGCGGGCCTGAGTTGGAGACTCCAGCCTCGGAAGAGGAGCAAGGAAGGAGGCAGGGTTTGGAGGCGAAGGCGGAGGAGGAGGGACCAGGCTGGAACTCTTAACACCTTCTTCTCTTATTGCCCAAATAAGGCCCTCCTCTTACTGGGGTTTTCCTAGGGCAGGGGTAAGCAACCTTTTGGGCCGGGTTGCTGTCCCTCAGAAAACTGGGGGGGGGGGGTGTCAGAAGCCAATAAATAAATAAATAAATAAATTTTAAAAATTAAATATATAAATAAACCGGGACAAATGTAGGACAAAATTTTCAAATGGAGAACACTTTTAAAAAATGGCGGACACGTGAAAAAATTTGCTAATTTTTTAAAAAATGTTAATATAAAAGCATATTTCTGAGGCTTCTATAGACAATTACCCCCCAAAGGCCCCGGCGGCAATGGTGGCAGGACCGGGCTGGGGCTGGTCCCAAGGCCTCGCTGGGGCTGTGTGGTAAGCTTATATGTTAAACCCAGTCTGCTTTATCAGCTGGATGTGCTATAGATATATTTACTACAAGTCCTACCATGCTCACCTAGCATGGCAAGAAGCAACATAGGGTGTGTCCAATTGGGGAAGGCAGAGATAACTATTAGGTTCAGATATGCAGCTGTCCTCTGTTTCTCTTTCTACTTCTCATAAAGCTGACTTCTGCATGGAAATCTGTTTCCACAAATTACTTTTAAAGGGGTGGCTCTTTTGTTTGCTTTTGGTTGAAAGCTTAAATATCTAGGCTGGAATTCATTAAGACAGTTACAAATGCATAATCTAGAGTTAAACATTTGTGATTCGTTTGCATTCATGATACCTATATATTCACTGCTGTAGAGAATATGTAGGGACTGCAAAAGTCCCCCAGTTTCCACTTACCAAACAATAGCTGTGAACAATGGCTGTCTGTTTCTCATCCCCTCCCATCAGCAATCTCCACTGTGACAGGGAGAAGCAGGAACTCTGTCATAGTACCCCCTTGCACCAGAGATTGATTGTGGGAGATAGGATGGGAACATTAGTCAACTGGGAATTTGAGGGAGTCAGGCCAGGAGACAGTAATTTGTGTAACTAAAGTGGTGACATAGCTAAGTAGCTGAAAGATCATTCTGGACCTACTTTATATGGAGTGTTATTGCATGTGCTGGCGACCAAGCAAGTGCAACCCAGATGCAGCCTGGACCCCAGCCACGCTTATCTCATGGCTTTTCAAAAACCGGAGTTATTATTTAGAACAGGGCATAACAAGTAAAGAAATCTGTATGCATATTAATAATATTGTCAATATGATATATTAACATTGCTATGACAATCCATATTTTTAATTATCAGTAATAATGATGTGTTTTCTTCAGTATTTAAGAGTCCACATATGGAATCCATTGTTCTTCCGTCAGAATTCAAGCTGTGTCAAGACTCCTTTCCAAAATGGCCAGTGCAGTCTACAAGTGCCTACACATCCAGAGCCAGAGCTCATCAACTCAATAAATGGCCTTCATGTTTCAATAAATGTGTCCTCTTTTTGTCCTCTTAATGCCTTATTACTTTCGGTCAATTTTCCATTCAAAGCCAAGGAAATTATCACATGATGGTTTTAAACTCCAATTAAAGTTGGAGAATAGTATTTTTGAAAATAGTGATCACACAGTGTCACCTGTGTTTCATCACTGCTGTGTCTGTGAAGTATTGCTAGGGTGTCCCTTTTCATTGATGGGGAAAACCTGTCAATAAACTCTCAATTGTGCTGCTGTTCCATTACCCCACAGGTTTGAAACATCACTACCATACTAGTTCCTGTATTGGCAGTCACACAATATCAGTGTCTCCTCATCTCCCTCTGTCCCCTCTCCTTCTCACTAGGCTATTTTCCTCTGTTCCTTCTATTTCTTTTCTCTTTTCCCCTCTTTTAATTAAATTGCATTAACATCATTTTGGAATTGCATTAAACATAAAAATTTAAAAATAGAAGGCACATTTGGTGAGGCATAAAGTAGAAAGATGGGGTTAAGGAGTGCCAAAGAGAGCGCATGGGAACACTGATGCCATAAACAGCATCAATGTACTATTCCAGAGATGTGCATCAATAAATGCTCCTAAACCAGTATCCTTACATTTTCTTTTATTAGAGTGATTGTGACAAGACCAAGGCCCAAGAGATCATAAATTCATAGATTCATAGAGTTGGAAAAGACCACGAGGGCTGTCCAGTCCAACCCCTGCCATGCTGGAACTCACAATCAAAGCATCCCAGAGAGACAGCCAAATGATGATGATGATGATGTTATTATTACTTTTTTATTATTATTATTTGTTACTCACCTCTCTCTATGGATTGAGGTGGGGAATAACAGCAAATAAACAATAAACAACATCGATTAAAACACATTAATTAAAATATGCAACCGTTTAAAAGGACACGACATACACATTTGATAACAATCCACATTTACAATTCATCATTTAAAATTCACAGTTTAATGTTCCAAGTCTTACATTTTCCTCCACCACATAAGAACATAGATTCATTGCAACATCTGATATAGAATTATTTTGTCTAGCAATGCTTTACCTCATGTCCAAGATCCTACCACATTTTTTACAAGTACTCTGAAGTAAGCACTGTTCATCCAAAGCCCCTTGCTTATCTCTCACAGATTCTGCCCCTTTATTGCTTTTGTTCAAGGAGGCTACGAGATTAGAGTTCCATTGTCTCTTTGTTTCCCCTGAATCTGTTTCTATTTCTTCCAAAGATTGGGGAGCTTCAGTTAATGGTTTCTGTACTCTGTGTTCTTTTATAGTTCTGAATTACAGCAGACCAACAACTGGAGACAATGAACAGAGCTTTGAACAGAATCATATTGTGCAAAAAAGTAGTCATTCTGTTCACACATGAGGAATGGTGTCAACTGCTAACTTTTCTTCATTACCACATGTTGATGCTCCCACTCATTATGTGTCTATTACCTTTCTCTTTCGCCTTACAACCAGGGAATACAGACTTTTCAGTCATTGACATCTTGTTCTCTCAGTTCTTCATAATATCTTTTACCCACAGAAAAGGAAGTCTTTAGAATAACAATAAAACTCATCACATTGTTGTGATAGTGAATTGATAAATCTTCCAAATTTCAACTTTATTCTTTTCTGATCTTTTCTTTAAGTACATTGTGTTTTGAAGAAAAACAATCAATCCCTTTAATTTTGACACAGTCTCAAAGTTCGAGGCCATTTTAGCTTAAGAATTAACTAGCAAATGACAACAAATGCAACTATTAGCCACACTCAAGATCTGCAAATCTTTTTATATAAATCTCCTATTACTAAAAGGAAACAGGATTGCCCTAGGGCCGTGAGCGAGGATAACTTTAAATGCCACCCCCTCAAGCTATAACATTCCTTTACTGAAATTATCAGACTTTGAAAAGTTACTTTTTGAAACTAATTCCACTGACAGACTATGAGTGTGATACTATCAAGTGAACTGATGAAAGTTTGATTTTGTAGTTAGTACCCAAACAGCATTTAGGGCTTTGAAGGGAGGAACCGGAGAAGACATCATTGGGTTTTGTAAGTCATGTTCACTCTGGACAATATATTCAACAAAGGCCAAGTCACTGAGCTCTGTTCAACATCTCCACCTCAGCCTGCACAGCAAGCACCAAATTCACGCACCCCTAAGTTTAGCCCTGGGAAGCTAGGGTGCATCTACAGTGTAGAAATAATGGAGTTTGATACCACTTTAAGTGCTGTATCTCCATCCTATGAAATCCTGGGTTTTGTAGTTTTATGGAGTCTTTAGACTTTTCTGCCAAAAACTGATAGTGGCTCACAAAACTACAAACCCCAGGATTTTGTAGGATGGAACCATGGCAGTTCAAGTGGTGTCAAACTGCATTATTTCTACAAACAAGCTAACCACCAGGTTGAAGTCCCTGTTGTATAAAAAAGACCTTTAACAAATATGCTATCTTCAACATTCCTGTTCTCGCACCACACTTAAAATGGTTTAGGAAGAAGAAAGGGAGACAAACCAAACATTAGAGTTGGATGAATCATTTGAAACATCACTATATAAGACAGCTTGGAGGAAAAGATTACATCTTTAGTTGTATTGTTCTGTTCCCCACCACAATAAAATCTGTGGATTATTTCAATAAGTGACTCATGAGTACCACTCCCTGAATCAGTTATGTAGTCCTTACAGGCATGTGCCAGTTTGCATGTGATAGAAAATAGAAACAAGCAAACCATAAGTATTTGGGATGTTTTATACATTACTGATTATGGTGTTTGGGAGAGAGGTTATTTTTAACTTATTGATTTTTCTTTTAAATTGTTTTCCTACTGTTACTGTTCCCTTGTGCATATTTGGAAAATGTTCAACTAAGACAATGTATGTGTGCACGTTTTAACAATACTTTTTGATTACTGTGATTTGTATCTCAGCTTGTCAACCAGAGTACCTGAAACAGGGATGTAAAGCTTCACCTATTTCATCCTTACACACAAGGATAATGGCATTTCTCCCTGCTGTGGGAGACAACAATATGCCTCCACAGTACTCTCCATGTATCTGAAAGTCTAAAATGTTGCAGAGAAATAATTCTGCTGAAAAAACACAGGAGATGATGACAACGACGACGACATTTTAAAAACTGTTTTCTCCATGGAAAGACAGGTTTCCTATGTAGGAAACAGCATTTTTGAACAAAATATCATGTGCTTTCTCAGCAGACTCACAACATTTTGGACTGTTAAAATACCAAAATAAAATTGCACAAAATTCCTGCTGGTGAATTATTCTTCTCCACCTATTTTTCAACCTCAGAACAAATAATGACCACAGAGCACAGATGCCACGCAAAAACTACTGCAGAAAGAAGTGGACGTGTTGCCTCCATCTCTCTCCTAGTTCTATCTCAGGGGGCAGTTGATCTGTCATGGCTACTGTGGAGGAAGCTGCAGAAGAAACCATCTAGATGACTCAGAGGTTTATCACACGGAGATTTTTAGAGCTTTTGCAGCTCAGTTCCAATGTGACTGCGGGTCCAATGATGGGGATTCAAGTCATAACGTGAATGTGTTATCAGATGCGCAATTCCTTTCTATGGGAGCTCCTTCCATGGCGCTTCTGCAGTGATTCCAAAGTGACTTCTCATTTTGATGAATTCGGGGGGAAAAGTGAATTCACAGAATTCACATTGAAGCTTGCTTCGATTTCACTTCGAACTGGTCTGGTGTGGAAGATCACTCTGATGTCGCCCCCCTTTCCCTCCTGCATCCTGCATCCTGCTCCTTCATCCCCCTCCTCCTTCATGCCATCTCGTCCTCTCTGCCATCCTGCCACCTTCCCATCATCCCCTGCCTGCTCCTGCATCCCAATCCTGGCCCCAGTGACCCATGCGACCTATCCCACCATCCCCTGCCTGCTCCTGCATCCCAATGAAGGATGACAGCTAAGGAGGTGGCAGGGAAGGATGACAGCGTCCACAGCCCCATTGAGCATGCACAAGGGTGCCGATTCGAATCGTTGAACCTTCATAGTATGTTCCGGTGTGGTAATACAATGTGCACTCAGCCCGCTTTGCTTGAATCCACATCACGTGACTTGCTTGGAATCAAACTGACTCTGCTTCCCCCTTGATTCGGAAGGGCAATGGAAAGGCAACCAGGTGTGGTAAAACATCACGTTTTAATGTGAATTTGCATTGCTAAACAGGAGTGACTCCGGATCTGGTGTGAAAAAACATCACTTTTCGTGTTGCTAGGGGTGACTGCGGATCTGAGCTGCAAACCCCCCACGTGTGATACGCCCCCTCAGAAGAAGCCCCTCAGGTCTACCTTCTCCAAGCTCATGCACTTAAAATGTGTGCATTAGGACTAATATCATCCACAGCTACTTTGGTATTTCATTGCCACATTGGCCATGAATAATAGAGTGCTCGATGACTAAATGTTCATCCATTCATCTTTTGTTATTGCTATTCACTTACAGTATTTCCTCTTCTAGAGTTGAAATTTAAGCAGGAAGCTTCTTTTCTGCTTCTAGGCTATGTATGACACAGCTTGGAAAAATTACTTTTTTAGGCTACAAGTCATAGAATACCGTCGGCAACATGCTGGCCATGCTGGCTGGGAGATTCTGGGAATTGTAGTCCACACTCTGACACAAGCACCCTATTGATGTTACCCACAGACTGAAGCAGAAGTTCATATAGTTCATTCATATACCATGGTCCTTCTTTGAGACTGGAACTTGGTATGAGGTGGCTATTAGCACCAACACTGCTGCCAGTGAAAGTTAGGCAAATTATTAACATTACATTGGAAGTAGCAGCAATGTATCAGGAGTTTTTTGGTAAGTTGGACTTCCAGGAGGAAAATGGAGTACTGAGCGAGGGAGGCCCCTTTAACATCTTGCCCCCTCCTTCAACCCCGGACCAACTCAGCGTGGGTATCAGCCCATAAAGCCTCGAGTGATACTAAGAACATTATCTTGCTGCTAATTTTTAGTCTCCTCCTTTTTCAAGGTGTTAGATTGTAATCTTTTATTGTAATTTCCTGACTGTAATGTTGTAACTTGTTGTGCTGTATTTCCTTTATTATTTCATTGTTTATTGGCATCTGCTTGTTATTTTTTGGAATGAGGGGTTGGAAATGGGGATTTCTTTTTGATAATTATTGTTTTGAATGTAATCATCTGTGTTGTCATTATTGCATTGTTACAATATCACTATCACTATTATTATTATTATTATTATTATTATTATTATTATTATTATTATGTTTTTGCTATGTATTGCTATGTTACATTTGTTTATTATTTTATGTTTATTGTTATTGTTTATTGCTATTGCTTTGTATTTCCCTACTGTTGTAAGCCGCCTGGATTCCCAGTGATTGGGTGGGATATAAATAAATCCTATTATTATTATTATTATTATTAGTTATTGTTGTGTGCCTTCAAATCATTTTCGACATGGCAACCCTAAGGCCATGGAGTTTTCTTGGCAAGTTTCATCGGAGGGATTTTGCCATTGCCATCCTTTGATGCAAAGGGAGTATGACTTGCCCAAGGTCACCCAGTGGGTTTACATGCCCAAGCTGGGATTCAAACACTCAAACCACTATGTCACACTGGCTCTTTGTGAGAGGCTTTGTTAACTGAGGTATAACTGTACTGTCTTGATTGGCTAAAATGTCGTTAAGCACATCTTTGACTGTAATCCTGTATCTTGTTCTCTGGTCCCCATCAACTCAGCTCAGCACCCAATCACCAGCATAAGAATTCTAGAAATAAAATGATAGTTGTGGCATACAGTCAGCCTCCTTACACTGAAGCCACTGTACAATTGAATGAATGGTGCACACATCCCATTGCTTTCATTGGGTTGTGGGCATATGTGGTTTTCCCCTTATATGGGGGAGGGTCCAGAATGGTTCCCCCATATAAGGGGAGGGCTGACTGTATAATACATATCCAATCATAATTAAGTGGAATTATTCCACAATTGAAATATACCCAGATGAAAACAAATGTTCTAAATAGGGGATGATTTCCGAGGCCATATAAAACTGAAAAGATGTCCAGATGAGCTGAAAATGAATCCTCATGAGCATAATCAAAACTGAAGACTGTGACTATTAATCATGGGCTTGTCTGTATATTTACTGACATGAGAGAAACAGTTGTACATGATGGTAAGTAAAATAAACTTTCTGGCCAGTAGTTATAGAACAGTGAGTATACCCAAGGTGTAATTAAACTTTTGTCAACAGTGTTTCCATGGTAAAATACCACCACTAGTAATGTTAAGCCATTACTGTGGTTCATGGGACAAGCTTTTCCATGACCAGAAATGCATAAACACCTCAGGAGGTAAGAAAATAGAAATTGTGGTAAATAGGAATGGTACAAAGTCAGCAAGGCTGGGTGTGGCAAGCAACCCATCTTTGGTATGTACCTAATCCCCAACTGGGATGGTGTGTGTTTGCTTAGCTTTTTTGTGGACTCAACACACAAAGACTCATTCATTTTCTCTCTCCACCCTGGCACTTTTGCAGGATTCCTTTGCAGGAGGGATAGTCAGCAAGCATGAGAAGTTATCCATCTTACCACAACAAGCACAGATCCATCAAGGCACAGAGGTTTATAGTGGAGTAAGGGATGCACATAGGCAAAGCACTAAAAGCAGTTGAGGATCTGATGGAAGAGAAGAACTTGGTGACAGGTTAAGTTTGGAGAAGCATGCTCAAAGATAAGAGGCAGGTTATATAAGTGACCAAAGATAAGCAGATGACCATATTCCAGAATGCAGAAAAAATAAAGAACAGGAGTTCTACTCTAGCAATAAAACTGCTCAAAAAGGGGAGCCAAGCTTAGGCAATTCTTACACAAGGCCAACTGGCCTACACTGTTCCTCAAGGCCACCTCATATTTTATAGTCTGTTTAGCTATGATCTGTCTTCTTGCCACTGATGGAGTAGTATGTCTCAAACCAGACATTTCTTATACCTGTCTTTCAGAAAGTAACGTACTAGATTTATAGATTGAAGTGATGCAATGTTTTACATAATGTTTCCATTATGCCTTGGAATAATTGTAGTCATTTATATGTCACATATTAAGACACTCCATAAGGTTGGTGGCTATGGAATCAAAGAAAAATAGAGTTGGAAGAGACCTCAAGGGCCATCCAGTCCAACCCCCTGCCATGCTGAAACACAGAATCAAAGCGCCCTCAACAGATGGCCATCCAGCCTCTCTTTAAAAACCTCCAAAGAAGGAGACTCCACCACACTCTGAGGGAGGATGTTTCACTGTCCAACAGCTCTTACTCTCAGGAAGTTCTTCCTAATGTTGTAGTAAATCCTTGCACTATCCTTGAACTCCCTTCCAAGAGAGGTCCAATTGGCTCCCTCTCTGCTGTCCAGCAGGTAAAGACCTTTTTATTTAAGGAAGCTTTTGAGTTTTCATATATGTGGGAGATAAAGCTATTAAAGGGGAGGGGTATAGTTTTCATTATGTGTATTAAGTGCTTTTTAATGCTGTTTTTAACTTGTGTTATTAAAATAGAAATTAAGTTTGTGTTTTAACTTTTGTATTAACAGATTTTAGCTGTATTGTGTTTCCAAAATGTGGTACACAGCCTTGAATCCTGTGTTGAGAGAAAGGCAGGACATAAATAAAATAAAATACAAACATACACACATGCATTTTTGAGGTTTTAGGGTTCCACTAGAGATGGGGGAAATGTATCTAGAGATTGTGATATTTGTTTCTGTAGTTCTTTGTGGTTTTTTAAAATACCTACATGACATTTTTGTTGCCCTGGACTATTTTGTAACAATTCTGCCACTAGCTGCAACATTTTATTCTGACTCTTGAGTGGTTTTTTTTAAATTCTGAAACATATTAGAACAAAAAACTTTCCTTTTCTTCTCCTCCTTTTTTCCGTTAAAATGCTTACAGTTATAATGCATCAGTTCATTATATAGTTTATCAGTGCAATAGCACTTTTTCAGGATAATTCTAAGAAGAAAAAAAGAAAGGAGGAGGAAATTAGCCCTTCAGACTATAGGATCACCTCTGCAAACCACACCCTTGGTTTTAAATCACTGGGACAGCCCAAGTGCAGATCCAAGAAATTTCTAAAAACAGCATCCAAAAAAGAATGGAACAAATGGACATGGAAACGGTGACAACTGGCAAACCAAGCAAAACCCATGAGAATTCACACTTTTTAAATCAATCTGGAAGAGCCCTCAGACTTGCTGTGGGAAGCAGGTTTCTCAGCTATATACCAGATTGCTGCTCATTGGCTTTGTCTCATGGAATTAGGGAACTGAGCCAGTTTCTATCTGCAAAGCCCCACCTGTGTTTCTGTTTTTATAGTTTCACTAGAGCTGACATATTATGGGCAGTGTGACATAGAATGGTGGAACTGGCTTTAAGTTAAATTGTGTTAAGGATAATCCTTAGCAAGATCACTATCTGAAAATGTCAGTCACCTCTGCTCTCCTGTTCTAGCCAGCATGCAGTGCATCCCAAACCCTTAGGCTCTCCTTATTCCCTTTTCATCTTGGATCATGAGATCAACTGCGGGGTTCTGAGAATTGGGGTCCAAAAAACTAATTTTCCAAGCTTTGGAGAAATGTCAGAATAGTTTTCCAGTTTCTGATCAGTGGTGATGAGATGCAATTTTGCATGATCTACTTCTGAAATGTTATTTATTCATTCATTCATTCATTCATTCATTACAGTATCTATACCCCACCCTTCAGCCCTAAATGTTAACTTCCAATAGGTGGGGTTTTTTCTTTTTGGTGAAGTTGAAGGCTTTCATGGCCGGCATTCATAGTTTTTTGTGGGTTTTTTGGGCTATGTGGCCATGTTCTAGAAGAGTTTATTCCTGACGTTTCCCCAGCATCTATGGCTGGCATCTTCAGAGATGTTTTGTTTTGTTTTGACTTTGATGTAGCTGTATAATATTTCAGTTCCACATTGCTTAGACTGTGAGAACTAGCAATAGAGAAAGAAACCTTGATCTCATTACTATTACACATTTTGCCATGGGAGAATGAGTTTAGAAAAAGATACTAATCACTTCTTTCAAGCCTAGATTTAGTGCTGTTGTTTATATATGAATATCTATATTTATCTGAAAGAAAATAGTACTCAAATTTGCAAGGAACGCTTTCACCAGCTATGCCTACTATTTGCTTTACATGTATTGAATATGTATAATATTTATTTTATAGTATCAGAAAATATTGTACCAGGCTAACAGTTGCAGATGGATGAATCACAGGAGATCTGTAAAAGGACTTCCTGCTCTTTTAAAAGTAATAAAAAACGAACACTGAAAACATTTGTTTTTTAGATTGCAGCTCCCAAAATCCTCAGCCAGTGTTGCCACTAGCCCTTCAGGATACAGACACTGGAAGTTGCAGTGCACAAAATTAATGTATTGATGCTCTAGTACTGTATAGGAATCTCTAAATCAGGATAGTAATGTTCATTGTGGAGAAAAGTGAGCAGTTGTGCCTGTGAGATTTTCTTAGAGCCGGAACAAAAAGCTGGATTCCTGGTGGTTTAGGGGCATGGTATTTATACAGCGCACCTCCCCAAGACATCTTGAAGTCATCCAGCATGTAAACACATGTGGATGGCTTCAAGACGCTCTGGCAGCATGGTGTTTATATGCTGCATGCTGCTGGAGCATCTTGCAGTCAGCTTCAAGCCACTGCAGGGCTTCAAAGCTGGCTTTTTGCTGCTCCTTTTCCGGGTAGCTTCAAGGCATACTGGGAACGTGACGTGCGGTTGCTGTGGCCCCAATCAGCCTTCAGAAGAGGCGGCTTCAACCTGCCCCTTCTAGCCATCTAATTTGGCCCTTAATCTAAAAGCCAGTAGTGTCACTAAGGGGCTGTGGGGAAGGAATGCGTACCACACCTGCTGACACCCTAAAAAAAAAAAAGGGGGGGGGGTGACACCACTTCTCTTCAAACATCTGCTTTTGTGCAGAAATGCCCTGTGGCACTCTCCAGTGTCCCTTTAAAATGCTGAAGAGATGGTGTGAGTGGGGTGAAGCTAAGTGGAGGGAGAAAGGAGAAGTCCCATTTTTTAAAAATAAAAATTTAATTAAAATATTTAAATGTTATGTTTTTTTTAAAAAAAATGTTCTTTTAAAATTATCACATTTTATCAAATTTTCATCTTAACTACATGAAACTATATACAGTAAGTAAATAATTTATGGTCAGTGTCTGTCAGATGTTGACCACAGAGTTGCACTGGAGGACCTAGAGATTCCTAGAGAGGTGTCCTCTCAGGTAAAAACATGTTTTTGTTATTTGTGGTTTTTCCATATTCACAGGGGTCTTGTGCCCCTAACCCTGGCAAATATGGAGGGACAAGTGTATTCCAGTTTTTCTCTCTTCCTCCCACTTTTCCCCTTAGTCCTTAGCTTACTTCAATTGTTCCATACTGAGTTCCAAACCTAGGAAAAGACAGACTGCTACAGTCTCTCCTATCTTATGTGATTTTTCTTATTAATAATTTTTGCCATTTTGACCACACCCTGCTGTTGCCTGGCCACATGTGTCCCAATTTTCATCTGTAAAATGGTGCAAGGTACGGCTGATTCTGGATGGTCACAGGTTCCCCAAGTCTGCCATAGACCATATAACGTTGGTGACCACAAAGATTTCAGTGAGTTTGTTTTCTAAAATCCTGTTTATCTTGAACACTCATGATTTATTCTGTTCTTGGGCAAGTGACCATCCAAAATCAATAGAAGGAGTGGTTGTGTCAATTTTTATAAATATTCTCCCAGCTACTAAAACAGAATTCATTAGTATTGCTTACATACTTAATCAGTATACACTGGTGTGCTTTGAATACAGAATATGCTTTTTAGGGCATGCATGAAGATCATGCTGCAAGACTTTTAGCACTGCAGGAAGTGAAAGTTCAGGAACCATGTCAGAGATTATATCTCATCCCAGTCATGGCAGAAACATACATTACATCTCAGGTGTGCAGTAGTATGATGGCAATAACCACATTCTGGATCTTCTGCTGAGTAAGTCAGCTCACACAGCTGTTATGTAGTGTGGTAGGCTTTGTTTTGTGCTTTTTAAATTGTTACTTTATTGTGGATGCATCCTGTCTATAGGCATTTATTGGGACACTATGGAACAGAAGGCTGAACTAGATAGTCCTTTAGTCTGATGCATATAGCTCTTCTTATATTCTCATGTAATTTTGTATTGTATTGTGTACTTCTTATTTCTCTGCACATTCACCCAGAGTACTTTAGTATCTGTGCAGAGTAAAAGTATAATAAACAAATAAATCCAGTGGGATAGCTGTGACACTGCAATAAACTCTGTGCTTCAGTATAGATCCTTTCTCTTAAAATGTACATCCAAGTAGTAAGTGTTGTATATATCTATTGATTACACTAAAATTACATTTTAGAATGCAGAGTCTTTAAATTCAAACCCACAGAAATTAGCTAGAACAGAGATGTCTGGGAACTCCCTTGATCCTCGTCTTATACTAACCTAATTTTCGCATGTACTTTTGCCACTGATCTTTACTCTCAGCCAGGGTAATAAAGCTTTGTAAGGGCAATTTGGAGCAGGGAAAAGTTTTAAGGTATTGGTGCACACAGCTTTATAGGTTAGTTTTTTTGTCTGAAGAGCTACCATAGACAAGCCTCTATTTCAAGGCTTCCTCTGTTTCAAAAGTGTGATTCAACAATGGGCGGCCCTCCAGAGGTTCTTGGACTGCTGATTTGCCCTGCTTGGCATAATGAAGGGGAAGTGATTATGGGAGCTGTGATCCAACATCTGGAGAGCCACACAAATTCCACCCATGTTTTATTTGTAGAATTTGTAGGTCCAGTTTGAAGCTAAAGAATCAGAAGTAGGGACAGAATGACTCTCAAAGTTGTCCATCAAAAGTTAACAGCAGGACATATGTCTGAATGTGCACACAGGCCATTCAGTGATAGGCTTTCCTATTGTAGTGAGATGTACTGTGTCCTTTTAAAAACATTATCAATTATTTCTATATTTTTTTGGCTAGATTTGTTAATTACCATATGAAAATTTATGCAAATCTGTGTCCTCTCTCTCATCCTTTCTTTTGGTGATGTGCCTCATCCTTTTTTTTTTTTTTTTTTTTTTGGCAACATTTAAGTAGCCACCCTAAAAGGGTTCCATAATTTCCCATTACTGCTTCACTGGTCCCAGTCAGTCTCTTACAAAGCAGTGTTCTTTGTTTTAGAAAGCCTGCAAATAATACTTGGCAAGGCAGCTGTTTGTGATTTCCAGCTTCTTCTATTGACTTGACAATAGAAGAAGTGTATGTTTGTTTCATTTGCACATTAGCAGTACATTCCCAATGCTGCTATTAAAATTCAATTTGTATTCCAATTATCTGGCTTAAAAACACATCAAATACTAAAGTATCCATGTTCTCCAAATTATCTCACTATATCCATGGAACTACATACCGTAAGCATATTTTAGGAGAAGTACAACTTTGGGACTTAGCAGTGTATATAATTTTGGCTGGGCTGTGCCCTATTTTTTAATATTTTTAACTTTTGCACTAATAGTTTATTAGTTGTACAAGTTGAGTCTCGCTTATCCAAAATGCTTGGGACTAGAGGTGTTTTCAATTTCAGAGTTTTTCAGATTTTGGAATATTTACATACACATAATGAGATATCTTAGAGATGAGATCCAAGTCTAAATATGAAATTCATTTTTGTTTTGTATACACCTTATATGCATAGCCTGAAAATAATTTTATACACAATATGCACATGCTGCCTTGGATTCCATTTTGGAAGAAAGGCAGGAAATAAGTGCAATAAAATAAACAAATAATATTTTAATATTTTTATGCATAAAACCCTGGAAGCATATACAGTAATACCGGATTTATAGTAGAATAAACAACCAAATAAGGATGTGAACTCTCCTTCATAAAACCTTTTTAAACAGAGATTGGATGGCCACCTCTCAGGAATGCTTTAGTTGTGGATTCCTGTACTGGAAGGGGGTGGAACAGACAGTTCTTTGAATTTTAATCATTGTAAATGTGCACACAAGGAGCATAGTGACAAATTTGATAGAGAAGTTGCCACTGTGTTGATTTGTGGGTATATGTGTGTGTTAAATATCTATATGTGTGCATATGTGATTTTATGTAACACACGCACACACACACGCATTTGGCACTGCAAAAGGGATAGCTCACCACCATATATTGCTGTTGGAGAAATTGATTGGACCTGCACAGCATAATATTGTGAAAATTGTAGCTGAGTTCAAAGGCAACAGGGAAGAGTAGTAGGAAGGGGGAAGAAAATGTTGTCATCTCTGCTAATGAAAAGGTCCTGCCTGGCACTCAAATCTACAAACCCTGACTCAGCTACATCACTAGTACATAAAATGGCAGTCTGTATAGTCTGGCAGGACACCAAGTTCTGAACTTCAGGCTTCAGTATTTAAAACTCAGTAAACTTTATTCATGAAGTATAGATCCAGTCCAGAAACATTCATTCTCAGAAAGAAACATAATTTCAAATTCATGATGGGCTCAATACTCATTCATTACAATTAATAAACACATTTCCCTTCTTGTTCCCTTCTTGTCCCTTTGGTGTTGTTACGGGTAGATTCTTTTCACAGAAACAACCTTGAACAGGCTTGATAGCCTGCCTCCCTTCCAGTTTTACCTCACCACCTGTGTCTCTGCAGTAACTGTTTGTACTGTATAACCCAACACACCAGCTTTCCACTATTCTTTAGCAAGAAAGGTGCATTTGCAACTCCTGATGCCATTTAAACCTGCCTTTCAAATAGTGGGCTGCAAGTTACCATTCAGTAAAGGAACACTCAAGCAGCTGGATGCGTTAGCTAGAAGGCATATAATTATTTAACATCAAAATATAGCAGGGAAAAACAGACCAATCATTACTGTCCATAAATACTATGAGAACTGTGTTTGTGATTTAAACAGAGGCCTTCTAAATAAACCTTGGCTGGCGTTACATATATGCCACCCACATTTGCTGCCCATAAGCTGCTCTATAATTTTGTATCTAAGATTTGCTCAGTTGAAAAAATATAAAAAGAAATATTGTTCAAACCTTTCAATTAGGGAGAGGGTAAATGTTTGATCTTGCCACCCTGATGCTTGCAACTAAACCAGAAAAACATAAAAGATGTCTAATTTTTGTTTAACACACATGGCCATTTTCTAAATTTGGAAATTACCACACCCTAAATTATTTGTAAAATCATGTGGACTACATCAGGGGTGAGGAAAGTGCACATGGGACTCAGGTGGTCCCCCAAGGCCATTTTGAAGCCCTCAAGGGCATTCCTCACCAACTGGGGAGAAACCTATTTTAAACTAGGAATGTACCACCATCATCCACATCCTTAGATCTTGTCCTCCAATTTGCTTCCTAGTTTAGGAAAGGCCTCTCCTGGATCTAAAACAGCCTGGGGCAAAACTGTTCTTCTAAAATGGCAACATGGCCCTCATACACCCAAGAGGGCATGGAGGTCATTTGGAGGGGAGCACCTTGCTTAAACGTTTAAAAAATAAATGGGGAGAAGGTTACAACAGAGGAGCAGCTTTCTGAAGTCTTGTGTGGGTGTATAATCATATAGGTGGGTGGATCTCAGATAGGTGCCAGTCTTTAGAGCTGATCAGAAAGTGCAATTAAATTTTCAGACAAATCTACAGAATCAGATTTAACTCTCTGTCTGGTTTTGATTGGAAATTTCCTAAGCAGACCAAGACCTACCTGAAGGTTTTCTTCCTCCCACAGATACCTTAATGGACCTTGAGATCACTGGCCTTTCATCTAGTGCCTTTGTTAAGCCAAGTGAGATGTGTGGGTGATTACTGGAAAGGAGGCCATTTCTATGGTAATGTCTTGATTACAGAAAGTTCTCCATAGTGCTCCCAACAGAGATGTTGGGTTGACAAGAATGTTTACATTTGATTCCTCTTACCTGTTTACACAAACAATTATATTAAGTGTCAAAGGCCATTTACAAATGGGCCTTTGCTGTGCCCCCATCACATGCTAGGGCAGTGGTTCCCAACCTGTGGGTCGGGACCCCTTTGGAGGTCGAATGACCTTTTCATGGGGGTCGCCTAAGACCATTGGAAAACACCTACTTAATTACAGTTATGAAGTATCAACGAAAATAATTTCATGGGTTTGAGTTACCACAACATCAAGAACTATATTAAAATGTCGTGGCATTAGGAAAGTTGGGAACCACTGTGCTAGGGGTTGTCTGAGGCCCTAGCATCCATACCGGCCTCACCCCTAGCACGTGACGGGGGCGTAATAATGGCGGCGCTCTATACACACGGGCACCGCCATTTTGACGTATCGGACGCATAGTGTCTGCACGTCACACCCCGGATGTGACACCGCGAGTGCGCAAGTAGCGCCTCGCAGTGTCCCATCCGGGGTGCAAGAAGAAGCACCATTTTGGCACTTCTTCTTCGCTGTGTCTGGGAACTGCGTGGTTTGGTTGCTGCGGTTCCTGGACGCAGCAATCGGCAGCGGCAGCAGAGCGCCGCTTTTCAGCAGTCTGTAACCCGCCTAAGTGACTAATTACCTATACTGACAGAAATCAAAGATATAGCTGTGTTAGTCTGTAAAATCAGGATTGAAAAGAGATCTTGCAGTACCTTTTGAGACTAACTGAAAAAAATTGGTAGCATGAGCTTTGTTAGATTTAAGCCTACTTCCTCATATGCATTTAGAGTCCAACTATATTGAGAAACCCTGAACCTCAGCTAAGGGGAATCTTGACCATCTCTGCGCCCAGTTGACTTATATGGTGCTAACTGATGCTCTCTTTACCTGAGTGGTACTGTTTTGTACACTGCTGACTAGTTCTTTCAGTGACCAGGGTGCCCTCTTACCACACAGAGCATTTCTGAGAAATTAAGTGCACACAAAACAATGTCTGTGTTTTAAAATTCTGAAGAGCTAAAATGCACATAATCACAGTACAAAAACATAGACTGGTCAATGTGAGAAAGCTGTGTAAATTAGGTAAAATGTATAAATAATTGTGCAAATTAAGGGAAATGCATTAAAACTGAGTACAATGCATTTTAGTGCAGAAAGTACAAAGCTTTGCAACCTGATGCAAAACAAGAATGAGAAGAAAAAGCAGGTGGGTAAGGAGAAATTCAATGAAATCAAGACTGACAGATTTTTATATTCATTCCACCATCAGAGTTCCTTGTGCTGGCATATTTGTTACCATATCTCAGTCTAAGTATTTGCATGCTAACCTATGATTTGCAGCAACAAATCTGAATTAATATGCTGTTAGACAGATAGAGATGTCTTAATATATAGATCATTCTGACAACTGCTTTATTTCTTCTATTCGAATCAAGTCCAGTTCCTTTTATATTTTACATTATTTTCTGAAAATACTGAAACTCATAATAATGAATTGGAAACATGAGTAATCAGAATTAAAAGCACTGCTCTACAGCAATGTGGAATGACTCAGCAGCACTTCTATATTTCATGGGCAGACACTGGAAACCTATCCAATTTTTTAGATGCCAGAGAATTTCCAAGTGAAATCAAATCCTCATTGTTTTTAATTTCCTTCCAAATTCCTTCCAGGCACTCCCTTAAATGAAATTAATATACAAAACAGCCTGAAAACCAGCGCTGAAGGCACACTGAAAGCTTTCCGGGAATTTCTGTAGCATATGTCCTGTGTTCTAGCCCAGTAATATGAATAAAATGTTGTGCTGAGATTTCATACCATTTTCTTAATCTGCCTGTTCTCTTCAACTCTCACTATTGCTATACAGACATATCTTGGTTAACAAAGGGGCAGTACAGACCGCCCCGAAACGGTGGGCTGGATTTGCCCGTTTTAACTGCAGAAGGACACTGCAGTCACCAAACCATGTGACATCCCTCAGCAGTAAAAAGAACCCGGTTTTTCTGGGTTCTTTTTGTGCCACACTGCATACGTACACAAAGCGCAGCAATGTGCAGATGCTGCACGGTGGCAGCAGCATCATGGCGGTGCCCATGTGGACAGGATGCCGCCACCCATAAAGACTAGGGTTCCAAAGTGTGTGGTTGCCGCGCGCTCTGAAACCCTAGTTTTGGTGCCAGCACACTGCTTTTGGCCAGTGTGTCCCAGGCCCCTAGCTCTTAAAATGAAGCCACTTTTTACCAAATTGTTTTATACTCACCCTTTCCATGTTTCTTCTTTCTCTAGCTACAAGCTTTTTAGCGGCACTAGCATTGGGAAGATGGTGAAAGAGGGCTAGAGAAACATCCTTTCAGTATCAGGTTGCAGCATGTCTGCCCTAAACAATGCAATAAAGCTTGAGCTAGGAAATAACAGGTTTCTGCTCTAGCCAATTCTATTAAAGGTGTGTTCCTGCTTACAACAGGCAAGGTAAACAGCAGCTGTCTCTGAGATCCCTTACTGAGTTTGTGTGAACAGCAAAACAGAAAGGGGGGGGAGTAGATAAGGCTGCTTCAATAGCTACCCCAGCATGTTAAAAAAAAGTAAGTTTGACTACAAAAATGGACATTATAAGAAAAATTAAGGATGATGAAACAACAAAAACAATTCTTCAATGTATTTTAGAAAACAATACTTCAAGTGGTCTTTACCAGGTTCAAAATGTTTTGTTTACTTACTAGTATGCAAGGCTTACCTGATCTGGATGTTTCATTTCACATGTGCATGTCAGTTTTGAACAAAACTTTTGCTGAAATATATTTGAACTCTTCTTCCTTTTTTGCAGTGTAGAAACATATCCTTATTCTTTCACATGTTCTTCCTTTGGAATCAAATTTTCTGTTAAACAAGTAATGCCCAGGAATACATCTGCTCTGAGATATACCTGTAATTACTTCTCATTATTAACCATGCAAAAAGGTGGCTGAGATCAGGTGCTTTGGGGATAATGAGGATTTTCTTTCTCCTTCATCAGAAACCAAATCCCTGAAATCAAAACTCCTAATACTTGTTCCTGAAACGTATTGAGCTATCATTATATCAACTTTTCCCCTTGAATCTCCTTATTTATTTGTTATAGGTGCATATTTTCCCTTCTTGTAATCTGCATTATCAACAATATAAATCTTTTCAAAACATTTTGTCTCTTGTTTGAGCCATATTCAAGGTATTATACTAAAATGTTTATAATACATTAAAAGTGTGATTAGAAGGTATACCTCTATTTCTCCACATGAGAGAATTCTCACTGCCCAAACCGTGCTTCACAATTTTTGTCACTGTTCTTCCACTAAACATCAGTGGCCTAATAGATTCCTAATGAATGATCAGTTATATTGAATACATGGTTTCAGTTACCACTCATTCTTTTTGATATTAAAGAACACCACATCTTAGTGCCAATTTGATTTCCCCCCATTATCACTTCAGTTGCATCTGCACTGAAGAAATAACCCAGTTTACACTGCTTTAACTGCCATGGCTCAATACTATAGAATTCTGGGATTTCTTAACCCTTAAACTTTTCAACCTTCCTTTCTGTATTCTTGTCTGAATCTCATTGCCCAGTATATATTTCCTCAACACCATCACATTGTCCATTGCTTATGCATCCTTAAATTATAATCTAGTATACAGTCTGCTTTTGAGAAATACTATGAAAGCATACAAACAAACAGCAATCTCTTTCCCTCAAAAAAGCTGCAGAAAATCAAGGTTTACACATGCTGAGCTGCAAATGCAAAAAGCAAAACACTAACAGTGGAAAGTCATCATTGATGATTACAAAGCACTGTTAAATCTGGGAACAAAACCTGTCTCCAGACAAACATTGCATTAATAAGTATGAATGGATTAGGAAAACACAGGGATTTTATTTTGGCAGACTTTCAAAGGTTAGCTAATCATTCTGGACTTCTGTGGTACACTCTATTTCATACTGTATTTATGTCAACATGTGGCTATTAAATGGACTCTATAGAACTTTCAATGTCTGTTAGAATAGGTTCCAAGTGTAAACTGAGAATCCTATTTCATATTGCTGTTTATAATGCAAAACCATTATTTGTTGTTATGTGCCTTCAATTCATTTCCAACCTATGGTAAAACATAGCTATCACAGGGTTTTCTTGGTAATTTTATTCCTAGGGGGTTTGCAATTCCTATCTTCTGAGGCTGAGAGAGTGTGGCTTGCCCAAGGTCCCCCAGTGGGTTTCATGACCAAGTGGGAATTGAACCCTAGGTGCTTTCTGCACTGGCATTTGGGACGTCCGGAGGACGTCCTATTTTAAAAAAGGGGCGTCTCTTATAGACGCCCCTGTGCCTAATACGGACTCCGTCCGTACAAGATGGCGCCGGCCCTTCTACATGGCCGGCGCCATCTTTGCGTATCGGACGCTGAGCGTCCGTATGCGTCGCGTCCCTTGTGACGTAGCGAGTGCGCCCCTGGCGCCTCGCTACGTCGCAAACGCGACTGAAAAAGAAGCTCCATTTTGGAGCTTCTTTTTCTGTCTGCATGGGAGCCACGCCGTGTGGAGGCTCCGGCTCCCCTGCAGACTAACCGGCGGCGGCGGCAGACCGCCGCAAAGCGGCGGTTTGTATCCCGCCCTAGTCTCCAGATTATTTGAAACTGGCAAATATTGTTCACAATCAATGCATCCAAAGAGATATACAAATCAGAGAGCCATTATGACGGTTGACTGCACATAGTGCCTTTGACACTATGTGAATTGGGTTTTGGTTTCAATAGGCACCAAAGCAGTGGACACTCTATCATGCTGGGTCCTAGATATGCCTCAGCTAGGACCAACAAGCCATTATTATTATTATTAACCTTTATTCATAAAGCGCTGTAAATTTACACAGCGATGTACATACAATCTTTTTAATTAGACGGTTCCCTGCCCTCAGGCTTACAATCTAAAAAGACACGACACAAAAGGAAAAGGGAGTGGTGGCGCAGAAGGGGATGAGGTCCAGCAGTCTTCATTACCTCTGAGGCCTGGACCAAGGGAGATGGACTGGAGGGAGGACTTGGCTTCTTGGAGCTAACCTGCCTCACTCTCTCTCTCAAGATGGTGGCTGAAGGGAGGGCTTGTCTTCTTCCAGGCAGGCCTGTTGGAGCTAGCCTGCCTCTCTCTCCCTCAAGATGGTGGCTGAAGGGAGGAGTGTTCTGTTCTAGTATGAGTATACCTTCTTTTTCTCTTCCAAGACTTCTGTAATGTCTTTGCATTTCATCCCAAATTCTATGTAGGGGCCCTTTTACACTGGCACTTTTGTCCTGGGTTGATCTGGGCAGATTCAGTAATCCAATACACGAGTCTGTCCAGAATGGAGTTCTCACTACCTTTATCCCAGTCGAACCTCCCTGGTGCAGTTTACCCAAGTTTGATGTTCACACTTCAAAAGCAGCAATTTAAGATGGAGCCTCCTTATCGCTCGTTGCTGTCAATCAAATGATTTGCATATTCACTTCCGCTATCATCAATGGTGACGTGTCATGTATCAACTCAAACGAGCTGGCTTTTAGTAGTATAACTGGAGGAAGAGTCATGGGATATATAGGGATATCAGGTCTTTATAGGTGTGGATTTTGTGCTAGACATCAAATTACCACAGGGATCAGAAAGTTCTTAAATGAGACAAGCAAGGACAGAAATAACTGAATTTGGTGGCACAAAACTGAATTTGCTCTCCGGTCTGGTAGCAGGTGGCAAATGAAGACTTGTGAGCAATAGTCTATTGTGCTTTAGCTAGATCTATTAATGTTACTTTTTAAAGAACTGTATTATTATATTGTGATATATTGACTACAGAAAACAGCATACTCCAAATAAAATAAAATTTCTACAAAGTAAGAATGGCTAAGCAGCAATTTTCTGCTCCTAGAAAAAACATGAAACTCAGGGCGTCCTTCCCATTCCAGCCCAGTTTGTTTTGTAAAACTGGAGGACTGAATTATTTATTTCTGCTATGTTTAGTTCCCTTTGAGGTCCTTACATTTGGAATTGCTAATTTGCACTTACAGGTAGACATGACATTATGAGATCTGTGAATACTGGTTATATACAAATAACTAAAATTTTGTACAGTTCTCTTTTGCCCAATTTCTCAGTTTAGGATAAGTTCTACTATGCACTATGCAAGTCCTAATTCATTTTCTCACATATGTTCTCAGGCATGTAACCAGGCTCCCATTTTCCTGGGACAAAGCTAATCCTAGAATAAACAGCTACTTCATTTGGTTCAAATTTTTGGATTATTCTGGTTCTCAGCCTCATTGGTTATGACATTAAAATTATTGGCTTCCTCACCTGAAATCTAGATTTCTCCTATAAGACAAAAGAAAACTCTGTGAAGCTGAGAATAAGAATATCTGGGGGGTTTGCTCAACCTTCCTCTAATATCAGTTAGCAAATGTACTTGTTCAGAAAACAGTAACACTATAAACCTTTGAGAGATTACCAGCACCACATTCAAATACAAGCATGCAAGCTGCAGAGCTCTGGAAAGCAGAGCTATAGATGGGAGGTCTATAAAGGAAGTAAGGGGAAGAGAAGTAATGGCATTTATGAGAGCTAGTGTGGCATAGCGGATTGAGTGTTTGACTATGTCTCTGAAGACCAGGGTTCGATTCCTAGCTCTGTTATTAAAACAACTGGGTGACCTTGGGCAGGTCACATGCTCTCAGCCTCAGGGGAAAGCAATGGTGAACCTCTTCTGAACAAATCTTGTCAAAAAAAACCTTGATGATAAGCTTTAGGATTGCCATAAATCAGAAATTACTTGAAGGCACACAACAACAACAATAATCCTGGGTTAAGAGGGTAAAATGGGGTAGGGCTGGATAGGCAACAGAGAGATTACACAGGTGATTTTTCAAGCTTTGGTCTGATTTCCTCAAAAATAACTAAGATCCACATTTTCTTTTGCGACTAAAGCCTGCAATCCAATACATTCTTATTTGGGAACAAGAGTGGACATGCATATACAGTATTGAACAGTACTGTACTGTAATTATAATTTTTAAGGATGATGTTGAATCCTGGATAATTAGTATAATTTTCTACCACTTTAGATCCCACTTATCCAAAAATAATGATAACAAATTAAAATCTTTTCCTTCCAGGTTTTCATTTAAATTGTTTCCTAAATGGAAAAGGAATATTAAGTTATCACTTTCATTTATTTAATTTTGCATATTATTTTGTAATTAACCACTTTCCTAAGTAGTCTAATGTTTGCTTTCAAACATTTTTTGAAATAAAAACAATCCTTTTTCTTTTTAAAAAGAGCTTACCCTTTGTAAAGAGAAAATTCTGGAAATGTTTGGTGCTTTCAATAAAAAATAATCATATAAATGAAATATTAAGAGGTCAGTCAGGCATGGATAGATGGTACTACTTTGCAAAGCAGCCATAGGATAGAATTCTGTGTACACACCTATCTGGGAGAAAACCAGAATTAATTCATTTGGACTGACTTCTGATTAGACTTCTATTGGGTTTTGGTTACCCCTGTTTTTGAGAGGAGAACAAGAATATTGTCCACCATTTGTGTATAATTAACTGTAAGCCACTCAAGAACTTTCTGTTATGGGGCATCAGATGAGTGTTATGGGGTGGAATACTAATGTAATGAATAAACAAACAAAGGTGTTTAAAAGTCTATGTGGAGAATTTCTGGTTAGTGGTAATTAATTAACTATCCTATTTTTCTTTCAAAGATAGGCCTTAAGGGAGCATACAGCAATTAAAAATATATATAAGATATCCTTCAATGAGTAGCACTAATTGTACATCAGTTGTAACATTCTTATATGGTACAAGCTCCTGTGATAGAATCTCAGGGTTAGGACCAGAAAATACTCTTAAACCAGATTAGTAAAATTTATGCAAATAGTATCTATGATATCCTAATACTAACAAGGTTCGAAAAAATACAAGGCCTCTCTGCTCATCTGTGCCAGCAAAGTGCCTTAAGAAGGGAAGATGGGAAGGAGAGGGAGGCGAGTTCTAATTCTAGGACTAGTGCCTGGGGTGACACCCAAGTCCCCTGGGGGGGGGGGAGGGGGGGAGGGGGGGGGGGGGGGCAGCCCTCCAGCACTGTCACCAGCTTTGGGGATGTTGAAGGGGGGATCCTATTGAGGAAGGAGAGGAAATGGACTTTTGGGAGGTGGAGAGAAAATGAAAGGAGAGCAAGTGAAGGATTCACAGACTGGATTTGGAGGAAAGCAGGAGGGAAGGAAGTGCCTGGATGGCCAGAGAGACACTGGGTTAGCAAGATAGTGCCCACCTTGGGCCAGTTACACTCTCTCAGCCTCATTGGAAGGTAAGGGCCAGCCCCCTCCAAACCAATCTTGCCAAGAAAACCACCCACTTTTTGCATCGCCTGCTCCCCGGGAGGCTTGAGTGCTCCGGAGCCCCAGGGATGCAGCCCAGGGATGACGCATAGATGTGCGTCATATGATTCACATTTTTTAAAAAAAGACTGGCTAGTGGGAACGACAATTGTGTCAAAAAGGACATGAATTCATGAAATAATGAATTAATTTGCTTCCATAGTGGGAACTTCACATTGGCCTGAATCAGTTCAGCGGCCCAGTGTCAAATGCATGTGGGAATGAGCCCAAGAATTCATGTCAATGACTGCAGGAAGAGACAATGATAAATAATTGACACAAATATACATATAGTCTATAACTGTAGTGCCTGCACTCCTCAGGTTAAGATGATCTTCCCTGTCATTGACAATATACCACTGTAATCTATGCTTCACATATATTGTGGAGAACAGCAGACATAACTGTGTAACCTGCACATGTGTACACATGCATGCAATTCTTTTAGAAGATAGACTGGATGTGCATAGGTCAGTCAAGCATCATGGAGCAAAGCCAGTGCAATCTCCTATATACGTTTAGAATTTCTTCTTCTTTCGGCAACAGATAACACAGTCCTAGTATATTTGAAAATATTAGTTCAATGGAAGAGGTGGAATGAGGATACATTTGTATTGACATCATCAATGATTGTGTGATATAAGCTTTACTGGCTTCAGCTGAAGGATAGGTCTCATTATATTTATTTGTTTACTTATCCTGTGTAGGCGTTGAGCAAACAGTTAAGCCTTAAACACCCAAAGTTCCTGTTCAGATTTATGCACTGTGAATGTCTGATGCTTATAAAAACTAAACTAATGGTACTGGCTTTAAAGTGCCCATACCTACGGTAAGTCATTTTACCCATTCAAGCTAGCAAATGCATTACACCATCTTCTTTTTTGTTTCCTTGTGACTCTTCTGCTCCCTGTGAAATACAATCTATGACATCAACAAAACAGTTTAGACAAGGGGATCTAAACTGATTTACTGTAACACATAGCCCAGATAAATTAGATTTATCTTTCCTGATCAATGCATGATGTAATGTTGGAACAGTTGCAAACTGTATCAGTTTGTTAGAAATGGGGATGGGCAGGAAACATCTGACTGGTTGTTTGAAAAAAAAAACATTTTCACAAAAACATATTTTCAACTCTGAATTTATTGTTTCCTATTTTTGAACTGTAGTGACGTGAAAATGTACACCACTGGATTGGGATTTTAACCAGGGACTCCAGCTCATATCTTCCTACTGTTAACATATCTTGTCACTCAGGATTTTCATAACCATTCTTTGTATGGAAGGCCCCGCATGTGCATAGGGTTGACATATTTTTTTTCCTCCTGTAAATGATGGAATGTAACTTCCATTAATGACAATCAGTATGGTCAGGTCACAGGAGCTGCATTCCACACACTAGGAAGGCATCAAGTTGGAAGAGGGTGCTATGGAGCAGATATAGAAGATGTGATCTTCCCACTGTTATTGGACTACAACTTCCAATATCCCTCATTATTGACTATTCCAGATAGGGTCAATGGGAGTTGTAGCCCAACAACATGGAGGGTCACACATTCCCTATCCAGAGCAGAAACTTAGCATTAAGGGAAAGACTGCCATTCCAAAATACTATGAAAATTTGGGTAGCCATGTGCAACTGTTCCAAGTCTATGCTATTTTCTGCTAGTAGTATGGTGTCATCTGCTGTTAATGTTCTTTTCTCCAGTTTCCTCCAATTTCCACACCTCCTTCCCCTAGACCAGTTTTACGTATTATATTTTTGGCATACAAGTTAGATAGGATGCTAAATGAAGCCTTGCCTGATTCCTTGTCAATAGGAAACCATTCTATTTCTCCCAGTCTTGCCCTTAGTACAAGGATATGCATCAGGATAATCAAATGTTGCAGCACACCCATTTCCTTAAGAGCAATTCAAAGTTTTTCATGGTCTGCACAATTAAAGGCTTTGTTATTATCTGGAAAGCACACACTGATTTTCTTCTGAAATTCTATGGTGTACTCCATTATCCAACATATGTTTGCAATATGATCCCTAGTGCCTCTTCCTATCCTGAACCAAGTTTGGACATTGGGGATTTCTTGATCCATATATGGTAAAAGTCTTTCTTGTAGAATCTTTGCTTGAATGGAAAATTAAGTCAATGGTCCTGTGGTTACTGCAGTTCCTGGTGACTGCTTTTTGGGGGACTGTAGATTTTTTCCAATCTGTGGGCCACTGTTTTGTTTTCCATATTTGTTGACGGATTTGAGTTAGAACTAGAGTAGATTCTGTCTCTATAGCTTGAAGCAGCTGAATTGGTATGCCATCTGTTTCCTGATAATTTATTTCTTTAAGTGCTGTAAGTGCAGCATCCACTTCACTTTTTAAAATTTGAGGTTTGCCTTCATATGGTTCTTCTTCAAATGAATCTGTCATCCTCTAATTTATTCTATATAGTTCTTCAATGTATTGTTTTCATCTCTTGGTCATGTAATGCGTTCCCCTGCTGGTCATACAGTACTCCAGTCTTGGTTTAAATTTCCCTTTGATTTCTTGGATTTTATGGAAGAGGTATTTCGTTCTTCCTTTTTTGTTGTTGCCTTCTATTTCTCTGAATTAATGAATATAGTAGTTCTCCTTGCCCCTGTGCACAAGTCATTTAAATGTTGCTTTCAAGGTTCTGTCTCTACATTCGCCCCTACGTTTTCATGGGGGATCCGTTCTGGACACCATCCCACAGAAACGGAAAATCACAGATGAGCACACCACCACACACACGCCTTGAGTGTGCGCCCCACTGTATCACCCTCCGCTTGCCCTCACATATTCCCGAGGGACATGGACACAAAGTCTGAGAAAACAGAGGGGCGACTGTATTTCTGTCACATTTTACTTTTGCTTCTTATCTTTCCTGAACGGCTTGATATCTGTATAATATGCAGTTAATTAAAGAACTATATCTTAAAAGGTATTGGATAGGGGACTATGAACAAGTCTTTTTCTCTTGTGATTTCTTAATTCTGTGGTGCAAACCAAGAGGTAATAAGGGGTGGGTGGGTGCTGAATGGCTGTGTTGTTAGAGTAGAATCCTGGAGTGAGAATGAACTCTATACTGAATTGCAAACATCCTGTATAGTCTTTGTTCTGTGACTCATCATCTTCCTGAAAAATGAGACGGGGGGGGGGGATCCTGTTCATCCCCCACATTGATAGCCCAAGAAGCACGTTCTGAAAGGATACTGTCCCAAATGGGTAAATCAGTAAAGTAAGTTTACAAAGATACCATCTTTTCCCCCCTTGTCTGCCCCAAAACATCAACATTCTGGCTACAATGCTTACTCAGGTAACTGCCTGGCACCTTTCTGGAAATCATAATAACCTTAAGGCACATGCTAGACAGAGTCCATCGATAATAATGCCATCTTCAGTAACACCACTGCTGATCCCCTGAAAGAAATACACAAGGAAAAAAAAAGAAATATAGTAAATTATCTTGAAAACCAACTAAAACTGTATTAAACAAATTAAATGAAAGCTAATATGAGCACTTTTAAAAGCACTCCTTAAAAATTAAATACTGACACTAAAAAAGACTAAATAAAAATCTTCCCCTCAAAATTCACGCTACTATGAAAACTTTAAATTGCATTCATTCTCAACGGATAACATCCCTTGTTATCTATTAGGTTTATGCTTCAGAATTATTTCCCTCTAACAGCAAGGTAACCCACATCCCTCATTGAACAACATATTGTACTGGTGTAGTACTATGAAAAAAGATTTGTATTTAATAGCACAGTAATATTGTGTTGCCCAGGGGATCAATTTAAGAACAACATATTCTCTTGACCCTGGAAGTAGACAGACCATACATTTTCTAACAACATCTCCTGAAGATAAAAACATAAATTGGTTTATAAAATACATCTCATATGATACCAGATGGTTTCTACTAGGACAAAGGAGGTGACTTTTTTTTTGCATCTAAGGCTGCCAACTTAAGGAAAAATGTGGTTCAAAGGGGGAGTGTATCTAATTTCTATAGCTTTCCTCTAGTCCTCTGTTATTTTAATATAAGCTGTCATTTTAATTGTTTTTAAGGTAAATTTCTAACAATTTGAAATGGTCTGTAGACAAATTCAGTAAATCATTCACTCATGCTAGGACAAAACAAATGCTTCTTCGGGACTGTATTAACAACTGTGGGGAAATAATGAAATGTTTTATTTATTATCAACTGCATGAGATGAGTTGGTGAAATAATGTTGATTTGGAAGTTGGCAATTAAAATCCTTGAACTGTAAAGGCATGATCTGCTGAGGGATGCATTTCTAATCTTGATAAACTTTTACAGTGAAGGGAAGGTTTTATAATGTATATACTGGATTAGATCCCTTTTACAGTGAAGGGAGTGTTATAATGTATATACTAGATTAGATCCACAGTTATGGAGACTAGAACTCCAAGAAGTCGATTGGAGAATAAGGTATTTTTCTCCGATCCTCTTGCCATATCCAATTACATTGAAAATCTGCTTTAGAAGAATGGGGGACCCTCTTGGGACAGTGTGGGCAGCGGTATAAGGAGAAACTGGTGAAAACTGCCTCTCACTTGTCCGGTTGTGGGATCATCCAGTTAGCATAATGTCACCCCTTGCTTTACCCAACACATTTCCATTAACAGAGGAGCCCTACCTTTCATGAAACCAAGTGTCTCCAAACCATCTGTATTGAAGTTTTATGTATGTAGGTGCAATATTTATACAGTCATCCCTCCATATTTGCGGCTTTGATATTTGCAGATTTGATTATTCACAGATTTCATTAATATGTTCTCTCTAGGACTGTCTAGGTCCTCCAATGCAACTTTGTGGTCAACTTTAAAAGTTGCACTGAAAGACCATTTGTAGCTACTCCAGTGCCATTCTATGGTCAGTGTATGTTGGACATTGACCACAGAGTTGCACTAGAGGACCTAGAGATTCCTAGAGAGTTGTCCTCTCAGGCAAAAACAGTGTTTTTGTTATTTGCGGTTTTTCCATATTCACGGGGGGTCTTGTTCCCCTAACCCTAGAGAATATGGAGGGACAACTGTATATTAATATTAATAAATAAGAGAGACAGCATGGTGTAGTGATTCGAGTGTTGGACTATGACTCTAGAGGCCTGGGTTCGATTTCCAGCTCACCCATAAGACCCATTGGGTGACCGTATGCAAGTCACACACTCTCAGCCTCGGGGGAAGGCAATGGTGAACATCCCCTGAACAAATCTTGCCAAGAATTTCATGATAGGCCTTAGGACTGCCATAAATCAGAAATTACTTGAAGGCACACCACCACAACAACAACAACAGCAACAATCCTGGGTTTAGAGGGTGAGATGGCCATCCCCTTCTCCTTTTGTGTTTTGTCTTTTTAGACTGTAAACCTGAGGGCAGTGAAATGTTAATTAACAATTTGTAAATTGCTCTGAGAGCCTTTTTGCTGAAGAGCGGGGTATAAATACTCTAAATAAATAAATAATAGGGCTGGATAGGCGACAGAGGGATTAGAGAGGTGATTATTCAAGCTTTGGCCTGATTTCCTCAAAAATAGCTAAAAGCCACATTATCTTTTGCAACTATCACTAAGTGCCCCTGGTTCTCTGCTACACCTGCCGCCCTATTGCGATATTTTAATCCAAGTTCCAAGACACATTGCAGAAATAATCCAGTTTGACACTGCTTTAACTGCCATGGCTCAGTGCTAGGGAATCCTGGGGATTGCATTTTATTGTGGCACCAGGGATTTCTCTGACAGAGAAGGCTAAATGGCTCACAAAACTAGTTCCCAGGATTCCCTAGCATTGAGCCAGGGCAGTTAAAGCCATCTCAAACCTATTTCTGCAGTGTGTTTAGACCCATGAATACCCTCAACTTTCTTTTAGGCTTTCCTATGGCTGCTGCCACATTGTAGAATGAATCCAGATTGGCACCACTTTCAATCGACGTGGCTCCATGCTATGGAATCCTTTGGTTTGTAGTTTGTCACCGGAGACAGCTAAATGTGTTGCAAAACATCAAATGAATTTCATAGCATGGAGCCACGGCAGTTAAAGTGGCGTCAAACCACGGGATTAATAGTGCAGTGCAGTGCAGATGCATCCTGGGAAGGCCTTTGCCATTAGCTCTAAAAGCAAAATGGCTGTGAGGGGAGAAGGTTCTCCCAGTTGCTAAGCGACTGCAAGGCAGGCTTCCCAACTGCCTCAGAGTTGACTAGGCCCTGGCAGAAAATGGGGCAAAACACTCTTGTCTCCAAGACCTATAGGGGCTTTTAAAAAGGTAAACCGGAGTCCAGAGATGTATATAATACCCTTGCTTCAAAATTTGTACCCTAAATACTATGTTCTCTCCTCTCCAGGTGCTGATCTTTAAATGCCGGCGCTCATAGCTCTGTACTTAATAGTCATGCTCTTATCTTTATTAATTTTATCATCTTTCAATTTATTTATAAAGCACTGTAATTTGCACAGCGCTGTACATAATAATAATAATAATAATAATAATAATAATAATAATAATAATTTATTCGTAGCCTGCCTCTCCACAAAGGATCAAGGAGGGTAACGATTATAAAAACATACTAACGTAATTAACAAAATACCTAACCTCCCCCCCCCCAATTAAAATACAAAACATCTTAAAATATAATCAAATTATTAAAATCAATCTAAAAATTGGTCTAAAAATTGATCTCCATTAAAATGAGGCATTTTGGGGGAGAATGAAGTAACCACATAGTAAACAATGGTTAAAAATAGATAAGATAAAATAAAGACCTACATTCTAAAAGAACAATTAGAGGTTGATACACACATATATAAAATTCGAAGCTGTACAATATAGCAACACAAGTAAACATAAACAACACACATTAACATTATTTTTACAGTTGTAAAATTCTTCTCCAAATGTATAGCTATTTCGTCAGTACTTCCTACCTTCAAGTAGTTTGTGCTAATTAAATCAAAATGCCTTTCATTTCTTTCACTTCTGTTTATATACATTATTATTACTGTGTTGTTGTTGTTGTTGTTATTATTATTATTATTATTATATCCCACCTTTTTCCCACCTCTGCCTTTATACAAACTCTCTTTACTGATAAATTACTCCTCTTATTTTGACTTCTGTAACATCAAAATAATTTCAATACAGATGCTAAATTAAATATTCAAGTAACCAAAATTTCTTTAAATCCACTATCCTGTGAACTTTAGTACTGATTTTTGTTCTGCAAGCATCTCTGCGATATATTGTGTTGTTTTCTGATTAGGGTGCATCTACACTGTAGAATTGATGCAGTTTGGTGTCACGTTAGATGACATGGCTCCGTTCTACAGAACATTGGGATTTGCAGTTTTGTGAACCACCAGTACTCTTTGGCAACTTGTTGGGGGCAATTGGCTTACAGATTGTAAACCAGTTAGAGTTCACTATTAAGCGATATAGAACTGTAAATGTTACTGGCAGAGAAGACTAAAGACTTTGTAAAACTACAAATCCCAGGATTCCATAGGATGGAGTGACAGCACTTAACATGTCAAACTGCATCATTTCTACAGTGTAGATGAACCCATAGTTGGGGAAAATGTGGGCCAATGGGGGGAGAGAGTGGTTTTCCTAGCAGAAAATTTAAGTTATCGTATATACTCAACTATAAGTCGACTTCATGTATAAGTTGAGAGCATGTTTTGGGGCTGAAATTATGGATTTTGATATGATTACCCATGGGTAAACTGAGGGTAAAACTCAGAGGCATATAGCAAAGGATCTAAAGGATGAAGCAAAGCAAAACACTGTCAAAGAACTTACACAATTCCAGTAGACTTAACTCTTTGTGCTCACTCTTAAGGCTGGATGGATGAGAGTAGAGGGGATTGGTGCTTCCAGGACAGAATATACTCTTGCTTTTCACCAGGGGATGGTTCCTTCTTTTAAATAATAGTTAAGATACAATACTTACATTGACCTGTGGATAAATCAACTCAGTTTCTTGGGGTCAATTTTTTGACCTACATTTCTAGACTTATACATGAGCATATAGTAAATGGCCATTCTTTACCTCTGGACAAATATTCAGCGAAATTATATTGGGTGTTTTGATCACACAAGTTTAAAACCGTTTGGGGGGTAAGGAGTTTGGACAAGAATCAATTTTATGAAGTGTGCATCACTGGAGTTCAAATGAATCTGAGGGAGGACTGGAAAACGTTTAGAAGAGAAGTGGCATTGGAGATTATCAGATTCTGCCAATGTTTCCTCCTAAAGTAGAGTTTTGCCTCTTTAAGGTGGCCTTATGAGATGAAGAGGGATTTTACCACCAGAAAACAGATATCATTGTTGCTTACAGGTTATCATATTTCACATATAACAAAATCAAGAAAAAACATACCAACCCCCCCACACAAAGAAATCTTTCCAATTTAACCACCCCATTCATAGTTTAACTAGGCCTTAATAAACTTTTTATTAAAATGATAAAAATTCACATTAAGGGGGGGATTTCACTACCAGAAAACACATATCATTGTTGCTTAAAAATTCTCACGATATTTCACGTAGAACAAAAAGAAAAAAAAGCATACAACCCCCACAATCTTTCCAATTTAACCCTCTAGCCATAGCTTAATCAACCCCTATGCCAAATGGCTCTTCTCCCTATCTTTATTTTTCCCCATTATTTTAAATAAACATTTGTTAAATTAAAGATGTTTCATAGTCTTTCATACCAATCACATAAAACTGCTCTATGTGGGGTTGCCTTTGAAAAGTGCTCAGAAACTTCAGTTGGCTTAAAGAACTGCAGCAGCCAGGCTGTTACTGGGAGCTGGCTACAGAGAGCATACACCTCTCTTGTTGCGACAGCTCCATTGGCTGCCAGTCCATTTTCGCACACATTTCAAAGTGCTGGTCTTGACCTATAAAAACCCTATAGGGCTTGGGTCCAGTTTATTTGAAGGACTGTATCTCCCTGTATGAGCCCACTAGAGTTTTGAGATCACTGAAAGAGGCCCTTCTCTCTGTCCTACCACCTTCTCAGGCGTATTTGGTGGGAACAAGAGAGAGAGACTTCTCAGTGGCTGCTCTCAAACTTTGGAACTCCCTCCTTAGAGGCCAGGATGGCACCATCCCTACTGTCCTTCCGACGCCAGGTAAAGACGTTTCTTGTGCAGTCAGGCCTGCTGGGCTTTTAATGTTATGCTACATAGATTTTAATGGTTTGTATTTTTAACATGTTATATTTTAATTCATAACTGTTTTAACTCTTAAAATTGTTTAATTGGTTTTTAAATTTCATATTTATATATTTTATTATTGTTGTACTGTTTTTAAATTGTGTTGTTCTGTACTAGTTGTTTGCCTTCTTGAATCCCTATATTGGGAGAAAGAAAATAATAATCCCAATTTAACTCCCACACTTCATCTAGAAGTTGATTTTGGATGTCCTTTTCTAACAACATTTCCAGTTCACCTAAAGTATCTGCATCAGGACTTCCCAAGACAAATAATAATAATCTTTCCAATTTAATTCCCCTGCTCCATGAAGTTGGTTTTGGATGTCCTTTTCTTATGTCATTTCCTGATCACCCCTCGTAACTGGCATAAGGTCTTCGCAATACAAATAATAATAATAATAAATATTCCCAATTTTAAACCCCCCCCCCCCCCAAACTTGAATTTGATTTTGGATGTCCTTTTCCAATGCCATTTCATGATCACCTGCATAAGGACTTCCCAATCCTCCCCAGGTACAATTTAACTCCCCCACAATCTAGAAACTGATTTTGGATGTCTTTTTGGAATGCCATTTCATGATCACTTCTCATAACTGGCATAAGGACTTCCCAATACTACTACTACTACTACTAATAATAACAACTAAAATATAGTCCTCCTCCTCTTCCCCAATTCCCCCTTCCATCTAGATCTAGAAGCTGGTTTTGCATGTCCTTTTCCAATGCCATTTCCTGATCACCTCTAGTAACCGCCCTAGGGACTTCCCACCCATCCCCTTTCAAAACAAACACACACCAAGAAAAGAAAAGAAATTCCCTTTCTCTCTCTCTCTCTCTCTCTCTCTCTCGAGGGCCTTAACCGGTTTTTCTCGCCCAGCCTTTAGAATAGCAATAGCAGCAGCAGCAGTAGGGGTGAGTCAGTGTTTGGCAATGGAGTGGGCGTGTGTGTGTGTGTGTGTGAATGTAAGAGAATGAATGATGTCAGGGAAGGCTGTGGCAGACAGGGAGAGGGAGGGAGAGGAGAGCACAAGAAGCCAGAGCATGAAACAGGCTGTAAACACAGCAGCAGCAGCCGCCGCCTCGCCTTCTGCCTGGGCTCCCTCTGCTCCTTGGATCCTCTCCAGCTGTTGCCCCCAGGAACTGTCTGTCAGGGGGAGAGGGAGAGGGAGTGGTGGTGGTGGTGGGTCAGTGGGCAAAACTTTCTTCTAGCTGTTTTCTCCTCCTTGCTGCTGCTTCTGCTCTCGTGGTAGGAGTGTCTCTCTCTCTCTCTCTTTTTCTGGCCCAAGGGAGCTGCAAATGCCAAAGAGCCTGGGAGCTATAAAGGAGGCTTCCCCTGCTGAGTGTGGCTGGAAGGCAGAGCTTGCTTGGAAACTTTACCCTCCTTTTCCTTCTCCATAAGCAGGTAAGTTCAAGAAGTAGGACTCCTCTCTCATTGCTAGGAAGACATGCAGCCTCCTTGGCTCAATTCTGTGTTGCTGTTTGGAAGAAAAAGAATCTGGTGGGTGTCCCGTTTGGGGAAGTGGGTTTGGAGCATGCTGGGTGATATGCGAAGTTTAACCCAATCATCCTTTCACATTTACCAAGTTAATAATCCCTTGATGGGGAATGGGGGGGATACATTTATCCAAATCTTCCTTTTTCAAAAAAAGACTTAGTAGTGCAGTAGTACTATACGTGACTGCATGATATAGGTGTAAATCCCACTGAGTTCAGTAGGACTTCTTCCCGAGTATTTGTGTTTAGGATTTCAGTCTAAAGGGTCCAAGAAGTTCCTTGCTCAAAAGTTGTAGCCTGGTTTGTGACTTGTAGAACATTAAAGAAGATTCCATAAAAGTTTTTTTTCTCCCAAGACTCGGTAATATTTAACTGGTTTTGTGTGATTGGTATGAAAGGCTATGAAACGTTTTAACTTAACAAACATTTATTTAAAAGATACTTTTTTTTAGTTGAGGGACTGCTCCCTTCTGAGAAGTCAATGTTGATTTTGGCTACAGCTTCCTTAGAAGTTCCAAGCCAGAATTCTGTAATCCATTTTAAGTTTAAGATAATTTTTATAAGAATGTGGAATAATATATTTAAAATATTAGAGGACATTCTTTGGACAAATAACATTTTATGCTTGATAGTTTAAGATATAAAATTATTGGTATAGGTTCATGACTACAGTCAGTAGAAATTAAAGTTACAGTTTATTTTAAGACAAAAACATTTCAGCCTTTAAACTGTTAAAACTTTTTAGGATTTACAGGAGTGGTGCTATAATCCCATTTTTTGTAGGTTTTACGTTGCATATGGGAAATTGGAACTTCTTACATCTTAGTAAATATGTGACGTGTGTGTGTGTGTGTGTATTTCTGGGTTAGGCTCATTAATAGAAATCTAGAATCTTTAAAACAAAATATCACGTAAATCCTGGATATATGTTTTGTCAGTTCTGGGTATTGTAAATATAAACTCATATTTGGAAATGGACATTTAACTTTTTAACTGGCCTTCTTGAGAGTTTCACTTGACTTGATGAGTACCTAGATATGGCAGTAGGTTTTTCATTAGTAGCTTTGAGCATAATATACTTACCCGTGAGGAAAGGGTATTGAAATCAATGGCTTGTCTTCCAAGTAAATGTGTTGAATGAGAGCTACTTTAAAAAGTAACAGCTGACATCTGTAAATGCCCCCAAGCCAGTTAATCTGAGCAGTCCTGTACAGTACATCAATATTGCTCAGACTGAAAGTCAGTGACACCCTTTTTTTGGACTGATGGCATCAGCAGCAGGTGCCCAGAATGTGTAGTGAAGAGATACATGTGGAAGCAGGAATTAAAGAGCAAGTAGCATGCAAAATTGGAGGGAAAGACATAAAAGTAAGACAAGGAATGAGATGTAGAGAACTGACTGAATATTACAAGAGGAAGAAGGCATGGTAAGAAGGGAGGCGACAAGGTAATTGTTGGGGTTTATTTGTTTTAAATTTTTATTATGTAAATGGCTTTGAGCAAGCTTTGCCTCCATTTAGAAATATTAAGTGAATAAACCAAAAGGGCAGATGAAATGAGAAAAAAGGAGAAGTACTGAGGGCTGCTGATAGGATGACCACTCTATCAGCCTTTGAAGAACACTCTGTCGTTGGACACTGGCACTCAGAACTATGGGGCCTGTCCCTTGGGCCGCAAGAGATGGGGAGAAAAAGTGGGGCTGAGTAAAGGCGTCTGGGAAACAAAGTATTGCTTGTTGTTTGTTTTGCAGGAGGAGGGGAAATGCCTGCATGGTGATGTGGTTTGAATGTTGGACTAGGACTCCTGAGACCAGGGTTCAAATCTTTGCTCAGCCATGGAAACTCACTGGGTGAACTTAAGCAAGTCAAACTCTCAGCCTCATAGGAGGGCAATGGCAAGCCTCTTCTGAATAAGTCTTGCCAAGAAAACCTCATGATAGATTTGCCTTGGGCCTCCAAAAGTTAGGCATGACTTGAAGGCACATAACAATGAGGGAAAATGTCCTTCTTCCAAGGGACAGTTGGGGCTTTCAAGGAAATAATGTGGAAGAATTAATATATTGATAAACCAACAGCAGCTGAGAATACAGAGAGAAGTTCTTATGGTGGATGTAAATGCAGCAGTGTGGAAAGAGGAAAGAAAATTGGCAGTTGGACAAGCTAAAAGTGAAAACCTAATAAATAGGAGGTGATGAGAAAAGTAATAATAATAATAATAATAAAATATTTATTTGTATGTCGCCTCTCTCTATATTGGATCGAGGCGGATGGTTCAAGTACACTTCAAGAGGCATGTGTTCAGGGAAGAGTGAGGAAATGAAAGTAAATTCTGCACTGCCAAATTGTGTAGCATATTACCTCCTAAAAATGAATGTCTGTCCTTAACTTGAAGTGAATTTTGTAAAATTAGGATCAGATATTAATAATGCTTCCCATCTGCAATAATTTTGTAACACTTCTGTCTCTGTACTTTAATTTTGTGACTGGTAAGTCCCAGCCATTTCAAACTTTGCCAAGGGGCCTGTGGATAGAAAGTTTGAGAAGCTCTGATGGAGGGTAACACTTAGTGATATTGAAACTGGGAAGCAGTTACAAAATGAAGATAATCAGATGTAAAAGCAAAGATGCACAAGAATGTACAGCTATGAAATAAGTGCCCTCCAGTTTTGTGTTTGTACTGAAGTGGTATTGGCTCACTCACCCAATTTTCTCTCTCTCAATTATTGACAGTATAATCTTGATTTTTAAATTTAGCTAACATATTATTGAATTAGTTTCTCTAATGCCATGCAAGTCTTATGGATTACCTTATTACCTTCATTTAAATAAATTGTAATTTCTGAAAAAATCCCAATTATGCTTTCATTGTTTTGCTTTGTACCAATACGATGCAAAACAGGCCTTCTTAGCCTATGGAGATTCAATAATGATTTTACAATCTAGTATACAGGAGCCAGTATGGCATATTGGTTTGAGCATTGGACTGCAACTCTGGCTACTGTGGTTTGATTCCTGCACAGCCATGAAACCCAGTGGATGACCTTGGGCAAGTCACCTGCTCTCAGCCTCAGGGGAAGGCAGTGGCAAACCACCTCTGAACAAATCTTGCCAAGAATGCCATGATAGGGTCACTGTAAGTCAGAAACTACTTGAAAGCACACAACACACATTCTTAATGCTTCTAGCAATTTTCTAGTCTTTTTGTATCTTTTGGGACAACCATTTCATTGGATGATTCTGAAATTTCTCATTTGATTCATTTGCAATCATATGCCAGGTTATTTGTAGATCACATGTAAGCGTTGGATTTCTTTGATTGGCTCCAGTTAACTATAAACAAAAGGAACTTGTCTGCTTGTACTTTTCTGTGTTTGCTTTTGGAAATGTAATGCTATAATATGTAAGTTGTATAGCAACTCCCACGCTTAGATAATTAGAAGAATAGCTTTCTCATGCAAAACTGTATCATTATATGTAAAATAATCCAGTTTTAAACAGAAGATACTCTAGATATTCAGTACAAGTTTCTGAATTTTAAATATATCTTAGAGTGGAAAATTAGAAATTTGTGAACACTTATCATTGATAGGGTGCAACATTAATGTACATAATAAAATCAGCAATGCTGCATTTGAGAAGTTTGTCTCTTTTAAGGCTGCATCTACATTGTATAAATAATGTAGTTTGACACCTCTTTAGCTGCCATGGCTCAATCCTACAGAATCCTGGGATTTATAGTTTTGTGAGACACCAACACTCCTTGGCAGGTAAGGCTAAAGACCTTGTACAACTACAAATTCCAGGATTCCACAGAATGGAGCTAAAGCACTTAGTGCTGTCATACTGCTTTATTGCTACAGTGTAGATGTACGCTCTGTGATCTTCTGGTTTACCCTTCTAATCCAGCACTTAAGGGTACTTGTTTTTAAGTTTTGGAATGAAGACAATAGTAGCTTTAGTAGTGCCGCCTTGAATCGAGTTCCAAGAGAAAGGTGGAGTATAAATTCAGTCAAGCAAGCACGCAAATAAATAATGTTGCATGAGGGGTATAATGGATATAACCCAGGGGTGGGAATTATTTCTTTACACTAGTACACTGGTAACTCCAACAGAAAAACTAAAAAACTTCATGTGTATTTTGAGTAGCTATTAACCCATTTTCCTAGTTCCAACCATTGTATCACCTGATAAAGCCTCATTTGAGCATCTGTAGCGTGCTCCTCCTTTATCATGTCTCAAAACACCAGGAAGATAATAACATCAAGATAGTCAGCTTTATCCCTCCAATTTTTTCATCCCACCCCTGTTACTTTCATAATATCTAATATATTGAAGAGATCTGGACACTTTGAAAGCTTACACTCACTGTGATATTTTAATATGAAGTTTGGATGTTTTTAATTATCAGCATGGTTGCCTCTGTGCTTTGTATGACTTTTTAATTGTCTCTTACTCTGTATGTAGAGAGCCAGTGTGGTGTAGTGGTTTGAGCATTGGACTATGACTCTGGAAAGCAGGGTTTGAATCCATCTGAGTGATCTTGGGCAAGTCACAGTCTCTCAGCCTCAGAGGATGGCAATGACAAACCCCTTGACAAACTTGCCAGGAAAACCCAGTTCACCTTAGGATTGTTAGAAATTGGAAATTACTTGAAGGCACACAACAACCAAATTCTGAATATAATCATTGGAAGCCCCCCCCCCCAGTGCAACCTCAGATTTGGGTTTATTTATGGGACATTACTCAGCTTCTAATGTAAAAATTGCCTCCATTCCTCTCCTCATCTCAGTAATATGTTCCTGAATGCAGATCCATTTTTGTACCAGGGCAAAAAAGGACACACTTGCATCCAGTTTCACATTGCAAAATGTATGCTTCTTTATAAACAAGTGTCATTATATATATGTGAAATTGTAACATGAGAAGCAGCCCTTAATGGTTGCAACCACTAAGAGCAATTGTTGTTACAAAAATGAGAGTGCTTTGGGGTAAGTGGTTTGAAGACTGCAGCCAAGTAGACACTTAATGCTCTAGGTCAGCCAGAACCAACCACTCAATAAGAATGAAAGCTTATAGTTATCTATGCCAGTATTGTATGGCTTCAACTTTTGTAGATACAGTATATGTATCCAATGAGAGAATGCTCTAAATTGCTAGGCAAGTAGCAGTGGGGAAGAAATCAAATTATTCAGTTCATACACATGATTGTTTGTCTCCTGAGTATGTTGAGAAAGGAGGCATTCTTTTGTGATTTCTGTGATTGTTGTGTTCCTTCAAGTCATTTCCAACTTATGGTGACCCTAAGGTGAACCTATGATGGGATTTTCTTGACAAGTTTCTTCAGAGGCAGTTTGCCATTGCATCCTCTGAGGCTGAGAGAGTGTGACTTGACCAAAGTCACGCAGTGAGTTTCATGGCTCAGAAGGGATTCAAACCCTGGTCTACAATGTCATAGCAGCACTCAAAACCACTGTGTCACACTGGCTTGATTTCTGTGATATTTAGCATATGTTGTGCTGACATTTCATTTTGTTGTTAACTGCCCTTGAGTTGATACCAACCCATGGATGAGACACCTCCAAGAGCCCCCTGTCTTCCACTACTCTGCTTAGTTCCTGCAAACCCATACTCATGACCTCCCTAATAGAGCCCATCCATCCAACATGTGGCCTTCCTCTCTTTCTACTTTTCTCTCCCTTTCTTAGCATTATTGCTTTTTCCAGTGAGTCGTGCCATCTCATGACGTATCCGAAGTACAACAGACTCAGTTTTGTCGTCTTGGCTTCCAGGGAGATTTCTGGCTTGATCTGATCTAGGATCCATTTGTTTGCCTTTTTGGCTGTCCGCGGTATCCTTGGCACTCTCCTCCAGCGCAACATCTCAAATGAATTGATTTTCCTCCTGTCTTCTTTCTGAACTGTCCAGCTTTCACATCCATACAAGGTAATAGGGAAAACAATGGCTTGTGCGTTTTCTGACTTTTGTGTACAGTTGTATATTTTTGCATTTTAGAATCTTTTCATTGGAATCATTAAATCAGGATAAAGGTGAGGGTGCTGACTAGCAATATTACTGGGCTTCTGTTGAAACTTTAAAAAGCTGCCTAATTTCTATAGTTGAATATGGAGATAGGCAGGCTTCACCTACTTCAGTTTTTATTAAAACTATAAAGTATCCACCTAGGCTAAAACTGTGTACAAAATAGGGACTTGGGCATATGGTTACAAAGAGGTAAATCAGTTTCTTAGATCTGAAACACATGGGCCAAAAATTATAGAATCATAGAATCGTAGAGTTGGAAGAGACCACAAGGGCCATCCTTTCCATTCCCATGTCATGCAGGAAATCTCAATCAAAGCATCCCCGACAGATGGCCATCCATCTACACTCCACTACACTCCGAGGGAGTGTGTTCCACTGTCGAACAGCCCTTACTGTCAGGAAGTTCTTCCTAATATTGAGGTGGAATCTCTTTTTCTGTAGCTTGCATCCATTGTCCTGTTCTCTGGAGCAGCAGAAAACAAGCTTGCTCCCTCCTCAATGTAACATCCCTTCAAATATTTAAACAGGGCTATCATATCACCTCTTAACCTTCTCTTCTACAGGCTAAACATCCCTAGCTCCCTAAGTGGTTCTTCATAGGGCATGGTTTCCAGACCCTCCACCATTTTAGTCCCCCTCCTTTAAACACGCTCCAGTTTCTCAACATCCTTTCTAAATTGTGGCGCCCAGAACTAGACACAATATTCCAGGTGGGGCCTGACCAAAGTACAATAGAGTGGCACTATTACTTCTCTATACTTCTATTGATGCAGCCTAAAATTGCATTGGCCTTTTTAGCTGCTGCATCACACTGTTGACTCATGTTCAACTTGTGGTCTACTTGGGCTCCTAGATCCCTTTCACATGTAGTCTCGTTTAGCCAGGTGTCCCCCATCTTATATCTGTGCATTTTATTTTTCTGCCCTAAGTGCAGTAACTTACATTTCTCCCTGTTGAAGTTCATTTTGTTAGCTTTGGCCCAGCTTTCTAGTCTATTCAGGTTGTTTTGAATTTTGATCCTGTCCTCTGGAGTATTAGCTATTCCTCCTAATTTGGTGTCATCTGCAAATTTGATGAGTATGCCCCCAATTTTATCATCCAGGTCATTGCTAAAGATGTTGAATAACACTGGCCCCAGGACAGAACCTTGTGGGACCCCACTGGTCACTTCTCTCCAGGATGAAAAGGAGCCATTGCTGAGCACCCTTTGGGTTTGGCCAGTCAACCGATTACAAATCCATGTAACATTTACCTTGTCTAGCCCACATTTTATAAGCTTGCTTGCAAGAATGTCATGGTAAACATTGTCAAAGGCCTTACTGAAATCAAGATATACTATATCCACAGCATTCCCTTCATCTACCAAGCATATCAAAGAAAGAGAGCAGATTTGTGTGGCATGACTTGTTTCTCTGAAACCCATGTTAAATTTTTGTGATTATGGAATTGCCACCTAGATGTTCACAGACTCTCTGTTGAATTATTTGCTCTAGAATCTTTCCTGTATTGATGTCAGAAAAACTAGATGATAATTGTTGGGGTCCTCTTTTTTCCCCTTTTTGAAGATGGGGACAACGTTTGCCCTCCTCCAGTCTGCTGGGATTTCTCCTGTTTTCCAAGAGTTTTCAAATATTATTGCCAATAGCTCCGATATTACATTTGCCAGTTCTTTTAATACCCTTGGATGTAGTTCATATGGTCCTGGAGACTTAAATTCATTTACATTAACAAAATATTCCTGTACTATCTCTTTACTTATTCTGTGCTGAAATTCTCCTAATCTGTCCTCTGCTCCATTATCCTCAGATTGAGCACCCTTTGCCTTTTCTGAGAAGACTGAGGCAAAGAAGGTGTTGAGTAATTCTGCCTTTTCTCTGTCCTGTTAGCACTTTGCCATCTTCTCCACGTAGTGGCCCTACTTCTTCCTTTTGCTGCAAACATATCCAAAAAAGCCTTTTTTTATTGTTTTTAACCTCTCTAGCAAGCCTGAGTTCATTCTGTGCTTTAGCTTTTCTTACTTTACCCCTACAAATGCCTGCTATTTCTTTGAATTCCTTTTTTGTGATTTTCCCCTTTTTCCATTTCTTATACGCATTCCGTTTAAACTTAGCTCAGTTGGAAAGTTCCTTAGTCATCCATCCTGGTTTCTTGAGACACCTCCCACTTTTCTTTCTCACTGGAACTGTTTGAAATTGTGCCTTCACTATCTCCCTTTTGAGAAACCCTCATCCGTCCTGAACTCCCTTCTCTTTTAGTATTTCTGACCATGGGATCACCCTCAATACTTCTCTAAGTTTACTGAAATCCGCTCTCCTAAAGTCTAGAATGCGTGTCTGACTATGTCTGGCTTCTCCTTTCCACTGTATAACAAACTCCAGGAGAACATGGTCACTTCCACCTAATGATCCCATCACTTGCACACCATTAACCAAGTCATCCTTGCTGATTAGGATCGGATCAGATCTAAAATAGCTGACTCCCTTGTTGCCTCTTCCACCTTTTGGACAATGAAATTGGCTTCGAGGCAAGTGAGGAATTTGCTAGACCTTGAGGGTTTTGCTGAGTTTGAATTCTAGCAAATATCAGGATAGTTGAAATCACCCATCACTACTACATCTCTCCTTTCTGAGTGTGTGGTCATCTGTTCTAGAAAGGCGTCATCAAATTCCTCCATCTGACTGGGGGGGTCTATAGTACACTCCCACCATATCACCCTTGTTGTTTCCCTCCCCCTTAATTTTTATCCAGATGCTCTCCACCTAGCTTCCACTATTGATGTCCTGGATCTCTTTACTGGTGTAAATATCTCTGACATATAGTGCTATTCCTCCTCCTTTCCTGTTTGGCCTATTTCTCTTTAAAAGGTTATACCCCTCTATTTCCACATTCCAGTTATGAGACTCATCCCACCAGGTTTCAGTGATGCATATTATATCATATTTGCTTTGTTGTACTAGGAGTTCGAGTTCATCATTATTTCCCATGCTCTGTGAATTAGTGCAGAGACATTGCAGACCATGGGTCCCCTTTACTTGCTGCCTGTGCACATTTTTCTGCCTCCCACTGTTGGGTCCTTGCGCTATTTGTCTTGTTTCCTCTATGCCAGTTTGACTATTTTCTCCAGCCCTTTTGCCTTCCTTAATATTATCTCCCTCTGCCACAAAACTCAGTTTAAAGCCCTCTTGATCAAATTATTGAGACTTTTGGAAAAAATATTTCTTCTAACTGGTGTGAAACACAACCCATCCATTGCCAGAAGTCCCCCCTCATGGAACCGCAGCCCATGATCGAAGAATCCAAATAGTTTTTGGTGGCACCATCTGCGGAGCCAGTTGTTCACATCCGCTATTTTCCTCTCCCTTCCTGGACTGTGCCCTTCAACTGGCTGAAGAGACGAGATGACAACTTGTGCATCCATTTCTTTCAGCTTCCTACCAAGAGCCTCGTAATCCCTTCTGATGTTCTGAAGGCTGTGTCTTGCAGTATTACTGGTTTCCAGATGGACAAAAAGGAAGGGGTATTGGTCAGTAGGCTTGACCAGTCTTGTCAGCCTCTCTGTCACATCACGGATCTTTGCCCCGGGGAGACAACACACCTCTCGAGACATCTTGTCAGGCCTACAAATCACTGCTTCTGTACCCCTCAGCAAGGAGTCCCCCACTACGACCACACGCCTCCTCCGAGGCTTAGCAGCAACTGTTCCCTCGGGTGGGACTCTCAGGCTCCCCTGCTCTGTTCCTGAAGTCTGTCCATGCTGCTCTTCCTTGTCCTCCTTGATAAGGAAAAGAGCTTCAAATCAATTCTCTAGCTGCAAGCTCCCAGAACAATCCCTTCTTGGCCTACTTCTCTGTGTGACATTCCTCCAGCTGTCTGCCTCCTGTGTATGTGAAGTGACCTACTCTGCCCCAGCAACTTCCTCTGTGTGGTACTCATCCAAAATCGTTAGTTCTGTTGGGTCCAGGAAATCCTCTTGCTCCCTAATATGCTGAAGTGTAGCTACTCTGGACTCCAGCTGCTGTACTTTCTCCACCAAGAGTGCTACCAACTTGCACTTGGGGCATGTGAAGTTCTCCACTTCCGTAGGCAAGAAGACAAACATCCCACAAGTGTTGCAGGTGACTGCAGCAGTTCCCTCAGTTTCCTACTGAGTGTCCATTACTTTAGTAATGACTGAAACAAGACTGTGGGCTTCCTCCTCAAGAAATCCTCTGGTAAACACCAACATTAAGGCCCATGATGACCTGACCTTTTCATTAGTCTCTGGCAGCGAGGTCAATCTACTGGGAATATAACTTTATAGGAATGTCCCGGCTGCTAGCTTTTACTTAAAGGCAAGGTTCTGACTCAAGGTTTACTTCTCACCTGCTGCCTCTGCTGTTGTTTTCTTTCGATCAAAATAATTCTGGGAGGAGTTATATAGAGCTAGTCTGCTAGTTCCACCCCCAAGCAGATGTGACTCACAGAAGCTCCACCCCCTCAGCAACAAGCACACTCTCCCAGAGTTTTTTTTAAAAATTCAAACACTCACCACTCAAAATGGCTGCCCAGCTCCTTCTCTCTGTGGCAGGAACATGCCGGCTTTGGGATATCTTGGGGGCATGGCATTTATACAACGCACACCTTGATTGTGGCTAGAAGCTGCGAGGAGAGCGCACCAACCTACCACTCCACTTTCTCTTTCATCAAGCAGATGTACTCCTCCCCACCAATGTTATTTGGTATTATTAGGTAACTAGAAATCAGAAGATCTTCCCAGTTTTTTGCAAATTAAAATCTGAATCTACCATTATTATTATTATTATTATTATTATTATTATTATTATTATTATTATTATTATTTATGGTATAACCCATTCTACATCAGATTTAATATATCCAAGATATAAAAATGGCTGACAGTTTTATTTACAAACTAGAG
>NC_056526.1:166867391-166876796 GCF_019175285.1 Sceloporus undulatus | reverse complement strand
AGACTTAATGGTCACTTTTACCCTGTTAAGTTGAACTAGTTGCATTTCATACACTTTTTGATTTTGGGACTGTACCAGATTTATAAAGCATTCTGCCTAAATACAGCATTCACGACTCATGTCTTACTTTGAGTATAGCTTACCAATAGTCAAGCTGCTAATGAATCTAATATTATTTAGCTTTGACATCAAGCTTTGGTTTCTTTGTTCAAATCCACTTACTTCAGCTTGTATACTGGGACTGAATGTTCCTTTTCTTTCCCTTTTCTAAATGAGCTGCTTTTGCTTACAAAAAAGGAGGGGGGCTTTCTAAATGCAACTCTGTATTTAATTGGTTTTATTTGTTGTATACTTACGAAAGAGGTTAGTTTATCTAACATGAATAGAGATAAGGTAATCTTTATACAATATTTGTAAACAGTATATAAATGTGGGTGCCATGATACTTCATTTTAGTATGGATACAGTACTGCTGTATGCCAAGCAGATGCTGGGAGCATGACTCCTAACAGAGATGTTGCTGTCTCTGCAGATCTCAGCCTGTTAGGAGGATTATTGTACCATGGACACTACTGTCCCAGTTTATTCCAAAGGGCAATAAGAATCACAGACAGTACTGTCCCAGCAAATGCTGTGAGATTTATTTAGGTACTAAAACAGGCATTGATGGGAAAGTTTCTGCGAGACAGATGAACTACTGTTTCCTCAAATCTGCATCTGCTCAGAGAACTGGTAATTATACTGGGCATTGCTGCTCAGCTATGAGCTGAGATTTAGGTTCAAATGGAATACATGTTTACTACAAAGTAGAATTTAATGGAACATCAAAGTAAATATCCATAGATTTTTGTGAGTTGGTAGCATTTCTTTGGAGTAACCCCTAAATGAACCTACAGAACCAATTTCCAAATACAGATATATAGGTTTGTGCTATACTCTTGCCAGCAAAGCAAACGTATTAGAAAGGAAATTCAGTTAAAATCAGTTGGGCCCTTCTTTCAAGTAAATAAGGTTTGAACTGGGTTTTTCAAAATATAAGCTGTACTGGCTTATGGTTTGTTCATTGCTTAGCTTTTTCCCCTGTGTCTCCGGCTTTACTTCACGAACGAAGATTCAGGAAGCGCGTTGATGACTAAAAAGGCCAATCCGAGATAAACAAGTCCGGTTGCAGAAAGCACAGCAGAAAGTCTCCTTGGGTGATTTTTCAGGGTTGTGGTTCTTTCTGCGTTGTCGTTTCTCTTCGAGACTCGTTTGGCATGAGGTTTCAAAAAACGCTGCAGCATTGTGGATAGTGTGTCTCTATGCCTCCCGGTGTGAGGCCAGGGTAGACCATTGTTGATGATCAGTTTGGCCGAGCCTGAAGTGTTTCGGGGAGTCCTTGTATCTCTTCTTTGGGGTGCCCCTCTTACGCTGACCCGTGGCAAGTTCACCATAGAATACTTTTTTTGGGAGGCGATGGTCCTTCATCCTAGAAACGTGTCCTGACCAGCGCAGCTGTGTCCTCAATAGCATGGCCTCATGCTAGTGATTCCTGCTTGCTCAAGGACAGCAACATTTGTCGGTCCAGTGTATATTTAGAATTGTGCGTAAACAGCGCTGATGAAAGCGTTCAAGGAGTTGTAGGTGTTGGCGATAGGTGACCCATGTTTCAGACCCATAGAGGGGAATAGACAGTACAATGGCTCTATACACACTGATTTTTGTGCTTCGCCTCAGGTGTTTGTTACTCCAGACTCTTTTGTGAAGCCTTCCAAATGCACTATATGCCTTTGCTAGTCTGTGATCAATCTCTTTATCAATCTTGGTGTCTGAGGAGATGATGCTTCCCAGGTAGGTGAACTGCTGGACGGACTTAAGCACAGATTTGCCTACAGTGATGTGGGGATGGTAGTGTTCTTCCTGTGGTGCAGGCTGGTAGAGAACTTCCGTTTTCTTCAGACTGACTTCCAGCCCAAAGAGCTCTGCAGCTGTAGCAAACAAGATGTTAGGTGCTGCAGAGCTGCTTCCATATGGGCAACAAGGGCAGCATCATTAGCAAAAAGCAGCTCATGGACTAGATAGTTTAGAGTCTTAGTGCGAGCCATCAGGTGGCTTAAGTTAAACAGGCTACCATCAGTATGGCAGCGTATATAAATGCCGTCTTCTTCTTCAAGATCTGCCATAGCCCTTTGGAGCATCATGCTGAAGAAGATTGTAAATAAAGTCGGAGCGAGAACACAACCTTGTTTCACACCATTAGTTATTAGAAAGGGCTCCGAGAGAGCGTTGCCATATCTGACTTGGCCTTGCTGGCCTTCATGTAGCAGGATAATCATTTTGAGGAATTGGGGGGGGCATCCTGGTCGTTCCAGGATCTGCCACAGACCTTTTCTACTCACAGTGTCGAAGGCTTTGGTGAGGTCGACAAATGTTACATAGAGTCCTTTGTTCTGCTCTCTACATTTCTCTTGCAGTTGTCTAAGGGCAAATACGATATCTGTATTGCTCCTTTTAGCTCTAAAGCCACATTGGCTTTCAGGAAGAAGTTCTTCTGCAATAGCAGGAACTAATCTGTTCAGGAGTATCCTTGCCAGGATTTTTCCAGCGATGGAGAGCAGTGTTATACTTCGATAGTTTGAGCAATCGAATTTTGCTCCTTTTTTCTTATACAGGGTGATGATGACTGCATCTCGGAGATCTGATGGCGGTTCACCTTTTTCCCAGCAATTCACAAGGAGCTCGTGGAGTTTAGCATGGAGTACATGACCTCCATGTTTCCAAGCTTCAGGTGGAATTCCATCAGTCCCGGCTGCCTTGGCATTTTTCATCTGTTGCACGGCCTTAAGGGTCTCTTCCAAAGTGAGAGCTATGTCCAATTAATTTTTCATCGGTTGTTGTGTCATATGTTGAATAACTGAGTCTTGGACTACTCGGTTGGCACTAAAGAGGCTTTGGAAATGTTCAGCCCATCGGTTCAGAATGGAAGCTTTATCTGTGATTAGTGTTTGACCATCTGTACTGTATAGGGAGCTTTGGACCTGATATGTAGGTCCAAACACTGCTTTAAGAGGTTTGTAAAATCCTCTGGAATCACCCAGATCTGCAGAACGTTGTGTCTTTTCTGCTAAGTTGATCCACCACTTGTTCTGAATGTCTCTGAGTTTTTGTTGGAGTTGACTACATGCGAGGCGAAAGGCTGCTTTATTTACATGGCAGGAAGGCTGGGTGAGGTGTGCCTGGGAGCAGTTCTCTTCTTTGCCAACAGCTGTTTTCATCAAGCCAGTCTTGATTTTTCTTGGGGGAGAATCCTAAGGATTCTTCCGCAGATTGCAGGATGCTGTTTTTGATATGTTGCCAAAGCGCTGTAGGAGAAGAGTCGACAGGATGGTTTTCAAGTTTTGTTTGCAAATTTGCCTGGAAGTTGTCTCTCATGGCAGCTTGTTGAAGATTGTTGACTTGGAGTCTCCTCTTTAGGATGCCACCCCTCTTAGGTTTAAACTTAAAATGAACATTTAGTTTACATCTTACGAGACGATGATCTGTTTGACATTCTGCACTGGGCATCACTTGGGTATGATGGACATTGTGAATATTTCTCTGGCGCACTAGGATATAGTCAGTGAGGTGCCAGTGTTTGGATCAGGGATGCATCCAGGTTGTCTTCAAGCTATCTTTCTGTTGAAAGATGGTGTTTGTAATAGTCAGCTGCTGTTCTGCACAAAACTCTAGCAGGAGGCGCCCGTTATCATTACAGTTTCCAACACTATGCTTGCCTAAAACACCTTTCCAGGCTTCGAAATTCTTTCCTACTCTGGCATTGAAGTCACCAAGGATAACGATTTTGTCTTCTGCAGGGACTTTTTGTATGAGGTAGCGTAGGTCTGAGTAGAATTTGTCTTTCTCCACAGGGTCGGCTTGCATAGTTGGGGCATATATACTGAAGAGAACAACATGTGGGAGGCGGAAGGAGATAATGCGATCAGAGTGTCCTGTTGGCAAGGTTTTGAGTTTGGAGGCAATGGAGTTTTCGATCATAAAGCCTACACCCGAAAGATGTTTTTCAGTTTTGGGTTTGCCAGACCAGTAGAGTGTGTAGCCGGCACCGTGTTCTTTAAGGCTGCCTTCTTTGTGGAGATGAACTTCACTAAGAGCAGCGATGTCAATGTTATCGTGACAGTTCATGGGCTGTTAGAGCAGAACGAAGCTCAGGAGGTCCACTGTCTGCAGAATCTTGCATGGTTCTGATATTCCAGCACGCAAGTGTTAGTCTATTTGCACCTTTGGAGGTTGGTGTGTGCCTTTGTTTCTTTGTCTTTGTTTAACTGCATCAGAAGATGCTCGTTGGCTGCGGCTAGCCAACCGGGTATATGGGGATGAGCTTTCGTTAGGCCACCTTTTCTAGGCCTCTCTCCATATGGAGCAAGCAGTACTCTCCTTAAAAAAGGCTGTTTGGTCATTTAGGATGCTGCCCCCGGGTCAGTCTCAAGCGATCAAAGTCCTGAACCGCCTGCATGCAGGGTTGGGTCTGCGGCTTCCAGTGCATCTTTACACCTGCCGTTTCATCCCTTGCCTATCGCTACAGGGCTTTTTTGGAAGTTGGATGTATCCTTCGAGCCTGTGCAATGGGTTTTTTTCTGGTGGAGCTCAGCATGCACAGAATTGGCCTCACCCTTTAAACCAGAGGTTCGTCTGCTGAGGCCTTGACAAGCATGGACAATGGCAGAGAGGTCCTCGGGTCGTAGGTTTGATTAGAGTTTCCTTCTCTTAGATAGTTGACCTTACAGGGTTAGACGAGCACCATCTGCCCGGGTTTGAGATTAGAGTTTTCCTTCTCCTAGGATGGTTGCCATAAGGCTAGAGAGCCCATCCTGCCCTTTGGTGCTCTTGGTCAGACCCTTCAGTTGTGACCTCTCTGGCATGGGAGGCCCTACCGGTGGCTATTATACCACCGCCAGCATAGCTCACAATTTCACTAGGGTATGCAAGCCTCTCCCCCATGACAAGGGGGTGTCAGTAGAGAGGTTTCCAATGTAGGGAACTGTGAAAGCATAACATGTAATATAGGAAAATGCATGCCTGTGTGTAATACCTGTAGTGATTAACATTTGCGTGGTTTGAGGCATTTATCTTGTAAGAGTAAAGGTACTAAAATATTAGGAAAGTTTCAAAATCTAATAAAAAATATTTTAAAAAATATTAGGAAAGTTTTAAGATAAAAACTGTTACTCAGAGTTTGTTTTCTAATCTGTCTGTTCTCTATATCTTAATACATGTTTTCTACCAAACTTAATTTATGATAGATGTTCATATTCCGAGTTGTCCACAATATCACAAGGTGTGCACAATACTATTTGTTTATGTTTATTTCAAGGGCTTAGCCTAATGTAACCTATTTGGATTTCACATTTACTACATGGTGGTAGAATTCAAAGATATAGCTATGTTAGTCTGGAAAATTGGTATGCAAAGGGATCTTGCAGCACCTTTGAAACTAGCTCAAGGATAGAGGTTGGTAGCATGAGATTTCGTAGACTTGACCCTACTTCCTCAGGTGCATTTGGAGAAGCGGAAAGCTCATGGACAGACCTGTATAGCAGTTTATGTGAGAATGTCCTTAGGAACAAAACTTCTTGGATGTGGCGAAGAGGTGATAAATTCAGTTTTAATAATGGTTGATGGTCCTTGGGTGGACAATGAGGGAATTTTGCCCAAAGCAATGGTGCAGATAATCATATGAATGAGTGTTGGAATGTTGTGTGGAAGCCAAAAAGAAGATATGATGAACTGACTAATAGAGACCTCATAAGGCTGGGGGGTTTGGTAGTGTTACAATGTGTGTAGTATGGCAGGAAACTATTATCTTTGTTCCACCCTGCTGATGGACTGCAGTACATTGATATACTCCAATTCTGCTGTTTCTCTTTCCAGTCTTCCTTTGTAGTCTTTTTGTCCAAGGACCGCTGTTCTGAGGTCCAAGATGGAATGCCCAGGAAGACTTAAGTGTTCTTCAACTGGTTTTGTATATTCCTATTCCTAATGTCTGATTTATGTCCATTTATCCTTTGGTGTAGGGATCAGCCTGTTTGCCCTATGTAGAATGCTAAAGGGCATTGCTGACGTAGTATGGCATAAATCACATTGAAGGATGAGCAAGTGAAAGTTCCGCTAATATTATAGCTGATGTCATTAGGTCCTGTCACAACATTTCCTTAATAGATGTGTGGGCAGATTTGATTTGACATTTTGGTTTGTGGCCTGGTTTTTACCAGTTTCCACATCTGTGTTGTATATTTTTCTGTATGTAAGTAACTATTTGAGGTTTGAAGTCTGTCTGCAGGTGAGTAAAGTTCTGTCACCAAGAGGCATTGGGCTTCCACATATATTCCTAGACTCAACTTGCCTTCAACCAAGATGAAGAACAAGGAATCTCAGGCCTTTGCACACAGTGCCTACCTAGAATAAATTGTGCATGGCTATGAGACTTGTAGTTTGGATCAAACCTACAAATAGCCATAGCCAAATACTAGGCTGTGGTGAGGTCATTGTTATCAGCTGAGCAAATCTGACAGTTCTGTTAATTAGAAGACTGTGTTTTTTTACACTGAGTATTGTTGATGTTCCAAAATGAGTTCCATTGGTATGTTGTGTCCACTTAATTAGTAAAATGTTACATGGTTAATGAAGTCTTGCAAGTATAGTTTTAAAAATACTAGGTTGAGCATCTTTTGCTTCTTAGTTGCATCACAGTCTCCTAGTCAGTAAATAAGGCCACCCTGATTTTTAAATTTTTCAAATTACCCCCTCCTTGCAACCTTACCAACCCAGAATATAGAAAGTCTTTTTTTGTATACCTCTGCTCTCCTAGTAGTATGCTTCAGTACATCTTTATTTTGAGTTGAAAACATGGATTTAACATATAGCTCTTGCCTACATTGTTCTTGTTTCAGTTTCTTTGTAGACATAGGCTTTGCTTGTCCTCTGGAGGTGGCACAACTGCAAAATTGATCTCTTCCACACAGAGCCCATTTTTTAAAAAGTGGAATCTCACAAGTATGCTGCTCCATGAGATCAAGGAAAGAAGGAACTGAATACCCTTCTAAATGGTTAGTTGGTGTGACTGAAGGTTTGGTGGGTTTTTTTAAAGTCCTTTTTGGTGATTCTTCAGGTGGAACAAAGGTTTGTGCACAGCACACAATTAGATTTCACGTGCAGTAGCTCCTCATCCAGCTAGGGATGTGCCCAGGAGACTACATTCTCATACATAGTGCCCAAAATTAGATTAGGACAAATGTATGCTTCTGTACTGTGGTGTAGACTCATGTGTTGTGCATTGTATATAGGTTAGAGAGTTAATTAAATTCATTTCTAACAGTTCCTGTTCTTCATTTTTATACTTAAATAACAACCTGCAGTCACACACTGCAAATTTGTATTGTTTTCCTCTGGTTGTTTGATTTTATATGCATCTGTATGAATGTCAAAGAAGGCAAATAGAGTCTAGAAACTATATATGCAAATCCAAAATCTGCATTTGTGTATTGTTTTTCATATAGCCATCTTTAAGTATAGCTGTCTTAATGAAATAGTGTCAGCTCAGAAGTTTTAAAACCCAGCAGAACTGTGCACTTAAAGGGGCTGTAGCTTTGAATATCTCACTGTCAAATGTCAATTTCTGATTCTGCAATACACATGTATGTGCCAAACACTCTGGATCTCCATTTTTAATAGATTTCCATATCTTTCAGTGCACTTCCTTTCCTTTTTGATGTAATTCCATTAGGAAAATAGGGTGTAGGGACATAAGTGTGTACCGCTGCTTTATGTCACTCCAAAATATGATTATGCATTTGGAAGAACGTGCATTTCTGTGTGAACCTTTAGGTTGCCTGTCAACTTATGGTGACCCCATAAATGGCTTTGTGAGCCAATGGTCTGTCTTTCCATGGCATGGAGAGGAAGGCACAGTTTAGCAGTTTAGCAGTAAATCTCATATCTCAACTAATCTGTGGTTAGGGGCATCACTAGGAGTTGCACGTGATTCATACCACACCAGGTGACACCTTGGGGACTGGTGAAACCTGGTTAGGCCCTCTACCTGCTGCAGGGGGGCATGGTGCTGCTCTCTTCCTGCAGCCCCTTCCAGGTCTGGCAGGGCTGCTGGCCAGCTGGGAAAAGGAAGGGGCAGTGCTGCTATGGACCTTCCTGCTGTTGTTGCATCTGGATAGCAGCAGCAGATCACTGTAGCTACCAGTATCCTCCCCTTATTTGCTGCTGTGGACTTAGGGTTGGCATAATTCTCTACTATAAACCGGGACAAAATGTGGGACAAAATTTAGACCAAGATATAGGACAATTGTAGGATAAAATTTAGCCCAAAATGTAGGACATTTAAGAAAAATGGAGGACCTTAAATGTCCTACATTTGGGGCTAAATTTTATCCTGCAATTGTCCTATATTGTGGTTTAAGTTTTGTCCTACAATTTGTCCCGGTTTATAGTTGAGAATTATGGCAACCCTAGCTGTGGTTCTTTCAGCTGAGGAAACCAAGGCAGTGGAGAAGTAGGTGTGGGCTCATGCCCCTACTGGCTTCTCCACTACCGTGGCTGTCTCCACCAAGGGAGCCAAAGCAGTGGAGAAGCCCAAGTAAGAAGCTCCACCCTCCCTTCCATGCCCTCCCACTGCCTCATTTACCTGGCTTCCCCCCTCCGGCATCCCTTTCCAGGTCCGTGAAGGTAGCTGCTGAGGAAGGTAGGTCAGTGAGGCAGCAGAAGGGAGGAGCAAACTCCCACCCCCACCCCTGCTGCAGCTCTTTCCAGTCACCCACACCAGGTGAAAGCAACTAGTGATGCCACTGACAAGAGTTACACTGATTTCAGTGGGCTTAAGGGGGACGGCCTGGAAGGAGCAGCTTCTGACCTCTCCAGTGCCAGGACCATGGTGACCACATGACATGCTCCTGAAGAGTGCCACCATCATGGTCCCTAACAGGCTGCCAACAGCAGTGGACTTAATCCACTCTCTTTTTGGACTGGCTCTTGCCCCCTTGGTGCCACCTCTGTCCATCTTCTGGCTGCTTTGGGGAGGGGGGGTGTCACATAAATGCCATGCCCACAAAGCATTCGGAAACTGCTTTATTTGGGCTGTCTGTTTCAGGCCTCTGTCACAGTTTAACTTGACAAATAAACTTGTTTCAGATAGGCCATAATTAAGAGTAACTGTTGCTTTATCACGGTTGGATGGTATCACAAGTTGTGGCTAATCAAAAAGGAAGGCAAAAGCTTTTGAATACTTCATGACTGTGCCATTGGGAGTGCATAATGCCTAGGCTAGTAGAAAGGGTCATTTTTACCTTACTGAACTATGTTTTAGCTTAGCATGATGATGATGATGATGATGATGATGATGATGATGATGATGATGATGAT
>NC_056526.1:166866919-166867381 GCF_019175285.1 Sceloporus undulatus | reverse complement strand
AGGATTTATTTATATGCCGCCCAATCACTGGGAATCCGGGCAGCTTACAACAGAGGGGATAATAGACAGTTCCCTGCCGTCAAGCTTACAATCTAAAAAGACACGACACAAAAGGAGAAGGGAATGGTGAGGGGGGGAGGGGATCAGGTCCAGCATTCTTCTCTCCCTCTGAGGCCTGGTCCAAGGCAGCTGGACTGGAGGGAGGGCTCTTTTTCTTAATCAAGGCCTGTCCTTTCACTCTTTCCCAGGCCAGAAGATGACAGTTGGAAGGAGGGAGGGGAGGGCTCTTCCTCTTCAGCACCAGTGGCGTTGGGCCTGTCCTTTCACTCCTTCCCAGGACAGAAGATGACAGTTGGAAGGAGGGAGGGAAGGGCTCTTTCTCTTCGGGCCCGATGGTGTTGGGCCTGCCCTTTCACTCCCTCTAAGGCCAGAAGATGACAGTTGGAAGGAGGGAGGGGAGGG
>NC_056526.1:166739142-166866909 GCF_019175285.1 Sceloporus undulatus | reverse complement strand
ATGATGTCCAGACTTTACCAGAGGGAGCTAGATGCATGTGTTACATTGTCATAAACCCAGTTTTTGAGTCTTTCTGATCCTATCTAGAGATGCCTTGGATTGTTAGCATGAAAAGCATATACTAAATATGGATTCTTACTTTATATCTTACCATTTTTGGAAAGAAATTAGCAATTTTTCATTGAAATTGGCTGGTGAAGAATGGCTTGTTCAGGGACAACTTGACACTTAATTTTTTTCCAAGAATGGAAAGCAAATTTGTTTTTCCTTTTTTGGTCTACCATTATTGTGTATGCCTCAAAGAAGAAGAGCTAAGGAAAGAGCATTAATGGGAAGGAAAATTATTTTTCATCTCAATTATAGTTTCAAGGATTATATGCAAAGGTTATGCTATGCAATATTATTAAACTTAAGCATCGAGAAGAGAACTTCAAAGTGAACACAATACTTTTAAAATTTAGTGAAATTTGTAACTCTCAAAGCTATGCATCTCAACAAAATTCTGAACAGCTATTTTTACATATCTGAATTCTGAATTCTAATGACATCATAAACAGCTCCAGCCCCAATCACACTCACCACAGACCCCTCTTAAGTACACATTAAGTACAATGTAGAGGACCATACTGAATATGATGTCAGCAAAAGGTATAACTTGTAGCTTAATTTTATGTATGGGATTCTGAGCAAAGGACATCTAATAACATATCAGATCAGAAGGAAAGGGGTATTTTCCTTTAGTTTAAGATTTCATTACCTTGTCATCTCTTGTATCATCTATTCTAAAACATACAATGTTTTGATATTGTCAAGAGAACAAATACAACAAAACTAAAATTGTAATGCTCCTAAATTTTAAAATGGAGCTTTGTTTTTTTGTCTCTCCTTCTTAGAAACAGTGTGTATTCACTGGTAACATCCTGCCTCTATAGTAACATCCTTTTAGATATAACAACTGTTATATAACAGCTCTTAATGCACAAATATGCCAGCGTTCTATGTCACTTGACAACCTCTCATAGCAATAATAATACATACAAATGACACATCCTGAAAATAGTTCAGTCACTTTTTCTGAGAGGAACATGTGACTGATTACACCTCTTCTCTTTGCTGGCTGTTGACTCACTTGTTTCTCTGAGGTGAATGAAAGTACATATTACTCAGCACACATTCTTGAGAACACATTCTCTTTTAATGACTACAATTAAAGTCGCTCTTTCCTTTTTTACAATTCGATACTATTGGAATCCTGGTCATGGTAGCCAAGAAATTATAAACTATTATTTGTGTCTGTTTTAAAGTGGAATCTTGAAGCTACAGGGGGCTTTGAAATAGCAAATACGTTTTTGACGTGAACTGGTGTCTATTCGTGTATGGGTTAGAAAGCATGTATCACAATTGTTAATGTCCTTAGTGGTTTTTTTTACAAACTAACTGTAATTATGAGAGTTAATTTCTTATATACTACAACATTGCTAGTTGTAAAAGTGAAGGGGGGGATCTTGTGTATAGATGTGAAGTTGTTTTAGGTTATAGGTGCAGTAATTACAATTAGAACAGCCTCCTCTCAACTATTGCCTGTATAAGGCATACCTTCCTTTTTCAAAAACAGTGCAAGCTCATTGGAATACTGTGATCATAATTAGAGTTATAGTGACAGATTTTATGGTGATAGAAATATTTCTTAAATTTATATAAATAAAACATACTTAAATCATATACCACACCATTACATCTTTCCAAGTCCTTACTACTTGTAGGCCTTAGAACTTCTGAAAACTGGTTCCAGAAGTTTTCCCAGCTCACCAAGTCAGGTTTTTTGGATGCATGGAGGACTGCACTGGGAATGGCAGTTATCCCTGCTTCCACTGTATCTATTTGGGCTATCTACCATATACACTAGACTATAATTCGAGAAATTTATGCCCAAATATTGACTCTATAATCTGTGGTTCACTTATATACGGGTAAATACAGTAATACAGCTTAGATAGGTCCTGAAAGAAGCGCCTCCCCATGTGCCTCAGCAGTGATTTCTGAAAGAGCTGCCGACAGGGAGTGTGTGCGTATGAAAGCAGTGATTCCTTTCCCGATCTGATGTTAAAGACTTCTCTTTCTACCCCACCCCACATTTAAATCCACTTCTTTCCCTTCCCCATCTGATGTTAAAACCTCCTTTCCCCACTGCACCCCACATTTGAATCCACTTCTCTTTCTCCATCCAACATTAAAGCCTTCTCCTCCAGCACCAGAGAAGTGGTATTAGGTGATTGGAAGAGATACAGAGAAGGAGGGAAGGAAGTGGTGTTTTCCTGTTTACATCCTTTGTTATAGCCCCCTATGTTTTACTTTTGACTTATCCACAGGCCATATCAAAATCCGTGATGTTGACCCTAAAAACCTTCCCCGTGACGTCAACTTGTATATGGTAAGTGTTGTTTGACAAACAATGTTCAGCACTGGATTCGTCCCAGTGAAATTGCAAACATGTCAACAATCATTCCATGGCACTACCTTTCCATGGTGGTGGAACTGACTGCTCCCGTGAGGCAAGAGGCTATGCTGATGGTAGCAGTGCTGCTAATATGGTCTATCATGTACGGCAGGCTTTTCCTGAGAAGAGAGATGAATGTGTCAGACAGCTACTGGGCAGCAGCAGTAATGGGGTAGTGGTGACACTGGTGGAGAATCTGTCAGAGAGAATAGCAGTGGCACTAAAACAAACACTTGTTGATTTTACACAGAAGGTAAACCCCCTTTGAATGTCTTTTACCATGAAAGCCCTATGATGAGACAATCCAGAATGAAAGGAGACAGTGTCATAAGATGAGATTCCCATGATGGAAGGTATTCAGTAAGCTGAGTACAGCAGAAGACAGCTACGAGTAGCTCTGTGGTTAAAGTTGCGAGTGGACTCAAGATGAAGGGACGGACATTCAGATGTTGATGTGCTCAGAGGTGAAAGGAAAGTCTGAAGCTGCACAACACATACTGTAGGAATATGGAATTTGAGGAACATGAATCTATGAAAGCTAGTAAAACAATAAATGGAATGTATAAACATTGCAGTATTTGGAGTGACCAAGCTAAAGTAGACAGGAATGGCACACTTTAAGTCAGATAATTGCACAGCGTTTTACTCAGGAAGTGAATAAGAAGAAATGGGGTGGCATCTATAGTGAGGAGTGAGATAGGAGAGATATAGCGAAGAGAGATATAGTTAAAGAATACTGTAATATGAACAATACTTGAGAGACAATGTAGCAATATAACCATACTCCATGTTAATGTGCCAATTATAGTGGCAGAAGGGGGGAAAATGAGTGCCAAAATCTGGATTATAAATAATAATCCCTTATATAAAATGGCAAAAATCATAGTTTGATTTTTGGATTTTTAGAAATATTTTAAAGCCATAGATGACTGAATCAGTGTATATGAAAGCCTGATTGTATACATGGGCATCATTTGATGGCTAATATATAAATCAAATACATGGCATAACTGGAAGCAGAAGATAGAGAAGTTCCATTCACTTTGCAGAAAGAAGACCAGGAACAGATTCTGACACACACCATGAACTGCAAATATGAAAAATTAGAGTAACGCTAAAGAACACGGATTCAAATATCATGACAAAATACAAACTGAATAATATCCTTGTAGAATTTTAAAAAGTAAAAATAGATTTGCAGTGTTATGCCTAATTACCAGGAGCCAGATGACCTAAAGGCACCAGCTTCTGTCCAATCTTGGAAGCTAAGTAGGGCAACCATAGGTAGTATTTGGATGGGAGACAAACAGTGAATACCAGGAAACACAAAATCCCTTAAAGGGGACAGGGGATTCTGGGGTCTTCCCTATTGGAGTGCTCTAGAAGCATTATCTCATCACTTTCTACTTCCTTATATTACATCACTGTTATCAATTTAACTGCTGATAGAATAATGCAGAAGCACATTATCTTCAAGTAGGTTTTCATTGTCATTCTTTTTGTTATATTTGAACTTATTTTAACCTGAACAGATTGAGATGACTGATGCTGTAGGGGAAGAGTGCCAGGACAAGTGCAGCTTGAATTGCCAAGATTTAAGCAGTTAACAAGTGTTCTGTTTATTTATTTATTTATTTGAAAAGCAGTTAACTTTACAGGTGCTTAGCACAAACCCTCCTGGAATTACCTGTCTGAAATTTGGTTGGGTTAATCTACTCTTTAGAATTTGTTGCCATCTCCAAATTTTAAGTGTATTTCTTGGGGTGGGGGTTGGGTGGGGTAGGGGTAGGGATAAAATTGTAGCCATTTTTGCTTTCACAGTGCAATAAGGACTGGTGATCAAGATTTCTGAATCTTAATTAAGGCTTGAATTCCAGATCAAATCAGGCTTAGATATGAATTACCAATTTGGATCCTGAACTCATACACAGCCCTAGTATTAACCTTGCTTTCCTCTCAAAATGGGAATAGTGTGGCAATACCATAAAAATTAAGCATTTTTACTTCACTCTTCACATAGCAATTGTCTGAAAATGCAACTTATATAAGTTCAATGTTTTATGGCTTTCAAACAATACAGATGGCAGCATTCTCTCTGTTCCTTTTCTGCTGACATTTGTTGGCCTCTAAGGGGTGGAGTGGCTCATTCAGCTTTGTGAAGCAGCAAAAGTAAACAAGGAAATACTGTAGTGGTAATTTACCTTGCTATGGTGTACTTCCGCCTTTCTGCTCACCTGAGAAATAAATACACAGCAGAGCTTGTGAATTTTAGAAGCCTAGCTCTAATTAGTAATTAGAGTAGAGTATATGCAGTAAGTAGAGTATACCCATTGAAGAAACATAATTTACACACTGACTTACCATTCAGCAACTGATTAAAGGGATGCTTTCTGATTATCCAATGACTGAAAATTCATATGAACATTTTTAACCATTTGATTTTAACCCATCTTCCCCATTTGCCATGTAATTTACTCTCTCCCATATTCTAGTGTACTAAATTAGGAGCTGGAACCTCATCACAACTTTCTTAATTTGTGCGTGTATATGTACATACACTTTGCTTAATAATAATAATGATAATGATAATGATAATTTATTTATATTCCGCCTTTTCTCAAGGAATCAAAGTGGATTACAACAGTATAAAATAACAGAGCATACAGTTAAAATTATAATTAAGAAAGAAAAATCCCAAAACCTAGCCCACCCCCCAATCATAAAAACATAACTCCAAACCACAAAATAGGATTAAACAGCGGATAATATAAAAACATGCCATTACAATGCTTTATTGTATGCTGTATTTATAAAGTTCTGGTATCAAGTCACTGTAGTGTTCACTTAAAATACACAGTGATCTATCCAATAACATTTTAAGTTTTAATGTTTATAAATGTTAGAGAATAACAGGGTGCTTTGTTTGGGATAAGTTTGCTCTCTTTCTTGATTTGAGTATACTCTTTGATGTCTTGAAAGCTGTACTTAGAGATCAGTCATTTGTCCTCAGATAGCCTGTGGTCAAAGGAAACCAATGTGATTGTATTCCAGTTCTTTGTTCCTGAGTATCTTAAAAGAGATTGCCACCTTTGTACACTGAGCCAACTGGTATAAAGAATTTTGGAAAAATCATTTTGTACAGTACAACATGAGAGCATAAAAAATCGAATTCACGGTGAATTGATATGATATCAACAAAACTCAAGGTTGTGCTGCAGAGGTGTGAAGGATGTGAAATGTAGCATTAAATATCCAAACATAGGGATAAAATGGGGCCAGATAAAGGGCTGAACTTCATATGGTACTGTCTTCTATAGTTGCCCCTTGGAACTCACAGGGGATCCATTCCAGACCCCCCATGCAAGTTCCAAATCTCATGCATATTCAAGCCGCATAGGCTTGAATGGGGCGCGTGCATTCAGGGGGGTGCCCCATTAAGATTAATGGCAGTCGCCCCTCCACAGATTTTCAAGGCCACAGATTTCAAGTCCGCAGACTTGGAGGGGTGACTGTACTTCAGTTGAGAGTTTAGTCATTTCCCAGAATTACCGAGCACTGAACCAAGGCAGTTTAAGCGGTCTCAAACTGGAATGCCATAGGAAATTACAGTTCAAGTAGCAAGGCTTTGTTTTGCTTAAACCAGGTACGCTGAGGGAATGAAAGAAGAGGAGAATCATGGTGCTTGCACAATTCATTGTGAGTCCAATGAAACATGGCTTATTACATAGGAATAGTTATGTCTTGACCAGACTTGAACATTTATTTTAAGAAGTTAAAATAAAAAACCTTACCTTTCTCAGAAAATTAAAGTGCAGCCAACTTCGAATATTTTTTTTCTTTTTTTAAAAAAGTACCACTTGTTATTTCTCATTGCATTGAAAGTAACTTGTGTCAAAGCAGAGTTGATTAAAATAGGGTGTACGGCATAAGCTTAGTGTGCTGAGCTAACTGTTGAAGGTCTGCCAGAATAAAATCCTCCTGCTTCCCTAATCCATTAGTACTTACTATGACACTCTTTGTCCGGAGACCAGGTTTTGTTCCCAGAATTACCAGAATCATCAGTAAGTGTCAGCTATGTTTTACATGCACAGCTCAAAAACTGTAAGCCTTGATTTTCCTGCAGCTCTCTCATCAAGGTTAAGTGATTTTAAGTCATAATACTCAAACCCAGATTGTTGTTGTTGTTGTCTCCAAATCATTTTTGACTTATGGTGACATTATACTCTAATAATTAAGCAGTGGGAGAGGAATTGTGATGTGCTGGTATTTAAGATATTTATTTATAAGGGAGACTTTAACAAATATATTACCTAGAAATCTGCCTAGAGAAGTGTTTTCCCAGTATTTTATCAGAACATGGAGAGTTGTTCTTTAAAAAGAAAATTGTTTAGATAAAGAACAATCCAATACCCCAGTTGTTCTTGTTAATTAAAATATTTATATCTGATGTATAGTCAGAGAGCTCAGAGTGGTTACAAATAGCATTAAAACACGTAAAACGTGTTAAAGGCTTTGGTGAACAACCAAGTTTTAACATGGTGCAGAGATGGCATCAATGTTGGTACAAGTCAGGCCTCCAGGGGGAAGGCATTCCACAGTTGGTGTGCCATAGCTGAGAATGTCCCCTCCCTTGTCTTGATACAGTATAGTACAACCCCTGTATCCATAGGTCCAATAACTGAAATAACTGAGGATTTACTTCAAGCATCTGGAGATCCTCCGGAGTGACTCTATGATCAACTTCAACTGGAAATACAGATTTCACCATTATCCGTGATTTTTGCTGCCTGAGGTATGTCTGGGAAGGTATTTCCTGCAGATCTGACAGTCATACTATAATTGATCTCACTAGTGGGATGTGGGGGAGGGCTCCCCAGCAGATTTTAATCCTCAGACAAGCATATATGGTAAGAGGTGCTTCCTCAGGTATTGAAGTCCCAAGCTGTTTGGGGCTTTCAATTTCATCACATGCACCTTGAATTCAGATTGGAAATGTATTGGAAGCCATTGTAATTCTTTCAAGACTGGCATTGCATCCTGTCTATATGATATTCCACTCAGCAGTTGAGGTGCTGCATTTTTCACTGTTCTTTTAAAAATAGTGATTGTCAGTTCAGTTAGTATAGTGGAGACAAGCATCTAGAACTATGTACAGATTACATATTATTTGTATTTAGTACACCATTTTCATATCATGATGTCCAGTTCTACTCTTGATACTTTATTTTTAATTTTATTTGGACTTATTATTAGTGTACTGACTACATTCTTGCACAAGAGATGCAGAGATATTCAAACAGAGGTGAGCCAGAGCAAATAATTTCGTGACTAGACATTTAGAGCATATTCTTTGACCACTTGCTTAGTCACATATCACTTCTGGTGATCTTGACCCAACTACTCAGTGTGAGGCATACACATGATTTGGTTTCTGGTGGTCCTTATCAAGATCAAAAGGAGAATATGAAACCACAGTTGGCAAGCAGATATGAGAGAGGAAGCAAACGTAAAACAAAACAAAAACCTTTGTGATCCAGTTACTAAGGGGACAGCTGTTTGTCTGAAGGGAAACATAGGATTCCTGTACTTATTTTCTCCTTTATAATGAAGTTGGAGCTAGGACATTTTAAGGAGAGAATGGATGTACTTAACCCATTGATTGTTTCCTGCAGATACCTCCCCATGCCATATTTAAGCATTGCCCTCCTTTTCCCCTTGCCAGTGAGAAGCCTAAATCTTCAAGAGTGTATTTGTAGCGGAGAATGATTGTGCCAAAAAAGTTAGTTTCTGCACACACACACACACACACACACACCCTGACACACACACTGTCATTTTCCCCTCTGGTGCTTGCCCCTCTTTTTCCATTCTTGGCAGATGCAAATTAAAATTCAAGCTTGCCAAGATAACTTAGAGCTTGTGTTCTGTTTATTAACAACCTATGACCCTAAGCCTCTGGCCTATCAATCTGCCAGTGACTGAAGATTTTCCTCAGATTCTCCAGAATGCTCTTCCATGTGAAAAGCAATGCAGGCTTGACTTTGTTTGTGTCCTTTTGACAGCGACACTACATTTGTACAACGCCTACCTGGAGGTAGCTTGCTCCAACTTTTGTCTGGGCTTCTCCGGTGTCCAGAAGTTTGAGGATTTGGTGCAGTTAAAGTTGTAGTTGATGGGGTTTTTTTTTTCTGATGTTGATATTTATTTTCTGGTGTTGATACGTCATTATTCCAGATTTTTTTGTGCATGTTTGATTTTCCAGTGTTAACTGGAACTTTTTAAACCAATTGCAGGGAAGGGGAATTTATCCTGTCCTGGGAGCTTTTGCTAGAGATCAGAGTAAAAATCATTCTTCTGTATCCATCCTTCTACTGTACTTTTAGGTAGTCCCACAGATGATACTTTGATTGAGGGTATAATCTTTGCCATAGAGATTTTCTGCTGACTTTTGTTCTCATTACGTTTCTGGTTACTAGATCAAATTTTTATTTTTTCTTTGTTTTACAGCTATAGTGCTTAGGTGGTATATCAGAATTTTTAAAAATAACTATACGAGACAGAGAATGTGGATGCTGGAGATGGCACATGAGTTAGAGGTATTGCATTCATGGAGAGGGTTCAGGCAAAGGGGTGGAGAGAAATCATACCCGCATCACAGCCTAACCTCAGTTAGGAGAAAATGCTGTTGAAAAGAATGTGCAGATTGGGAATAATGTTAACTTTGCTACAACCAGCAAAAAGCCAGAGGCAAAATCCCAATGAAGTCAGCCCTTCTTGTACAGGGATTTTTAATACATGGATTCAAGCATCCATGGTTTGAGAATGTTCAAAAAAAGTATAAATTTCAAATATCAAACCTTGATTTTCCATTTTTTGTAACGGACACCATTTTACTATGTCATTACAGTATATTTAATGGAACTTGAGCATCCCACAGATTTTGTTATCCATGGGGGATCTTGGAACCAAACCCCAGCGTATAACAAGGGTCCACTGTATATTTAGGGCATGATTGGATGTGGAAATAGAAAGAAACATACCAAAGAATGGGATTCTGAAAGAGAAAGCTTCAACATTTACAGGAACTGCTGGGCAGTCTGCCAGTTAACCAGACATATCACCACAGAGCATTGTTAGACAACTGACATAATTTTGTGGTCCTGTACTAAGAATAAATGATTTTTTTGTTCTGATCACATTTCAGTACAGTATGTAGAGAGATCTTGTAGCGCCTTTGAGACTAACTGAAAGAAAGAAGTTGGCAGCATGAGCTTTCATAGACTAAAGTCTACTTCATCAGATGCATTAAGAAGTAGACTCTAGTCTAGTCTATAAAAGCTCATACAGCCAACCCCTTTCTTTCAGTTAGTCTCAAAGGTGCTACACGATCTCTCTCTATACTGCTTCTACAGATTAACATGGCTATATCTTTGATTTCAGTACAGAGTCACCCAGTTTCCATTTCCCATGTGTAAACATAAACTTGAATGCATTTAGACCCAAATCAGAATATTTATGAAGTTAGCAGTTTGGTTTGTATTTAAACATTTATACGGTAGAAAAAAGTGTATAGAATTGCTCATATTTTGGTGTATGCACATGTAAATACATATGAATTTTCTTGTAAATTAGAAAAACGAATACAATCTGAAGGGGAAATGGAGTGGACATTGTACTGGAAAAATAAAAACCTGAACAAAATTGTATTTGAAAGATTTGTTAATTCCACATTGTTGAGCAATATCATTACAGATTACAGGTAGTAGACCCTATAGTTGAGTTATCTTTTACATCAACACCATTGATTATTGAAAGCTAAAGTGTCCAAGAGCACATCTGGTTCCTAGAAACATACTTTGCTAAATGAAAAAGTGTTGAAATTGTTTACCTGATCATGTAGGTTAGGGTAATCTTTACTGAACAGCTCACTTCACAGCATTATTATTGTACTTGTTCAAGCAGCATGTTACATAGTACAGGCTATTCCTTTTTGTCTTGTTCAACTGATTGACACTTGAGAATAGGGGAAAGAAACAAAGGCAGATTTATTTTCCACCTTATTGTTAAGGATGTACTGTTCTCATTTAACGTGGACCTACCTAAAAATTAAATCCCAAGCTCTGTCATCAAATTCATTTATGTTTTTCAAATTATTGAAGAACTAGGTGGCGTGTGACACCTAGAGCATCATTGAGCCATTGGATTAAATTGAAAGACAGGTCCAAAACTGCAGAAATAATTCAGTTTGAGACTGCTTTGACTGCCCTGGCTCAATGCTAGGGAATTGTAGGAACTGTAGTTTGTGAGACATTTAGCCTTCTCTGTCAGAAAGCTCTGGTGCCACAATGAACTACAATTCCTGGGGTTCCCTAGCACTGAGCCAGGACAGTTAAAGTGGTCCTAACATGGATTGCTTCTGCATTGAGTTTTGGACCATAGTCATGCTAATCTGGAAAAATAGTATGCAGAGGTATCTTGTAGCACCTTTGAGACTAACTGAAAGAAGCTGATAGCATGAGCTTTTGTAGACTTGAGTCTACTTTCTCAGAAGCATGGAGTGGAGAGTCCAGGGACAGACCAATATAAGCAGGCTGTTTGTGAGAATAGCAGTTGAAATGCAAAACCTGTGAGTATGGAGATGAAGTGACAAGTTCAGTTTTAACCATGGTTGTTGGGGGACAAAGGCATGAAGTTGCCTAAAGTCAAAGTGAGTAGATAACCATGATGAATCATGGTGGACATATTGGAATGTAATGTGGGGACCAGAAAGGAGATATGGTGAACTGGCCAAGAGAGCTCTCGTGTGGCTTGAGAGTTAGGTCATCCAGCCTCGGAGGGAGAGATGCAGACCCAGTTCCATCAGACCTGGCCTGGACTAAGAAGGAGAGCCCTCCCTCCTCTCCATCTGCCATGGTCCAGGCCTCAGAAGGAGAGAAGAATTGCTGGACCTGATCCCCTTCCTCAGTGCCATTCCATTCTTCTTTTGTGTCATGTCTTTTTAGGTGGTAAGCCTGAGGGCAGGGAACCATTTAATTAACTATTTGTTAGTTGCTCAGAGAGCCTTTGGGGTATAAATGTTCTAAATAAATCAATAAAATAAATTAGCTAGTGTTATAATGTGAGTAGTTGACGTTCTGGAGTTCAGGGATATATTCCAGTTCTCCACTCTTCTTTTGTAGTTTTGTTGTTGTTATTCAAGGACTGCTTTTCTGAGCTGTTGTGTAACAGGTTGTTAAAGTGTGGCTGAGTAAGGCCTACTGTGTTGGAACTTTCTGCATTAATTACCACATACAAGCATGCCACTATTGTTGTTTCATAGTATCTATTTTAGCATGTCATCTATTGTAAATATGTTGGAAAGAGTTTGCATATTGTAATTTATTTATTTCATTATCTCATTGAGTTCATTAATGCTGATGTGCATTATCATTTTATTGTAGCCTTATATACTTAATTGTCCGCATTTATGTCATGTGTTATATCATGTGTCATTTCACATTGCTTTCTTTAGCTTATTATTCATAGCACATAAAATCATTCTTTGTACACATACTTTTGTATATCATTATATAACATTACTATTGTATTACATGTTTCACATTTATTTTGTACATAATCTCGCCTACTTGGTTCTATTTGCAGGAGGTGAGTGGTGTTGTGTCTTTTTCCTTGTTGTTAACTAAACTTGTTCCCATATTTCAGGTATTACAGTACATCTGTATTGCTACTCAATAATAAGTGGGTTGTTGTGAAGGCCTTGCTGGGCCACAAGGTATTGCTGTTAGATTGTGTTCCACATTATTGGTCACAGGTTTAAGTTGTCATGATTAAGGATTTTTCTCACATCATCATTAATAATTACCTCTCTCACACCGTGTCTCAGTAAATTTTATTTATTTATTTAGGTATTTATATCCTGCCCTTCAGCCCTAATGGCTCTCAGGATGGCTTACAATTATTATTTATACGCTGATCAGTACGCTGATGACACCCAAATAGTCTTCTCTATGTCTCTGACTGATGCAGTAACTAAGGATGGCATCTCTCCTCTTGATGCCTGCTTGGAGTCGGTAATGGGTTGGATGAGGGAAAACAGACTCAGTGTGAATCCAGAGAAAACGGAAGTACTGGTGATAGGTTCTCCTGGTCCAGGTAAGAAAGTTTTTCCACCTGTCCTGAATGGGGTCACACTCCCTGTGAAGGACTCGGTTCGCAGTTTGGGGGTGCTCCTTGACTCGTCGCTCCACCTTACATCTCAGGTGGATGCGACGGTTAGGAGCACCTGTTATCAGCTTCGGCTGATACGCCAACTGTGACCCTTCTTGGACTGAGGGGACCTTGAAGCCGTTGTACATGCTCTGGTAACCTCTCGACTAGATTTCTGTAATGCGCTTTACATGGGGCAACCCTTGTACCAATCTCGGAAGCTTCAATTAGTGCAGAATATGGCAGCAAGGCTGGTCACTGGTTGCTCCAGGGCCAGCCATATAACACCTGTTCTGAAAGATCTCCATTGGCTGCCTATTCGCTTCCGGGCCGAATACAAGGTGTTGGTTATCAGCTATAAAGCCCTATATGGCTTGGGCCCAGGGTATTTGGAGGACCGCCTCTCCCCATATAGTCTGCCCCGCACTCTTAGATCAGGAGAAAGACATCTGTTGACGGTTCCAGATGTCCGCTACACTGTCACGAGGAGGGCTTATTCTGTCTCAGCCCCGAGACTCTGGAACGCACTCCCTAATGAGCTCCGCATGTCCACTTCCCTTGATGTTTTCAAGAAAAACTTGAAGACTTACCTTTTTCGTCAGGCATTCCGCCCATGAACGTTGGTGTTAATTTTCTCCCCCTGAATGTGACATTTTTCCATTCTGTCAGCCTTGTAATTGTACTGTTGTTTTTATCTTGTTATTTTATTGTATATTGTGTTTTTAAATTGTTTTTACTATGCTGTAAACCACTATGATCCATGGAATAGCGGTATATAAATAAATTTTATTATTATTTATTATTATTATTATTATTATTATTATTTTTAATCAGACGGTTCCCTGCCCTCAGGCTTACAATCTAAAAGACACGAAACAAAAGAAGAAGGGAATGGTGGAGGGAAAGGGGATGAGATCCAGTGGTTCTTCTCTCCCTCTTGAGGCCTGGACCAAGGCAGATGGACTGGAGGGAGGGCTCTTCCTTCTTCCAGGCTAGTCCTGATGGAGCTGGACCTGCCTGGTCAACTCCCTCTCAGGCCGGCGGATGGCAATTTTATTTTAGACACTATAAACTGTAAGCACCAAGTCTGTCTGCTTTCTATCTCTGCCTTCTGGTTGTTAAAAGCAGTGATGAGGTAATACAGGGTCTCCATGTCCACCCCATTGTTGAATGGTAAAAAAATACCCCCCCCCCATGCCAATTGTACCCTTTGGGAAATTTCTATAGCCCATTTTGCTGTATTTAGGGCCCCTTCCTCCCCCTTTTATGGTGAGACTACTTGTGTGCATGTGTGTTTGCTTTCAAGTTGACTGTTGACTTATGGTGACTGCATACATTTCACAGGGTTTTGGAATGCTTAGAGGTAGTTTTGCCAGTTCCTTCCTCTGAAATGTAGCCTACAGCACCTGGTATCCAATGGCAGTCTCCCGTTCACATGATGAGGGTACAAAAAAGCCAGCAAATGCAGCAGATGGCCAATAGGACCCCAAAAGGTTTTCAGAGTGCTACTAGAAATTTGGGTGTAAAAAAAAAAAGAGTCGGTGCAAAACAGAGGATTGCAATCCTCCATCCCCTGGCAGTTGTCCATATCTGGTTTAAACCTCACTCTTGCATGAATCAATATGATATACTGAAGAGAGTTAATGAAGATTTGTAAACTAACTATTCTGAGCATCTCAGGGTAATTGAATACAATGTTCCCATCTATCAGTTGATTCTAGTTAACAACCCTGCATGATAGATTAAGATGAGACAAAAATGACCTAAATCCAGTCACTAGTCCCAATTAGAGCAGACCCACTGAATCAATTGTCAGCATTTATTTAAATCTAATTGATTAAACAGGTCCATTCTAGTTGGTTGCCTATTGAGTGGGATTTGGCACTTGGCCTCCCTGGTTCTGTTGCTACAGTTATGAGAGCTTCAGAGATAGTGTGTGGTAGCATAGTTTTTTTTATCCCATAAATAGGAAGTGAATGTTCAAGCCTTTAAAAGAACGAAGAGTATATTTACATCCTATCAAATTTGAAAAACATAATAATATAATATTTTCAGATAGATACATTTCAGTTGTCTTGTCCTTTCAAGTACAGAAAGTAGTTTATGTGTTATGCATAGATTGCTACCTCAGTGGTACATAAACCACAGGGCAGTAGACTGAGCAACTTGGTTTGTATTGTTCTTGTTGCCTCGTCAGACTTTGCTTAAAATTGTTAATAAGTTACGTTTCATCCACTTGGAGCATTACATATTTTTACTAATTTTATTTGCTCAGAGTAGCCTAAATGGTAAATGCAAATTTCTTAGATTCAGTGGGACTATTCAAATTGGGATTAACAGTTGGATTCAGACTTGTGTTTTTTTATCCATTTAGCCAATTATTATCTTATATCAGTAGAGAAAGCAATAAGTTATGCTATCAGGCTTACAAACCAAAAAGACAAAACACAAGAGAGAAGGAGAGTGAAGAGAAAAGGAAGGATAGGTTGGGTTTTTTTTTCCTTCTTTTGTTCCTGCGGTGCCAGAGCAACAGACATTTGGTGACTGAGTGTTCTTTCTGGCTGGGAGAAAAGAAGCAAAGTCCCTACAACTGTTCCGTCTCTAGATGATGGATGAGAATGGTCTGATCTTAAAATGGGACAGATACATTCCCTAATATTAAGCTTGGCTTGATTGTTTAACTAGGTAGGTAGTCACTGAGCTACCAACTATCTATCTTGATGCCTGCTGGTGGTGGCATTCTTGCCTCCCCTATGAAAAAGGGGCAGGGGTGGGACCTTTCATATTATGTACAGTATGCTTAAAATCTTTATATTCCCCTTTCAAGTTTTATGTAAATTTCTGCTTCTGTAGCTTAGCTTTAAAGAGGAGTGATATATTATTTTTATCAAAAAGAACCCTTAGCTGTTCCTTGCTATGGGAATATGGAAAATAATCGATCTAAAAATAGAATAATAAATAAATAAAGGTCTGAGGTCCAAATACCTGAAAGAAGTATCTCCATTTGTATCATCCTGTCATACATTAAGATATTCAAGGGAAGCTCTTCTTCCTATATATCATCATAGGCAGAAATATACAGTATTACATATTTATGGAAAAGGACTCCTTTTTATGTGTAAAGCCCCCTTGTGAAAGATGTTATTGGTGCTGATCTTGCTGCTTCTTTTTTTTTCTGTGCCAAAGAAATTTTCTCTTTTTTGTCTTCATCTTTTAATTGTTATTGTTTAGCTTGTCCACTTCTTTCATAGTTTTATTCTTTTGTAATTTTATCACAGTTATATTTTTCATATTGATGTTTACCATATGACACTGAAAACCTTAGATTTGGGAATCTAAACAGGGTTGGACCTGTTAAGTACTTGAATGAGAAATCACCATAAAATATCAAGGATCTCCAGAAAGGCTGGAAAAGAAACCTGCCTAGTACCTTGGAGAGCCACTGTGAGTCAGGCTGGACAAAAGAGGGTTATATGTTACCCTGGTTTGAATGGTCTGACTCATTGTAAGGCAGCTTCCTATGTTGCTACCATTTTTTTTATAATACCAATTAATGTAAATATATTTTTCTTAAAAAAAGGTTAAAAACCCTATACGTACTTGGTTAGATTTTATGTATTATGATTCAACAATAAACCAGTTTCTTTCATTGTGTATAACTTAATTTGCAATTGTCATATATGTGGAGCCATATTTTCGTGATTTTACATCTGTTTTAACTTTTATTTCAGGGGGTATGTTGATGGTCCTTGGAAGGAAAACCTACAAGACTTTATCCCAAAGAACTGAAGCTATAACTGAACAAGAAAGTGGAATCCACAATTTCTGTATGCTTTGTGTTCGGCAGAAGGTATAGGAGGAAGACTTTTTTAAAAAAAGTGGATGATATTTCCTTTTTAGAAATTGGACAGGAATTCATTTGTTTTGTCACACGTACTAGGCCTGATGGATACCATAGAGACAGCAAAGCTTGAAGAGCACATGGAAGGCCAGAACAATGAAACAGCAAATGGTTACGTTCGACCTGATCTCACTGTGAGTGAAGAAAACAAGAATGGCAGCAGCAAAGCAAAGAGTTTATCCAATGGTTTGCGAAAAGGTGCTAAGAAGCATCCAGACTATATACAGATTTCTATGCCCACTGAATCTAGGAACAAATTCCCTTTGGAATGGTGGAAAACAGGCATTGCCTTTGTATATGCTGTTTTCAACTTAATTCTAACGACTGTCATGATCACAGTGGTACATGAGAGGGTGCCTCCTAAGGAGCTCAGTCCTCCATTACCTGATAAGTTTTTTGATTATATTGATCGTGTAGAATGGGCTTTTTCTGTATCAGAAATAAATGGAATTATATTGGTTGGATTATGGATAATCCAGTGGCTGTTTCTCAGATACAAGTAAGTGGCTCTGCTTCTTTGCCTTCTTTTTACTAAGAATATACACAGAATATACTGACTTTTTAAAAATTCCATATACACTGATTTGAAAATGGAGTCTTACAGTGCTAGAATAGATACTTCTGGAAGCCTGGCTAATGCAGTTACAACAATAGAGTGTTTGTTTCTTAATGATCAGTCTTTCTTCCCCAGAAAGTTACTTTGTGATAAAAACAATAGGAGTAGTTTTGTGTTCAAGACAAATTGATTTGTTACAACCAGCATGCAGCATATTTAATTACATCTAAACCACTGTAATAGTGTAATCAGTTACTTGGGAGTAAATCTCATTAAAGTCAGTAGGACTTACTTCTAAAAGACATGTATAAAATTACATAGAAAACCTGAAAGAAAGGTAGCACAGTAAATTTTTAATGTGTGTTGCTGTTTGTCCTAGTTTTTATGTTCTAAAATCCTTATGAAAAGTGCACACCACAGTCACAGCCATGTGGAAGAAGTAATGTGGTGAACTGTGCATTTCCCCTCAGATGGTTGTACAAGCAGTAAGCAAAATACTGTGTGCTCATGTATAAGTCTAGAAATTGTAGTCAAAAAATTGACCCCAAAAAACTGGATCGACTTATTCACACATCAATGTAAGTAATGTATCTTAACTTTTATAAAAATAGGAACAACTCCTTTCTCTGAAAGTTTACCGGACCTTAGTCTAAAAGTTGCACCAACCACATCCATTCTCTCTGTTGCGGGGCTGCTTTTTGGCTTCTTTGGATGCTTGGGTGGGAAAATGACGACATCCTTTGGCATCATTTTCCTTAATCCTTTACATCCTTTTTTACCCTCAACTTAATGCATGGGTTATATCAGAATGCATAATTTTGGCTCCAAAATCTACCGTAGACTTATACATAAGATCTCCTTACAGTCAAATATGTACAGTAGTTTAGCAATAAATGCCACTGATCTGCATCAGTGCTTTCTGTCTGCAGTTGTAATCCCAACTTTGCTCCTTGTAAAGGATTTTAGCACATATAAATTAGGACTGTAATTAATGTGAATTTTGAATTGCAAACCTTGAAATTTCAGAATCCTGCCATAACTTGTAAGTGATGCAACTATCCCTGGATCTTAGGTCTACCCAGGGCATTGGAATTTGGGGGTGGGAAAACAGCCTCTTAGGGAATGGAAGGTTAAAAGATAACTGTTAAAGGACCTGGTGTCAGCACTGAGACTGATATGAGCATGATGAGAGCATTTTTCTTATTTATTTAAAAAAAACATTTTATAATCGGGATGGCTGACTGGGTGTGGACATGGTCACATGTGCTGACTTCATTGTTACTTTGGGAATATATTTTCCTATTCTATCACATAAATGGTGCTTATTCTCAAAAATGTATTTGACGTCAGGACAGCAGAAACAAACCCTAAGTTAGTCTTTTTTCATGATGATGTATTTGTGTTATAGTATTGAATATTCTGTCTTGAACTTTTTCCTTTAGATCAATAATAGGACGAAGGTTCTTTTTTATAATGGGAACTTTGTACCTCTACCGCTGCATTACTATGTATGTCACCACCTTACCTGTGCCTGGAATGCATTTTCAGTGTGCTCCAAAGGTAAATTCAAGTGAATAAAAATTATCTTTATTTTACTAATGAACCTTTTTGGAATGTTTTATCCAACCAAATGTATTTCAGCTTGTGTTAATTCTTTTCTTATTACCTTGTTTTAATCCTAGTTAAATGGAGATTCTCAAGCTAAAGTACAGCGGATTCTACGACTAATTTCTGGTGGTGGGCTGTCTATAACAGGCTCGCACATCCTATGTGGAGACTTCCTGTTCAGTGGCCACACTGTAGTGCTAACACTCACGTACCTGTTTATCAAGGAATGTAAGTTTCCACTGTTCACAAATTAACAGAGATGCTTGCAAAAATTCTTCAAGTTGCTTTCCCCAAGATTTTTATAATAAATTCAGTATTTTATTTACATATAGTCTTAATATGCATATTATTATTATTATTATTATTATTATTATTAATTAAGCGCGTAAATTTACACAACGCTGTACATACAATCTTTTTAATTAGACAGTTCCCTGCCCTCAGGCTTAGAATCTAAAAAGACACGACACAAAAGGAGAAGGAAGTGGTGGAGGGGAAGAGGATGAGGGCCAGCAGTTCTTCTCTACATCCAAGGCCTGGACCAAGGCAGATGGACTGGAGGGAGGGCTTGGCTTCTTAATGGATGAGTAAACTTCTTCCAGGGAGGCCTGTTGGAGTTAGCCTGCCTCTCTAGTAGGATAATGCATATAAAATACATAGCAATACAGGAAATGATTCAATAAAACAGGCAACAAAAGAACATCACATAGCAAGTTGACAGTTATGCAATGCCTGGGAACGCTTCTCTGAACAGGATGGTCTTCAACTCCGTTTTGAAGCTGGTTAAAGAAGTGATGGCTCTTGCTAGTTGTTTTGTACTTGAAAGTATTGCAATTAGCTGAGAGTATATGTCAGTCCTGACATTATTGCCACTGTAGAGGAATCTCTTAAAACTTGTTATTAGCAACTCTTATTGCATGGTATATAATTTATGTGAAACAGTTTACCAATCAGAGTGTTTTCTCAATTTTATGTCCTTAATCTGTAAAGCCAACAATAGCAAGCTCTCCCCACATATTACAGCCGTCGCACATGTCAAATACATTTCAGGTTTCGTTTGTATTTTAGTTTTATAATTTTCTCATTCATTTGGTGAACAGAGTTCCAATAGCTTTTCGCTTTTACACACATCCAGCAGTGTTTCCTTTTCTTTCAAGTGAGCTCACTGCAAGGATGGCGAACCTTTTTTAGCCCAAGGACGAAACTGAATTCCACAGAAATTTTTGCAGCCCACATTCCAGTAGTGAACAGAAGAATAGGGTCAAAAATATCAGCCGGAATCCATTCTAACTACCACTTTAATTCTAGCTAAATTCTGTCAACAAATATGAAAAACAAAACAATAGCCCACAGGTTGGAAAGATTCAGTCTACATTCCCCAAGAAAGGAGATGCCAGGGATAAAAGTAATCACAGGACCATTACGTTAATTTCCCATGCAAGCAAAATGTTGCTCAAAATTGTACAACAAAGGCTCTTACTATATATGGAGCAAGAAATGCCAGATGTCCAAGCTCAGTTCAGGAAAGGAAGAAGCACTAAGGATCATATTGCAAACATATGCTAGATAGTGGAGTGTACTAAATAATTTCAAAAGAAAACCAGCCTGTATTTTATAGATTATAGCAAAGCATCTGATTGTGTAGATCATAAAAACTATATGAACATCTTGTGCCAAACGTTTTATTCTTCATTCTAAAAGAAAATATTCCGTAATCCAATTTTTAATTTTTTAAAAAGGGGGCTGTGGGGCGGAGAGGTTTTTTCCTGATTTTTTCTGGATCCCCCCACAAGCCTTTACATTGCTAATGTCACCCAATAATCTGTATCCATAGTAATCATTTTTAAAAAGTCTACCTAGAACCCCCCCACCCCCCCAAGCTTGCAGTTCCAGAAGACTTGTTTATTATGTGGATTAATACTTGGCATAAGAGTGTCCGAATGGGAACCTTTATGAACCATGAAGGTGATATTCTCCTTTCAGTGAAATAACTTCAGTATGTCCATGAAGATTCCCATAAACATTAATATATCTCTTTATCATGTTCTGTTCAGTCTGAATCTGTGACAGTTTCTACCAAAGCAATACTTGTACTTTTGATTTCAGTATGCCAATTGTACTAGAAGTGCAAGAGCAAATACATGGGCTTATATGTTTTGTGAATAAAAAGCTTTACCACAGTTTTTAATTTTTACAGTGTTGTAATTAACATAATGATCCAATCTAGTATCTTTTTCTAATGTGACCATTTTAACATGTTACATATGTAACGTGTATCCCCTCAGAAGGGGCCACTTTGCAATTTATTGATTTTTGAAGAAAGCATCACTTAGGTGACCATCTGACTTACTAAATCAATGTGGCATTATATTAAAGTATTGAAGTGGGTTCCAAAGCAGTACATAAATTAATATTGTGTAGATGCCTAAAATTCATGAGATAGGATGGCCAATCTTCGCATGTTTTTCTTGTAAACTCTGTTGGTAATATAGTAATATTTATTATTGGAATATAGCTGTTTTTTAATCAAAGCAGGGATTGTCTACATTTTTAGGGATGTGGTGAAGAAGTAGTTAAAGCAAGAGCAGATACTGTTCTGTTATTTTGAAACAGAGTACAGTATGCTTCTTAGTTCGCTTTGAACAGGCATCTTGCCAGTATAAAAGATCCTTCCTGTGCTCTCATCCCTGTTTATCAATATATTTAACTCTCTGGTCAGTGATGCTTGTACAAGCTTCCTTCCTCCTCCACCCACTTATGATTTATTTTTGGAATGAGCAATAAAACACAGTAGTGCACTACTTATTTTTATGTTGATATCATACATTGAACAAAATAAAAAAGCACAGGGGCTATTATCTTTCAAAATGATAAAGGAAATTAAATATTATTGATGTATTGTTTGGTATCGTCTTTGCTTCCTCAGACATAAATTATGATTTGTGTACTACTAACAGTGTGGTGTAGTGCGTTGGGTGTTGGACTATGACTCTGCATGAAATTGGGCAAGTCACACACTGTCAGCCACAGCTGAAGCCATGACAAAACCCCTCTGAACAAATCTTGCCAAGAAAAACCCATGATAGCTTCACCTTAGTCAGAAATGACTTAAAGACACACAACAGCTAACCTATAACAGAACAGTTACTAGGTCGTAGAATTAAATGCAATATTTGTCCTAATGAGAGTACATCCATTGAATCAATGAAGTTTAAAGGGTTGACTGATCAAATTCCCTTTGATACAATGGGTCTATTCTGAGGGGGATTAACAGTTGGATTTAGTCATGGACTGAAAAAAAATCAGTAATGTATTACTGAATGGTATTTGTCCCCTTGTGTGACATCTCATGCTGTACATCTGTATGTTTTCATGTATTTGGGAGATTTCTGCATGCTGTCCTATATTCCCCACTTGTACCCATTGTTACAGTTAGGCAGAGGCATCGTGCAAATTTGTACAGACAAGGTGAACCAACCGGCCTCTTCTCCCCCCCCCCCCCCCCCCTCCACAACTGCCCCCCTCTCTCACACACATGCATTTTTTTCAAGAAAGAATTTTCCCTGCTGAACACACAGTATGGTTTGTTCCTGTAAATCAGGGGTGGCAAAGTGCAGCATGCAAGCCACATGTGGCCCCTGGATATCTCATTTGAGCATTTTCAGCCTTCCACCACTTCCCAAATGCCATCCACCAGCCCCATATTTTTTTTTTAAAAAATGGCATGATATTTGGAACAGTTTTTGTCTAAAAGTATGCAGAAATCTCCCAAATACAACATACAGAAGTACCGCATGAGATGCCACTTCCCATTGTCATTATGAGCAGTACTGCAGAGGAAAATGAAAGTATTTGGGCTTGATGGGGGAAGTCCAGGTGTTTGCAGGGAATTGGCTCTGGCTCCCATGCAGTTTCCCAACTCTGTTGTAAGTTACGCATGAGTGTGCATCTGTTTTGCCATTTCCAACTTCCACCTTTTTTCCTTTCCTTTTTGGAATGAGTCACCTCATCACTTTTGGTGGTATCAGTTAACCTGCTACGGCATGGGTGGTGTTGGAATAACCTGCAATGTTCTCACTTGCAACTTGTTTATTTGCTGTCCTTTTTTCACAGATTCACCTCGTCACTTTTGGTGGTATCATTTGATCTGTTGGTGCATGAGTGTTGCTGGAATAATCTGTATCCTAGTTGGACATGAACACTACACAGTAGATGTTGTCATTGCTTACTATATCACCACAAGGCTTTTTTGGTGGTACCATGCAATGGCTAATGAAAAGGTGAGCAACAAGCATGCAAGTTGTAAAATAAATGTTAGATGCATGGAGTATTCTTTTAAAATGTATATTATGTTGCGATTTCTGAGGAGAACAAGGCTTTGGGACATTTCCCATACTCCTTTTGAAAGAGGCACAGGGCTTAACATCTGAAGAGTAAGTCCAGCCTGTTTCAATAGCTCTTATATCCAAGTAAATTTCCATAGTACTGCTCTGACTATTTAACCATATAATTTTTGTCATTTCTGTGACAGACACAAATGGTTCAGGCCACAATCTGGGAAACGTCTTGATCTAAAATGCCACATCTCCTCTGCTGTGCGGCTCTTTACTGCCTAATTACCTCAGTTCCAACAATGGCAGGAACCTACTCTTAGGAGTGAACTGGTTTTCAGAGCTTTTATTTTTGCCCTTTAGTGTTTCTTATTCTTAATTTGTCATTTTGTTTGTCTCCTTTCCCCTTTTGGAAGACTCTTCATCCTACACACTTAGGATTTTATAGCTTCTTCAAGTCGTTTCAAATTGTGCCTCAAGCATCGCCAGAAAATCCCTCACTCAGATGTTCACTCTCATTGTCTTCATGTGTTAGGGAGACCTTTTGTTGTTAACCACCTTCAAGTCAACTTATGGCGACCCTGTGGATGAGACATCTCCAAGAAGACTGTCTTTCCTCCACTGTTCTGCTTAGGTCCTGCAAATGTATACCCGTGACTTCCTTCATCTATCCATCTATCCATCTAGCATGCAGTCTTCCTCTCTTTCTGAATCCCTCCACCTTTCCTAGCATTATTGTCTTTTCCAATGAGTTATACCTTTTCATGGCATGGCCAAAGTATGACAACATCAACTTTATCACTCTGGCTCCCAGGGAGGTCTCAGGCCTGATCTATTCAAGGACCAATTTATTTGTCTTCCTGGCTGTCCACGGTAACCTCAGCATTTTTCTCTAGAACAGATCTCATTGATGAATGCATGCGTTGTTGAGTTTTCACTGTGCAAGTGCACCAGAATTGAGCTTTGTGTCTTAAGGTCCTACTTTGGGAGTGACTATCAATGTCTCTGTCATTGATACCTATGACAAGCCCACACATGCAGCATTGACACACATCTGTTCTAAAGTTGCTCCAGCAGTGAAGAAACTGGCAGAGGCCTCATCTACTTCAAGTGAGTTCTGTCAAATTGTGAATTAGTCAAAATGCAACTTCCAACCCATGTTAGAGCCCATTCTATAAGGGCTATTACTTAATCATCTGTGTTTTTCACAGGGGTGTGACTCCATGAGGTCACAGCCCTCTAACTTTGTCACTTCACTGTAGACTAACCTGCCTTTCTGGGGCCTTTCCAGGGCCATTGTCTTTGATGAATACTCTATTCATCTTCACCCAACCTATCATCTAGGTTAGTAACCATTTTAGTCTCCCATCTGTGCATCAGACACCATAAAGATGGACAGGTTGCTTGCCTGTAGCTGTAGTTGCTAGAGTGGTCATCTATAAATTTAAAGAACCTATTCTCCTTTCTCATCCTGCCTTACTTTTTTCATAATGGGTCACAGACTAAAATTGGATTAGAACTGAGGCAAGAAGAGAGGCTGGGCTTCCACCAGAAAGTTCAAACTTGTACTAGACATTTCCAAGGATGCAGAAGCACAAGCACAAACTGACCTATTCATATGAGTTCACAGACGACAACTCCAAGAACCACAGTTACAGGCAAACAGCTCTTCTGTTGTGTAAATTTCAGAGTAACTTAGTTGCAAATAATCTTTGCCAAATCACACACTTAATGGACCCATTCAATGGGTTCCTTACTTGCTGTTCACCGCTATGATCTTTGGAATAGCGGTATATAAATAAAACATATTATTATTATTATTATTATTATTATTATTATTATTATTATTGACAATTAATGTGCACATTAGTTAGCTCTGATGCCAGGAGGAGTGGGTTATGATTCCATCTTTTGAAGAGACAAATCAAGAGTTCTCAGTTTGATTGTAACAGTCAGTATACTATGGGTGGAAAGTCTGCATCTAGTCACTCCAAACGGAGGAGCCAAGTGGAAGCAACTGAGCCACATACTAACTCTCTCACAATTAGCCAGAATTGTGGGTGACTATCCCGGTCCTAAACCAGTGTCTGTCATCAGTAATAGACTGGATGAGGGCAAATAAGTTGAAACTTAACCTAGACAAGACAGAGCTTCTCTTGTTCAGTTGGAAGGCATATCAGGGAATAGGGATCCAGCCCATGTTAGATGTGGCTATGTTCTCCTTGAAGATGCAGGTTTACAGTGTGGGAGTAGTACTGGACTCAGCTCTGAACCTGGAGGCCCAACTCTCTATCAGGAGAGCTTTTGCACATTTAAAACCTTTGCACCAAGTGTGCCCAATCCTTGAAATTCTGGATCTACCCACAGTGGTACACGCCTTGGGTATATTCTGTTTAGACTACTGTAACATGTTCTACTTCAGGCTAACTTTGAAGCGTGTTCGGAAACTACAACTAGTCCAAAGAGCTGCAGCCAGATTGTTAACGGGGCAGGTTACAGAGACCACACACCACCCCTGTTGAAACAGCTCCACTGGCTGCCAGTTTGTTTCCAAGCACAAGTGTAAGTGCTGGTGATGATCTATAAAGCCCTATATGGCCCAGGTCCAAGCTATTTGACAGACCATATCTCCCTCTATAAGCCCGGGCTCTGAGATGCTCTGGAGAGTACTTTCTCTCAGTTCCACCTCCATCACAAGCATAGTTGGTAGGAACATAAAAGAGGGCCTTCTTGGTGGCTGCCCCTGGACTGTGGAACACCCTTCCTAGGGAGATCAAAATGGTCCCTTCCACCAATAGGTTAAAATCTTATGCACGCAGGCTTTTGAAACAGAATGTTTTTAAAGGACTAGTGTTTTAAACAATTTAAACTTTTTAACAGTATTTTTATTCTTTCAGTAAGCAATCTATTTTAATATTGTAACAATTTAATTTTGTTTTAGTGTATCACTTTTCTGTGTTTTTAATTGTATTCTTTTAATGTTGTGAGTCACTCTGGGTCCCAGTTCTGGGGAAAGAGTGGGAAGTAATGGTGGTGGTGGTGGTGGTGGTGATGATGATGATAATATTTCCTTCTCATATTGCAGAACCTGAAAATTTCATCACAGACTAATTTTCTCTCTCGAGCATGGTGGTATCCAATATTCAATTTCTTTGAGAAGAATATCCAGGGTTCAGTTCCTTGCTGTTTCTCATGGCCAATATCTTGGCCCCCTAGCTGTTTCAAGTCTTCATGCAAAAAATATTCCCGGGTTCAAAAAACAGGAGAGGACAATGAAAAATCTACCTGAAGAAAATGAAGGCAAGAAAATGGATTGACTCTTTTGTTTTACCAAAACATTGTGCTATAACCAAAGCTCTTAAGATGACTAGATTGTTAACTGAAGAAGTGGACCAAACTTTGTGCAACTGATCTGAGAAAAAGACAATTGTAGATACACACACACAAATTAATCATCCCTTGGTATGTTTTTATATGTATATTGTACAGTTCCATCCCACTCCTTGATGCCAGTAGACACTGGCACTCAGTGACACTCTGGTGCCAAAAGAATATTTCCTGAGAGGAGGACCAGGATGTGGTTTCCTAATGAGATTAAGAGGTGCCAAAGAATACATCACACCATCTGTTCATAAATATCACTTATCCACAGATGTACCAAAACAAAATATCAGCCTCAGATTTCTGGAGTTTGATTAGCCAAACTATCATAAATGATACAGGGCCCATATTGGCTGCGCTTGGTAAATGCAGAGAGTAAAAGCAGTTAGCAAGAGGTGGTTGCATTATTTTCACTAGTGATAGCAAGATCTATGATACATAACTAGTGAAACCCAAAGTGAGCCTTGATCTTTTTGTACTCTCTTTTATGAGAATGAATACATTATGACCGTGTAATGCCACCACAGATTCTATATACTTTGTCCTCTATTGACCTTTACATTTTTTAAAATGTGTGGTAATTTTATATATGAAAATAAAACCTATTTTACCTGATGATACTGAAGGTTAGAAATAATGTCTACTAAATGTCATCAGGGTTCTACAAGAGGAAAACTAATTTATTGTTAAAATACATATATGTTAAGTCAAGAAAACTGTTTAAATTTCTGCTGGTCAGTTAGCTTGCGTGAAAGTGTGGTGCGTGTGCATAATGTATTTTTGAGTATATGTACTTCATTGTGAATACTCAAAATATGGAGGCTTGACCGTTACAAAAGAATGTTGACAGTTTTTCAGACAGCAACTAAAAGTACATGTTGACTGCTGCCCATCTACCAGAATTCACAAGTCTAACTCCATTGTTTTGAATGAGTTGTATCCTCTTGGTCTCTCTCAGCTCAGCTGACAAAAGGGTCTTGGAGGCATTGTAGTCTCCTTTCTGAGATTTGTTCCAAGGAGGTTGAGCAAGTCTTTGCAATAACTTAACAGATGAGAAACTATAGAGGAAAAGAAGGGGGGGAAACCATTTTTTCCTGTTTTGCTGATGGGTGCCTCCAGCAAGTCAGCCTTTTTATCGCAGAACTCAAGAGTACCAATAGGATGCATTCCATCCAAAATTAAGGAATTACCATTGTGAATTCTGACATTGGCCATTAGCTGATTGTCCTCACACAGTTGTGTTCCTATAATTTTGGTCATTGTCTGAAGGACTTTTGGCATTCTTTTGTGACTGTTGCTACAATGAGTAACACAGACTACCAGGCATTTACATGCATTTGCAAATAATATATTAATTAAAATGAAGCATAATGGCAACATTTCAACCAATCTTCATTTGGCTGGCTAGTCTTGTATAAACTGACTGCCCCCCTCTTTTTTTTTTTTTTTGAATGCTTAACAAGCAATGTTAACCATTTTTGCTAAAACTATAAAACATTGAGTTGGATGGGATACATTTACAGATAAACATGACTTTTGTTTTTCCTTGGCAGGAATTTGTGTTAGCATGCCAAGGTTATTCACTGCAATAGGGGTGTGTGTGGGTGTGTGGGTGTGTGTGTGTGTTTTGTTTCACTATTATCTCACACTACTATTAAATGGCCATGTGGCTAATCTGCAAACTTTTTGCTTTCAGGGTTGGTTTGTTTGGACAAAGTGTCACATTATATTATAAAGTTAATATGTGGAAGCATCCTAACATTTTAAAAGCTAACATTGGCCACTTCTTTTCTGTTTTGTATAGGAATCAGACAGTGCCATTAGCATTACAGTACCTAGCAGTTAAATATTTTCTTGTTATCAAATGCTTTTATTAAAAAAAAAACCTCAGTAAAAGCAACATTCCAGAAAAAAAAATTGAATTTGCCTTACTCTAATCTCTTCCTCTATTCTGTTAAATAATGTTTTGAAGGCTATTGTTAAATGACAAGAATGGGAAATTTGCTCTGAAAATTCTTAAAACTAAGAATGGATGTCTAATTTTCAGAAGATCATTTTGACAACAAAAAGTCCTAATAAATGAAGTAACATGACCTGATCACAAAAGTATGGTAATCCACATGGTCATCTTACTTTTACAAAATCCACAAGACAGTGATCCCTTTATTGTGCGGGTAATACTCTCGATTTGGTCTTCTGTTCGGAGGCGGAAAATCCGTGGGTGGAAATAGCTAATGTTTCCCCCCTGCCATGGACGGATCACTTCCTGGTAGAGGTGAAAATCAAGGCCTTTACCCAGATCCCCCCTGGGGGTGGTGGACCTGTTAGGATGGTCCACCCTCGAAGGCTGATGGAACCTGAGAGGTTCCAAGAAGCCTTAGAGGGGCTCACGGTTGGAAATGACGGCGATTCTGTTGATGCCCTCACTGGTATTTGGAATACCGGTCTCTCTAGGGCTATACACAGGATCGCTCCCAAGCGCCCTCTCAGGCCTGCTTCCAAACGTAAGCCCTGGTATACGGAAGATCTCCGGGCAAGGAAGCGGGCTCTGTGACGGCTAGAGTACCGTTGGCGGAAACACCTTTGTTTAGACGACAAGGCTCTCCTAGACCAACTGTTAAAGGACTACGGAGAGGCAATACGAGCAACAAAGAACTCGTTCTATGGTGCTCGTATTGCGTCCGCAGAGTCGCGTCCGGCAGAGTTGTTCAGGGTGGTCAGGGAGCTAACTCAGCTCCCTCCCGCCCTGAACCAGATCCTTGAACCTTCTAAGGCCTGCTGTGACCTGTTTAACGACTTTTTTGCGGATAAAACCTCTCGTATAAGCGAAGGTCTGAACGCCTACATTTTAGCAGAACCTAGGGTAGAAGTGTCCAGAGCCTCCATGGACTTTGTTAAACTGGATCAGTTTGAGTTGGTGAGTACCGAGGATGTGGACAAGATCCTCGGAAGTGTTCGGAAGACAACCTGCTCTCTTGATCCCTGTCCCTCGTGGTTAGCGACCCAGGGGGGACCGGCGGTAACATTATTGTTACGCCGGATAGTTAATACATCTCTGAGGGATGGGCTATTTCCATCTCAATTGAAATTGGCCATTGTAAAACCTATCTTTAAAAAGCCCTCCCTCGACCCCCTGGTACATAATAATTATCGGCCTGTTTCGCTGCTACCATTTTTGGGTAAGGTGATCGAGAGGGCGGTTGCAATCCAGCTTCAGGCGGTCTTGGATGAAACAGATTATCTGGACCCATTTCAAACTGGCTTCCGGGCGGGTTACGGGGTTGAGACGGCCATGGTCGCCTTGGTCGATGATCTCCGTCTGAGCATCGACAGGGGAAGCGTGTCCCTGCTGGTGCTCTTGGACATCTCAGCAGCTTTCGATACCATAGACCATGGTATCCTTCTGGGACACCTGGCAGAGGTGGGAATCGGGGGCACTGCGCTTCAGTGGTTCCGGTCCTACCTCTCCGGGAGGTCCCAGATGGTGCAGCTGGGAGACGTGTGCTCTGACGAGCGGACCCTTAAAACTGGGGTCCCTCAAGGAGCCATTCTGTCTCCCATGCTATTTAACATTTACATGAAACCGCTGGGAGAGATCATCCGGAGACATGGGGCGCGGGGTTATCAGTACGCTGATGACACCCAAATTATTTTCTCTATGTCTCCGACTGATGCAGTGACTGGGGATGGCGTCTCTCCTCTCGTGGCCTGTCTAGAGTCAGTAATGGGCTGGATGAGGGAAAACCGACTCAAGTTGAATCCAGAGAAAACGGAGGTACTAGTGATAGGTTCTCCTGGTCCAGGAATGGCGGTGGTTCCACCTGTCCTGAACGGGGTCACGCTCCCTGTGAAGGACTCCATGCGCAGTCTGGGGGTGCTTCTTGACTCGTCGCTCCACCTGACTGCTCAGGTGAATGCGACGGTCAAGAGCACCTGTCATCAGCTTCGGCTTATTCGCCAGCTGCGCCCATACCTGGCCCAGAGGGACCTAGAAACTGTTGTACATGCTCTGGTAACTTCGAGACTGGATTTCTGCAATGTACTCTACATGGGGCAACCCTTATACCAAACTCGGAAGCTGCAAATGGTGCAGAATATGGCAGCCCGGCTGGTCACTGGTGCTTCCAGGACCAGCCATATAACACCGGTTTTGAAAGATCTCCATTGGCTGCCCATTCGCTTCCGAGCTCAATATAAGGTGTTGGTGATTACCTATAAAGCCCTAAATGGCTTGGGCCCAGGATACCTAAAGGACCGCCTCTCCCCATACATTCCGCCTCGCACCCTCAGAACGTCTGGGCAGCAATTACTGAAGGTGCCTGGGGCTAGGTTATCCTCCACCACACGGAGGACATTCTCCACGGCTGCCCCAGCCCTTTGGAATACGCTGCCCACAGAGCTCCGCTCGACTACCACCCTGGCCCAATTCAGGAAGGACTTAAAAACCTTCCTGTTCCAACAGGCATTCCCCGACTAAAAATCCTGTGGGCCTCCCTCCTCTTCCGTGGCCAAGAGGTTGGGCTAAGGGTTTTTTAATTCTGTTGGTTTTGTTGATAGTTTTTATAAATAAAATTTTTATTATTTATTATTTGATCAACCAAAATGTACAAAATACATGATGCAGGCTTTCAAAGCACCACTGACTTCTTCATCAGGTAGAGGTGCTAAAAATCAAACAGGAGATTTTTTAAAAAATTATGCTGTTAATCACAGACCTGCATCTTCTTAAGGTGTTGTTCTGTGAAGCGATATTTATGCAAGCAGGGCCCTCCTTCTTCTTGCCATTTGGCCCTGGGAACAAAACATTCCAGAGTCCAGAAGATAAAAAATGAATTCCATTAGCAATACAAAATGGTACTTCTAAGAACAAAGTTGAAGAAACATCAACTAACAGCTCTGTGCTTTTGTTATTTAAAAAGTTACTGATTTTCAGAAGGATTTAAGCATTCTTGACTTTATGTAGATTGCTTCCAAACTGAAGTATGGACATGTGGACCTAAATCCAGTTGTTATTCTCAGCTAGTGTAGACCTATTAAATCAGTGAGATTCCCACAAATTGCTTATTCAACAGTTGATTCAATAGGTTTGTTTTAGTTGGAACAAGCAATTGAATTTAGGATTCAATTTACCTTTCTTGTTTTCTTATTCTCCTCCTGTAAGTTTGAAAACATATTTATGGACAACCAGACAAATAGACAAAAACAGAGTGCAAGAACAGTTCTTGAATGTGTTCATTCTAGCTAGCTGGCTGCATTGGACTACATGGTCACAACTTGTGAAGACTTAACCTCTGCTATTACATTCCTATCAAATATTTTAACACTTTTCAGAAAAAGTTTTGAAAGTGCAGAGTCCCTGATTTAAAGTAATCCTAACACAGAGAATCTAAATATTATGTATAGAATGTGCCTGAAATCAAATAAATAACCATCATAGGAAGAGAAAAGATAACGTACCAGTAAAAGTAATTTGAAGCACAGTGAAAATCGCTACCACTTACCCTTTTCTCTTAACTCTGACATTTTTATTGTCTTAAATATGTTTTAAATGTACTGAGTTTATCCATCAAGTACCAGTACACTAACAATTCATTGGGCATGTTTTGGATCCCAGTTTTTAAAAAAGGTTTCTCTGTTATTTAGTGAAAATCCTCTGAGAAGATTTTTGAAATAGTGGGCATTATTTTAGGTGCTAGAAAATGGGTTTAGAAGTCTGACTTCAAGAAGAAATATGTAGATCAATTCAGTGTTACATATGTTTCCACAGGCTTTTGATCTTGTTGTTATGACTTACATGGGCCAACTGTGTATAACAGTGAACTGTTTTACCATAGTTGTAGAGAGTAAATTTAGTAACCTTACAGATTCAGTTCACTTGCAACAAGTATCTTCACTGTGTTCATAGCAAAATATAAGTATAGAATAAACCAATTCAGATAAGAATTCTGTACAATGTGCCTATTAACTCTTATTGGATGTATGTGACATTACATTGCTGTTGAGCACTGATTACTTTTAAGAATCAAATTGTAGATTAATCCTCAAGAGTTTGGTCTTTTTAAAAAGACTTATACCTTTGTCCATATATGCTTTACATTAAGAGAAATTTAGTAACTATTTTGTCTCCACAATTGCAGCTTTTTATGTGTCTTTCTGGTTTGGTCCAGAAAGCAGAATAAAGATATACTCTATATTATGAATATATATGTAATATTTTATGAGGGAAATGAAAGATGAGTTGTTGGGGAAAAGGCATCTGCATTTGTAAAATTTATAAATCCAATACCCATTTTTTAAAACCAGTTTGAATCTAGACTATATTAATGTAAGCTGCATAATGTTCCTATTGACCTCATTGGAATTTAAATCATTACTGATTCATCCCGTTAATTTCAACAGGACCCAAGTTCATAGCAATAGCAAGTACATTTTTATATCACTTACCGATTTACTAAGCAGTTTACAAAGTGCAAGCTAATTGCCCTCAATAAGCTGGGTACTCATTTTAACGATCTATGGAAGGATGTCAGGCTGAGTTGACCCGGACCCTCTGATTAGTATTGAATTCACAACCTTGTTGTTTGTGAGTGAGTGGCTGCAGTACATGTAACTTTGACCAACAAAAAACACTAGTGTGAGGGCAGAGTGAGGGCATCACACCAATCGCATGGCAGACAGCATCACACTGCGTTTTTGGCACAGCATGTAGACAAGTATCTTCACTATGCAAAAGGCACCATTTCCGCAGCTCAAAAAGAAGCCGGTTTTGTACCGGTTTGGGAGTGTGGCATGCGATTGCCACATACCCAACTCAGGGCTTCCAGGGGTAGCACGATGCTGCCTCTTAACAGTGGTCTGCCATCCCCAGAGTCTGGATCCATCTCATTGCTTTAAATGAAAGGGCTTTCTAAGTTGTTCTTACAAATTCTTTGATATAAGTAGCTTGAGCAACATAAATAACAAAGGCTTTTAATTTTACCAGATTGATGTACAACAATACAACTTCTATTAATTTTAAAGTAATCATAATACAACTATATCCAACTGTTTCTGCCTTGGGATCTATCTATTCCATTCTAAGGCCCGATACATATGGGCACGTTACGGCGATATTAGGGCTTGATAGGGCTGGGCGTCCAGACGCACCCATGCCTAGTGATATGACAGGTGCACGTACCCATCCACACAGCGGGTGCCACAGCTGCACAGCTGTAGTGCTGTGTACATACGCCTGTCAGCAGAAGCAGCATCATAGGGCTGCGTTGCAGCCCTTATGATGGTGCAAAAAAGGAGCCGCCTAGAAGAGCTCTTTTTTGAGTGCACATCTGTGCAGCCACATGTGGATGCTGCTGCACAGCTGCGCAGCAAAGAGGGGCAGCATTTCGCCGCCCATGTGTACCAGGCCAAAGTTGCTAGAAAGAGCTGGTTTGGCCACTAAAAATATATATAACTGGAGAAGTGTGTGTGTGTGTGTGTGTGTGTGTGTGTGTGTGTTACAAGAGCATCCAAGCTGCATTGTCAATGGTGTAGCTGTAACAAATTTTCAAAGGCCGTCAGTGGCTAGGCATGCCATGCTGCTGGTGCTGCATACATACATAAACTTAGAGTGATAAAATCATAGAGTTGGAAAGGGGCTCATGGGCCATTGAGTCCAATATCCTGCTCAGCGCAGAATCTCCAACTAAAGCATTCCCAGCAACTAGCTGTCCAGCCTCTTTTGAAAGATATGCACAGGAGACTCCCACCACTGTAGGCGATTGGTTCCATTACCAAATCTCTGTTACTGTCCAAAGCTTCCTTCTAATGTTCAACCAAAATCTACCCTTCTGCAATTTAAAACCATTAGACCTGGCCCAGTCCTCTGTGGCAACAGAGAACAAACCTGCTTTTTCTCTGTGACAGCCCAGTGAAGTACAGTGGTGCCTCGGGTTACGAAATTAATTCGTTCCGCCATTCCCTTCGTAACGCGATAATTTCGTAACCCGAAATAGCTTTCCGTTAGCGCTGGAAGCCTATAGCATTTGAATTTCGCGCCGAAATGAATTTCGTAACCCGAAACAGTTTTTGCCAATCCAACTTTTTTCGTATCCCGGAAATTTCGTAACCCGCGCATTTCGTATCCCGAGGTACCACTGTATTTAAAGAAGTTGAAAGAGACCACAAGGGCCATCCAGTCCAACCCCCTGCCATCCAGGATCTCTCAGTCAAAGCATCTCCGACAGATGGCCATCCAGCCTCTGTTTAAAGATCTCCAAAGAAGGAGACTCCACCACTCTCTAAGGAAGTGTGTTCCACTCTCGAACAGCCCTTACTGTCAGGAAGTTCCTCCTAATGTTGAGGTGGAATCTCTTTTCCTGCAGTTTGCATCCATTGCTCTGTGTCCTGTTCTCTGCAGCAGCAGAAAACAAGTTTGCTCCCCTCTCAATATGACATCCCTTTAAATATTTAAACGGGGCTATCGTATAACCTCTTAACCTTCTCTTCTCCAGGCTAAACATCCCCAGCTCCCTAAGTCATTCCTCATGGGGCATGGTTTCAAGACCCTTCACCATTTTAGTCACCCTCCAGTACTTTTTTGCCTTTTTTGAAGAAATCCTCTGGCACCTCACTTGTTATCCAAGATTTCTCAAAAATGATAGCAAAGGGTTCAAAGAGTGCATCAACAAGTTCCTTCAGTATCTGGGGTGCAGTTTGTCTGACTGCAGATTTTAACTCATTTGGGTTAGCTAGGTGAATTCTGACTAACTCCCTATCAATCCTGATTTCCAATCCAAATCCTTTGCCAAGGTCTCTGCTGCTGCATAGAAGTACGCAGTTCTTTTTTTGGGAAAGAACTGGAGCAAAATAGGTATTAAGCAATTCTGCCTTTTTGTTGTGATCTGTTAGCATTTTACCTTCTTTACTGAACAGTGGGCCCCACTGTATCCTGGGTCATTCTTTTGTCTCAAATAGATCTGGAAACCTCCTTTTTGTTGCTCCTTGCTTACCTAGCCAGTCTCAGCTCATTCTTAGCTTTAGCCTTCCTTACACTATTCCTGCAGGCTTGGGCTACACAGGTGTACTCTTCTTTCATTCTTTATGCATATGCTTTTCCCTCGCTTCCTCCATGGGTTTCCTGTGTGTACTGGCTTTTTCAGATGTTTCCCATTTTTTTTCTTCCATGGATTGCTTGTGATTGTTCTTCAAGAACTCCCACCTTTGCTGGGTGCCTTTTTCCTTTAGCAGGTGTAGCCATGAAATTCCACTCAGTATTTCTCTGAACTTGTTAAAATCAGCTTTCCTGAAATCCAAGGTCCATGTCTGACTATACTCTTCTTCTTCGTGGTCTCTGCGAATCATACAAATGGGTTTCACTGCGCCTGCGCAGTGCTGCTCGGAACCTACTGGAATCACTGGGCAGAGTTAACTGCAACATATTGAAACTTTTTGGCGGTAACTCCGCCCACCCGTTATAAGGTCCCTGCCTTCCCGCTCTTTTCCCCAGTTCCTTTTTTCCGCCGCGCTAGCTGCTTCAGGGAACTTTCGCTTGCTTTGCTTGCTTGGAATCACTTTCGTTTTTTGACCTCGGACTGTACTCTTGACCATTCTTTGTCTCCCGCCCCTGGTAACTTCGGACTTTCGGACTGTTGACCTCGTTTTCGGATTCTCCTCTGGCTTTGTCGATCTTGGAAATGCCTGCACCTTTCAAGAAGTGCGACATTTGCGGGGGCAAGGTGCCCGTTCAAGACCCGCACTCCTCCTGCTTGCTGTGCCTGGGCAAGAACCATGACACCAAGGCCTGCCTGCTCTGCAGATCCCTCTCGTCCCAGGCCCGGAAAAACCGTGATTCCTGGCTCACTTCGGCGATTGCCCTGGGGAAGGTGCAAGAGGGAGGTTCGCGGTCATCATCTGTCCCGCCTTCGGCGCCCCCGCCTCATCTTCTCGGGCCAGTGTGTCCAGTGTCGGATCTGGGAGAGCCGCCGTCCCCAGCGTGGTGTGTGTCCCGGCCGGAACCCCTTCCACCACCTCCGATGTGGCCCGTGGCTCCAAACCGCCCAGTGCCACCGACAAACCCTCCAGCACCCCCACAAGTCGTCGGGGACTGAGGGTACGAGCCGATCCTCAAACCGGAGGGGAATCGGAGGGCTCGCGTCCGAAGAAGGGCCACCGAGCCGGAGGTCGCCCTCGCTTCGCCTTCATCCTCTGAAGGCATCCAAGGCATCGCGCAGCCCGAAGCCTAAGGAGCTGCTGGGCCTGTGGAAGGGGAAAGTCCCCAAGGCCTTCGTCGTCGGCACGGCCGCTGTCCTCCTGGACTCCCGGACAATCCGTTCTTCCCAGCAGAGGAGCTTCCCAGCCTGGGAAGAAGGCACCACGACAACCCGGTCGTGACCCTGCCCCGAAAAAGTCCAAACCCTCCAAGGATCCCAGGTCAGAGTGACGGACCCTCTCCCTCTGACCTGGACTCCGAAGACGAGCCGCTGCTTCCTTTCTGAGGCCCCCTCGGACGAGGATGTCCTCTCGGACCCGGCCCCCCCCAGAGGATGCACAACCCAGAGCCGTCTTCCCCATCGGACGACGTCCGATCCTTTACCGAGCACGTCGTCAAAATGGCGAGGGCCCTCGACATCGAGCTCGCTTCCACGGAAGACGACGCCAAGGACCCGGTTGAGCGTCGGTGCACGGACGAGTGCCTACTCCGCCTTGCCTGCCTCTCCTTCCCTCACCCAGACCATCATGAAGAGGTCCTGGGACTCTCGGCCACCCTGTCGGCGCCCTCCCGCAAGGTGGAGTCGCTCTATAGGGTCGCCCCGGCGAGTTGCCCTTGGTTGGCCGACCACCCAGGCCGAACTCTGCCATCGTGGAGGGAGCCCAACACAGCTTCGTCCCGAAGCAGGCCCACCTCCCTGTCGACCGGGAGGCGAAGAAGGTGACGGACTGGCCAAAGAAGGCGTACTCGGCATCGGCTCTTGGGGTCAAGGCTGCAAACTACACCGCCTGCATGGGGGCCTACATCCAGACCCTCATGGAACGGATCCTCCCCCGCGTCCCGGACGTCCCAGATGACATCCAGAGGCAGCTGGTGGAGATCAGGATGAGGCCCATTCCATTGGAAGTTGGCTCATCACCACTTCCAGGAATATGGCGGACTGTTCGGGGAGGGCCATGTCAGCATCCATGGCACTTCGACGCCACGCCTGGTTGAGGGACTCCGACCTCAACCCTACGGTCAGGGCGGCCATCGAGGACATGCCGCTCGACGGGACCGGGCTCTTCCACCCGAGACCGACGACCGCCTGAACCGCCAAGTTTAGGATGAAGGCGGGCGGCGAAGAAGCACGGCATGTCCTCAGCACCGGCTTCTGCCTTCCGGAAGCATCAGCGCCCGTGGCAGCCGCAAGGTCAGTCACAGGGGACCTTCCCCCGGGATCGGCAGTCCCAGCAGCAGGGCTCCCAGAGACACCGCTTTCCCTCGCAGTCTTCCTCCTCCTCTGGCCGTCGCAACTTCCCGCCTCGGTACCGCAAGTCCCGCCGGCAGGACCACCGCCAGGGAAGAAGAGAGCCTGAAGGGACAGCGCGCTTCGTCTCTCCTTCACCCCTCTTCTTTGGACATTCTGAGGCCCTTCCCTAACACCTGGCCTCCATAACATCGGACTCGTGGGTTCTCAACATCGTCCGTAGGGGTTATGCCCTCGAGTTCCAAGAGCTCCCTCCAACTGGAGCCTTCATGTCCACTCCCTCTCGAACACCCTTCTCGACGAAGTGCGCACCTTGCTTGGTAACGGGGCAATCTCCCCTTTGCCGCCCGACCAATGTCCTCGGGCCTTTTTCTCCAGGTACTTCACGGTACCAAAGCGGATGGGGGCATCAGGCCCATCCTGGACTTGAGACAATTGAACTTGTTCCTGACTACCGTCGCTTTCGAATGGTAACCTTAGCTTCCATTCTGCCTCTACTCCACCAGGGCCTGTGGTTCGCGACCGTCGACCTGAAGGACGCCTACTTCCACATCGGGATCCGAGAGTCCCACGGAGATTCCTCGCGCTTCGCTGTCGGCTCCGCCCGTACCACTACAACGTGCTTCCTTTGGCTTGCCACGGCTCCACGAGTCTTCACAAGTGCATGGCACTGGTGGTGGCATACCTTCATCAGAAGGGCTTTATGGTCTTTCCCTACCTGGACGACTGGCTGTTTGCAGCCGAACCCAAGACGAGCTGCAGGAGGCAGTCTCATTCGCCTTGCACCTTTTAGACTCCCTCGGGCTGGTCGTCAACAGGGAAAAGTCCCACTTCACACCGACCAGGCAGGTCAAGCATCGGGGCCATCCTCGATCCGAAAACTGCCTAGCCTTCCTCCCTCCGGACCGGTTTCAGGCCCTGACAACGTCCCTCAGGCCGTGCATCTCCCACAGAAGGGTGAGAGCCAGAGACGTCCAAGTCGCCCTGGCCACATGGCATCGACGACATTCGTCACTCCCTGGGCAAGACTTCGTCTTCGACCTCTCCAATCCTGTTTCCTCTCCGTCTTCTCTCTGTTGGAGGACCCTCCTTCAAAGTGGCTCACGGTACCGAGACCGGTGGCCCTTCCCTCATGGTGGCTAGACAGCTCCAACGTCTGCACCGGGATGCCCTTCATCAGCCCCAGGCACAACTGACTCTGACAACCGATGCATCCCTGGAGGATGGGGCGCCCACCTGCTAGATCTCGTCGTCAAAGACAGGTGGTCCCACAAGACAAGCTCCTCCACATCAACGCTTTGGAGATGCTCGCAGTGGAGAAGTTTTGAGGGCGTTCGAGTTCGTTGGTCACAGGAAGAGTGGTCCTCCTGAGGAGGACAACACCACCGTGATGTTACTACACAACAAACAAGGTGGTACCAGATCCAGGACCCTGCTCGACCTCACGCTCTGCATCTGGGACTGGTGCATCCAGAGGCGCGTCCTCCTCCAGGCGATCACCTTCCAGGGAGGACAACGAGCTGGCAGATCGCCTCAGCAGATCTCCTTCGGTGTGCCACGAGTGGGAGGCCATCCCAGACGATCAGCGACCTCTTCGATCGGTGGGGAACCCCCCGGTCGACCTCTTCGCGACCAGGTGGAACAGCCACTGTCCCCGTTCTGCTCCAGGAAGCGATTGGACGGATCCCTCGAGACGCATTCGCTTTCCCTGGACGGGGGAGCTCTCTACGCCTTCCCTCCGTTCCCTCTCATCACAGAGTGGTGTCCAAGATGACAACGGACTGCGCGCACGCGATCCTGATCACCCTGTGGTGGCCGAGACAGCCGTGGTTCGCATCCCTTCTCCACCTCCAGGAGATGCTTCCTCCGTCTCGACCCTCGCCCGGACCGCTGTCGATCCAGGACGGACGAATTTCTCCACCCCGACATCGAGAGCCTGCCGCTGGTAGGCTGGAGGATTGCCCTGACTGCCTTGCCGAGGCAGTGAGGACGGTGATCCTGGCTGCGAGGAAACCTTCCACCCAGCGCTCTTATGCCCTAAAAGGAGGAGATTTTGCTCTTCCTTGACCAAAAGGGCTTGTCTCCTGCACAGGTGTCCACTCCAGTGGTCTGGAGTTTTTGATGGCACTTTTGGATGGAGGGCTGTCCCTCACATCCATCAAATGCTACCTGTCGCCATTTGTGCCAAATACCAGTTCGGGGGGGAGGGTTTCTTTCTTCAAAGACCCCTTGGTGAAGGGGTTCTGAAGGGTTGTGCCAACCTTTATCCTCCTGTGTCGGTACCAAGCCGGCGTGAGCTGGAGTCGGTACTGTCCGCCCTCCAATCCAAGCCCTTTGAACCGATGGCCACAGCGGACTTGAGACTATTGACTTGGAAAACCGCTTTTTCTTGTGGCCATCACCTCTGCCCGCCGTGCGGGCGAACTCTGTGCCTTAGGAGGGACCAGCCATTCTGAGGTTCCACAAGGACAAGTGGTCCTCCGTACGGACATCACCTTCTTGCCGAAGGTTGTGTCTGGCTTTCCACATGTGCCAGGACATTGTGTTGCCCACTCTGAGCATCCAACCCGACTTGGATGAGGAGCGACGCCTACACTCTCTTGATGTCAGAAGAGCATGGCATTTACCTGGACAGAACTGCTGCCTCCAGTCGGTCCGAGAGACTTTTCCAATGCTACTCGGAACCGAAGAAAGGGTTGCCTGTGTCTGCGCAGAGGTTGTCCAATGGGTGGCTGGTACCATCCACCTCTGCTATGAACTGTTAGGCAAGCCCCCCCTGGCAGGGTTCGGTCCCATTCACAAGGTCAATGGCGCATCCTCTGCATTCCTGTCGGGGATTCCCTGGAGAGATGTCTGAAGGCTGCTGTCTGTCCCAACCTTTAACCTTTAAACATACAGGTTGGACACCAGGGCCATCCGAGATGCAGCTTCGGGAGGGCTGTGTTGGTTTCAGGGTTGCATTGATTGCACTACTGCTGTTTGTGTCACTACACTTGTACTTTACACTGTTCACAGTTGTTGAATGTTGGTTTGCACAAGTTCTGGGAGACCGGTCTGCATGACCTCTGTCCCCCCATCAGGTTTAGCAATGTTATTGCTCTGTTGATCTGTGCAAACACAAAGACTGACGCTTTTATGGTTCAAGGTGTTTTATTGTAATAAATATACTTTGGTTCACCATAGCTTTGGTCTCAGGACACTCCCTCCGCCGCATACCTTAGCTTGTCAGTCTAAACCCATTTGTATGATTCGCAGAGACCACGAAGAAGAAGGACAGGTTGCTTACCGTAACAGTATTTCTTCGAGTGGTCATCTGCGAATACATACACAATCCACCCGTCCGTCCCCTCAGTGTCCTGCTCACATTGGCTCTTTCCATCGCCTGCTGGTGGAAAAATTGCGGAACTGGGGAAAGAGTGGGAAGGCAGGGGCCTTATAACGGGTGGGCGGAGTTACCGCCAAAAGTTTCAATATGTTGCAGAGTTAACTCCCAGTGATTCCAGTAGGTTCGAGCAGCACGGCGCAGGCGCAGTGAAACCATTTGTATGTATTCGCAGATGACCACTCGAAGAAATACTGTTACAGGTAAGCACCTGTCCTTCTTTGCCTGTCCCAAAATTGTGACTTCTAGCATTACACAGGCCTCATTCGCACATAATGGGTTTGCAATCCAAATTGATGGATCTGTTCAACATGGAGTATCATTCACACTACATTTGCACAATCGAAGCCTTCTTCTGTGGCTCATTTCCCCCATCAAGCCTGACGCTTCCAATCCAGGCAATATGCTGAGGACAGAGCAAGAGGCTGCAATGGCAGAAGTTCCCTCCCCGTGCCTGACCTCATTCCCCCCTCCATGGCAGGAAGCGAGACAGGCGGCCACAGAAGGCGGCATTGCAGTGGCTCGTCATAGGACTTTCTTCAGGAGAGGAGCGTCCCCTCTACAGACTATAGATGCAGTGCCACCACCCCATCCTTGAGATACCTGGGAGGCTCCCCATTGAGTAAAATGGGAAGCCCTGGGGGAGGGTACAAGTGTCTGGAGTACCCCCTGGGTGAAAGAATGGTGGTGAGGGAAGCGGCAGTGGCAGCCACAGCCACATTTGGCCAAATGGGCTGTGCCCCCCCCCCCCCGAACAGTTTGGATCCACAACCTGTTCACACTAGCACTGAATTGATTCAGCACAAAAGACATGGGAATTCAGCAGATCTGGAAGACACACTTTAAATGGGTCTAGCGGCAGGGGGCCCTCCATAAACCGCATCAGGGATTCAGCACAAGTGTGAACAAGGGCCATTTAAACCACTTCACAAACAGGTTTATTATGTAGTGGGAATGACACCACAGTCACTTCCCCTAAAGTACCAACTACTTTGATTCCAGTGACCCACTCCTTCCTATTGGTTAGGATCAGATCCAGAATTGCCAGTCTCCTTGTTCCTTTGTGTCCCTTTTGAACTAGGAAATTATCTGCAAGTCACATCAGGAGAGCCAATGTTCAGCAGAGTTAGTCTCCCAGCAGATATCAGGGTAATTGAAGCCTACGATAACAACTAATTCTTGCATCTTTGAGATTTCCAAAAAGTTGAGTTTCTGAAAAGCATCACCCACCACCTCGTCTTAGTTTAATGCTTTATAGATTAGGGAGAGGAGGTTATATGTTCAAGCCTTGGCCATGGCAGCTGTGGCACAGACAAGTGGGTGCCCTGAGCCATTCCTTCCCTCAAGCTTGAAAGTAATGGTTCTGGCCCTACCCATTCTTCTCTTGGCCTGGCAGCACTGCCAACCCAGATCCATTATAGTGCAGATCCAGCCTTGCACTGAGGCAGCTCATGTGTGTGCAGAGGGCACTCTGCTTTGGAACTCTTTGAGCCCCAACTGCCTTACAAGGCACCAGACATTGGCGGGTTACAAACCGCCACTTGGGACGTCCTCAGGACGTCCCAGTTTAAAAAAGGGGTGTCTCTTCCAGATGCCCCTATTCCTGTTATGGACTCTGTCCATAACAAATGGCGGCGGCCGTTCCACACGGCTGCTGCCATCTTGACTTAACGGACGCTGTGCGTCCGCACGTCGCGCGGCACTACTGACATTGCAAGTGCGCCATTGGCGCCTCGTGGCGTCATTAGCGTGCTGCCAGAAGAAGCTCCATTTTGGAGCTTCTTTTTTGCTCCGTAAGGGAGCCGTACGGTTTGGCTGCGGCGGCTCTCTCGCGGAGCAAACAGCAGCGCCGGGAGACCGCCGCAAAGCGGCAGTTTGTAATGCCTCATCGATAGGCTGGAGAGCTGAATTTCAAAAGCTTTGATTGCTGGAAGCAGTAATTCCTATTCCAGTCCATTTCAGCCATAATTGAGCATGTATAAAATTTCTGGCAGTTTGGCTACTCAGCAAAAAGTGCTGTAACCCAATAGCTAGATAGAGGTTTTGTGTAAGAAACAACTCAAAGCAGATCTACGCAACAATCTTACATGCACTTTATACTAGTTTTCTACTGCAAGCCCTCTTCAGAAAGAATCCTATGAGCTGTACTCTAGGGAGGTGTTGAGGTTTATGTAAGATGATTTACTAGATTGCCCATAGGTTCATAGGTTAGACCAGAGAAGCTATGACAGTGAACAGGAGTAAGGAAATAGTGCTGGGCAACTGTATGTTCTTCTCATGGATACAGGGAAAGTAGCTTCTTAAGGAGCAGATCCTGATATAAGAAAATGGTGTGAAAGCAGCTTTGAACCTGCAGTAGCTTTGAATTTAAAAGGTGTGATTTGATTAGTGGTTTCCTCTAATGTGAACCTGAGAATTCCCTGTTGAATAGACAGAGGAAATCTCAGAATTAAGTAGGAAAGAAAATGGCTGTTTTAAATCTGTAGTATTAAATATTCCATTAGTGTCAGTCCCTGATATCTTCTCTGCAGTGCTCCTGCACAGCAAGAAGAGAGTGACCTCTGCCTGAAATCCTGGAGAGCTGCTTCTCTTTGTAGAAAATACTATATTAGGTAGACTGAGTTTCTGATTTTGTCTTTCATAGTAGTTGGTTCTTGTTTATCTAGGACCTGGTGGCACAGTGGTTAAATGCCTGTACTGCAGCCACTCACTCAAAAGCATAAGGTTGCGAGTTCAAGACCAGCAAAAGGGCTCAAGCTTGACTCAGGCTTGCATCCTTCCAAGGAGGTCGCTAAAATGAGTACCCAGATTGTTGGGGGCAAATTAGCTTACAGTTGTAAACCACTTAGACACTGCTTAGGCGGTATGAAGGAGTATATGAATGAAGCTTGTTTGTTTGTTTGTTGTAGAATGAAACCAGATCCCTCCCCCCAAAAAAGAATTATAACAGGAAGATAATGGTGTAATGCAGTCTCAATTCTACATAGAAGGTAGTATAAAACATGCATAATTTTATGTGAATTTAGGAAAATTCTTCAGAAGGGAATTTTTTAAAATTAAAAATAATACCAGTGTTCTTAGTCATATAAGGGAGTTTAAGCATGCTTTAACGCACATTATATAAACATGAGATACTTATAATATTTCATAAAATTTGCTTTCTAGTGAATATTCTGAATTTTACACTTTTTTCAAGCATTACCCATTCCTGCAGCTCAGCTTTAATTCACACACATATATGGAGATACAGAGTTATTTCATGTGTGGACTGCCATCAAATCAGTTTTAAATAAAGGATTGTGCCTTAAGGTGGCCTTCCACCAGAATAGATCCCATGGGCAGATTAAATTCTCCCAGCACATCCACATGCGCATGCACACAAACACGCCTCAATTTGTTTCAGGAACCTGGGGAGGAAGAGAAGGGAAAAACCCTTTGTGTGAGCGGAGGACCATTTGTATAAATTAGGTTTGAACTCTAAAGTAAAAAATGCAACACTGGAGCAAAACAGTTGAAAGAGATTGATTGTTATGGCAGGTGAATGGCATATGATTTGTTTTGGTTGAAGTGCACCCAGCTGCCAGAATACTGAAACGGTTAAGTTGGGTGGTAGAGTGCATCATGAAGGTTTAAGAGGATAATATGGGATGAGAAGGGGTATTTTTCCTGCTGGTATGTGCACTTGTGGTGTGAAGGTGTGCCCCAACATCACCAATTTGCCTTCAGTGAAAATTGTCACTTTATAGTACTTCCTGGGACCAAATTATATGATTTGCTGCTTGAGATTCAGACACCACCTCTTCTGTGTACTTAATTTCTTGCCCAAGTTACCTGTCTCTGAGACTCATGAGTTTGCCCTCTGTGAAATGGGTATTGAACCAGAAAGCTCTGCATTCAAGAGTGACTTTCTGTTTTAGAGTCCAGACCCCATCTCTGCTTTTTACCGACTTCATGAGTAATATAACTTTTCTTGCCCACAGCTTTCCCCCAAATTAAAAATGTAGACTTTACCTCAAAAAAAGTTTGGGGATCGTGCTTCTTTAAGTTGAAAAAACACCACCACAAAACCCTGTACATACTGTATATACTCCACTATAAGTCGACCTCATATATAAGTTGAGGGCAGGTTTGGGGGCCAAAATTATGGATTTTTATATGACCTGTGGATGAGGATAAAACCCAGGAAATGATCACACACAGACATGATAGGGATGGGGTTGCTCTCCCGTCTTTATCCCATCATTAATCTGTCCATGACTGCGATAGAGGGAAAGTTTTTCAAATGGTAGCACGGAGCCCAACATTAACCTGTCATTTAAAGCAGCATTGCAGTAACATGAACTGTTGATGCAAAATGCCAGCCAATGTCGCTTTAATGACAGGTTAATGATGGGATCGGTGCACTGTCTTCTGAAAATCTTTTGCATGATCGCAATCAGTTGCACTTTTCAGACAGGTTAATGACAGGATCTGTGCAACGTCATCTGAAAGTCCTTCCTGTGATCGTGCGGGAAGGACAGGATAGGAATGGGACAAGGACCACCTAACCCCCATGTGATGATCCCCCTAGGAATATGTAACAAAGGATTTAAGGAAAATAATGCCAAAGAACCTACAAATGCCAACAGGGATAACTATTTGTGTTCACCCTAAAAGTTGGATGGATGAGAGAGGAGGTCAGTTCTTCCAGAACAAGCACTGTGCTATTACAGTATTATTGTTATTACAATACTTCGAATTTCACCAGGGAATGGTTTCTTTTTAAATAACAGTTCAAGTATAGTGCGTACATTGACTTGTGGATAAGCCAGCTCAGGTTTTTTGGGTCAATTTTTTGACTAAAATTTCTAGACTTATATATGAGTCTATGCAGTAATCTAGATTGACCAGTTTCATTATACGTATGTGTTTCAGATTTATTTAATTATCCCAAAAGCAAGAAATGCTTGCAGCTGTAGACCTATGTTAAGGCTAGCATTTCAAGAAGAGTTATCAGCACTTGCACAAGACTAGTTTCCACAGGCCTCTGCAGCAAGAGTGGAGAATGTGAGATGTTGTTGGACTGCAACAGCCATCAGCCCTAGCCATTTTAGTCAGTGGAGGGAGGATGCTGACAGTTGCAGCCCAGCAACATCTGGAAGGCCTGGATATTTTGTTTCCCTGATTTGGGGGAAACAATGCAACTTAAACGCATTTCAAACAGGTTTAAATTGTCAAGTAGATAATGGCCTTAGGATCTTAGTCCCATCCTGCCAGTTAATTGACGCAGGACATAAAATGCCTTCTCCAAGACACTCTTCCATTCACAGGAGGCAGCAAAAATAAATTCTACAGCTGTCTCTGTGAAAGCATTTCAAATGCAATGAAACTACTGTACAACTGCTTCCTATATACATTACTTAGACGTTCACGGTTTCCAGAAGTTGACACCACAGTTACGTCTGTGGAATACCTAAACACCTCCCAGAGAGTTGGAAAAAGTCCTAGCAGAAGTAACCAACCTTCATGGCAATTTCTAAAAAGGAAAATGTCCTGCTTGGTTACCACAACAAGAATATTTGTAGATTATTATTTTAAATTAAATAAAATACCATGCATCATAGGAGGTATGTTTTTGCAAATCGGAACTGTGTGCAGTAGACATTATCCTCAAGAATTCTAACTTGAGGTGAACTTTTTAAAATGTAAAGTTTCTTTTGTGTTTCAAATAGTAATCTGACCTTGTTATTGGTTCTGTGATTTGGAGATTTTATATACACTCACCAATACTAGCAGTATGTCAAGGTTTATCATGTCCTGAAAGAAATGCACTGCAGACCAATGCTACAAAATAAAGTGCCTTTGTAAGATACATGATTCCAACTCTACAATTTTATGATTCTATAATTCTATGATTCATGTGATGTACAGTATTTTGAAATGTGTGGTATTGTAATCTTCCATTCTTTTCACTTGTTATTCTTGGTCTCATTTTTTGTAGCATGTTTTTTAAAATGACATGTCTACACCAGAAAACCTATATTCTGTACCATGCCTATTATGCAAAATAAGGAAATTTTACATATTGTTTATGCAGACACCTTGAATATGTAGCAATTAAAATATTAAAGTAGTGATTAAGGTATCAAGAGGTACCTAATTGGTCGTAACAGATGTAACTTGAGGGTTAAAAGTAATGATATCTCCCTGACAGTGACTTCCATCTCCAGCTTTTGCAGCTATTCTCACAAGTTCAAATTGTAGAAATTAGCAGAAGAGACATGTCTGAAAATGAGGAACTGCCATATGGCTCAAGATCTTCATGAATGTTTATCTCTCCACAGACTGCACACATTAATTTAGCCAAACCAGCAAAACATAAGATAGCATATGACACTCGTGACTAAACTACAGTGATGGTTTGTTGCTGTGTGCTTTCAGGTCACTTCTGACATATGGCAACCCTAAGGTGAACATATCATAGGGTTTTCATGGCAAGATATTTTCAAAGGTTTGCCATTGCCTTCCACTGAGGCTGAGAGCATGTGACTTGTGCAAGGTCACCCAGTAGGTTTCATGGCCAAGAGGGGAATCGAACCCCGGTCTCCAGAGTTGTCCAATACTCAAACCATTACACCACGCTGGATCTTAGTGATGGTAGATGTTTAAACAAATCTACTTAACCTGGTCATTTTTGTTTGGAGTAAAACAAGCACAAGCCTTGATCAGTAAGCAGCACTTTGGGGAGCAACTTTCTGGAGGGAACACTTTTTGGCACAGAACTGGACCAGATCAAAGCCTGTTGGCTATCACCCATCCCCACCTCCAAGTAAAACTAGTTAGATTAAGCCAATGTGTTTAAACATGAGGCTTCCCTCCAAACTATGGTCTAGAAAATGCAGGGTAGCTATGGTCCAAAACACACTGCAGAAACAATCCAGTTTGAGACCGCTTTATCTGCCCTTGCTCAATGCTAGGGGATTCTGGGAACTGTGGTTTTGTAAGACATTTAGCCTTTTCTGTCACAGAGCTCTGGTGCCACAATAAACTACAATTCCCAGGATTCTGTAGCACTGAGTTAGGGCAGTTAAAGCATTCTAAAATTGGATTATTTCTGCAGTGTGTTTTGGACCTATGTTGACCATTAAACAAAATACACATTGGTGATACTCTTGTTAGGCCAACGAGAAAAGTGTGTGTGGAGGGGGCGAGAACACCAGCTTTCAAAACTCTTAATAAGACGAAGATGGTACAGAATTAATTAAAGGGAACAGGGCTGATGGTGGAAGCACAAGTTACAGGTCTGCATCTGGTTTGTTTCTGTTTTAAGGGAGAATGTTTAGGCAGATAGAAAGTTATGACCGCTGTCCCCCCCCCCCCCCCAAAAAAAAAAAAAAGAGTGGCAGAGAAGTGATAAGAACAAAGTAAAATAAAGCCATAACAATTCTGTTTTTGTTGGAGTCTCCTTCTTTGGAGGTCTTTAAACAGAGCCTGGATGGCCATCTGTCAGGGATGCTTTGATTGAGAGTTCCTGCATGGCAGGGGATTGGACTGGATGGCCCTTGTGGTCTCTTCCAACTCTACGATTCTATGGCGGAATACACACCGCCATATAGTACGTATTGTATACGTACTAGGGTTAGGAAGGGGCGGTGCTTCCGCACCCCCCTAACCCTAGTACGTAAACAGTACGTGCAAGATGGCGGCGCCCCTTCCACATGGGCGCCGCCATATTTATGTACTGGACGCATAGCGTCCAGACGTGTCGCAGCGCCTATGACATTGCGAATGCGCCTGCGGCGCCTCGCGACGTCATAGAGGCGCCGCAGAAAGAAGCTCCGAAATGGAACTTCTTTTTTGCTCCGCACGGGAGTCGTGCGGTTTGGCTGCTGCGGCTCCCGCGCGGAGCAAATGGCGCCGGCGGGGGAGCGCCGCAAAGTGGCGGTTTGTATCCCACCTATGATTCTTTGCTGCAGTCGTAGAATCACAGGATTGGAAAGGGGCCTGTGGGAGCCAGCTCAATGCTAGGCTTGCAGTGATGCCCAAACTCTAGTCCTCCAGCTGTTTTAGATTTTAGCTCCCAGAAGCCCCAGCCAACTTGACCAATAGTCAGGAATTCTGGGAGCTGAAGTCCAGAAATCTGGAGGACCATAGTTTGGGAAGCCCTGAGCTGGAGTATCTTTAGCAGTTGTTGGTGGGTTTTTCGGACTACAGTATGTGGCCATGTTCTAGAAGAGTTTATTCCTGACATTCTGCCTTCAGAATATTCTCTGAAGATGCCAGCCACAGATGCAGGTGAAACGTCAGGAATAAACTCTTCTAGAGCATGGCCACATAGCCCTATTTATTCCTCATGTCTCGCCGGCATCTTTGGCTGGCATCCCAGGCTGGTGAAACATCAGGAATAATCTAGAAGGTGGCCACATAGCCTGAAAAACCCACAAAAAACTATGGATGCCAGCCATGAAAGCCTTCGACTTCATATCCCTAGCAGGTGGCTGTCCAGCCTTTTTTGGAGGATGCCTAGAGAAGGGAGATCCAGCCACCTCTCTGGGCCTTTGGTTCCATTGCCAAAAAGCTCTTACTGTCAAGAGGTTCCTTTCAACATTCAATCAAAATGGACTCTCCTGTAACTTAAAGCCATTAGATCTGGACCTACTCTCTGTGGCAACAGATCACAAACCTGCACCTTCCTCTCTGTCAACAGGCCTTTTAATATTTAAACAGTGCATTTACACCACACACATATACCCAGCCCAACATGTCCAGTTCCTTCAACCTTTCCTCCTATGTTTTGTTCCTCTGCACTGTTTATCTTCCTTGTTCATCTGAACTCAGGAAGCCTCTTCCACAGAGAGTTTGGGTTAGTTCCTGCTGGTAGGAAGCCAAAAACTCCTGATATGAGTGTGTTCCATGCATGTTGTTGTGTTCCTATAGTCGTTTCCGACTTATGGAGACCTTATCATGGGGTTTTCTTGGCCAGAGTTGTTCAGAGGAGGTTTGCCATTGCCTCCTTCTGAGGCTGAGAGAGTGTGACTTGCCCCAGGTCACCCAGTGGGTTTCCATGGCCGAGCAGAGAATTAAACCCTGGTCTCTGGAGTCCTACTCCAACGCTTAAATCCTTAGGTCCTGCTATTTTATTCACACACACGAAAAGGAAACTTTTCAAATGCATTAGTACAGAGCCAGGGCAGTTAAAGCGGTGCCAGACAGAGCTATTGTTATGATTCGTGCAGGCTTCAGCCTCACACACTGCAGAAATAACCCAGTCTGAGACCGCTTTAACTGCCCTGGCTCAGTGTTAGGGAATCCTGGAAGCTGCAGTTTATCGTGGCCCCAGAGCTCTCTTGACAGAGAGAAGGCTAAATGTCTCACGAAAAGAACGGGATCAAAATAAGGTCAGGTTGGATTCTCTGCCTCCCAAAACTAGCCTCCCCTTAGCCAGGGCAGTTAAAGCGGTTTCAAGCCGGATTATTTCTGCAGTGTCGTTTGGGACCTTAAAGTGGATTATTTCTCTGTGGTTCGTTCCGCAGTGCATCCAAATGGAACGTTCAGGTCCCAGGAGCCAGGGAAGCCCCTTTATTGCCATTGTGACGTCAGTGCTACAGAACGTTCGCTTTCAGAATCCCTCCTCTGGACCTCCCACGAAGCCCTTTTGATCTGCGTTCTGATGACTCCGCCCCTTCGGGCGGGCAGCCAATGGGAGGCGGCGCTGTTGCAAACCGGGGGCTATTTACTGTCAAGCGGTGTAGCAGCAGCAGCAGCAGCGGAGGAGGAGGATGTAGCAGAGGAGGCTTGCGTTGAAGCAGAGGAGCAGGTCCCCCTTCTTCTGGTCCTCCATGGAGGACCATGCTCCTTCCCCGGCCTCCCAGGCCTGGCCCTCGGCGCTGCTGGCGGCCACTGGGCTGCTGCTGGGGCTCTGGTGGCTGCTGGGCCGGCGGCGGCGGGCTCTGGAGGGCCTCCCTCCGGGCCCCAAGCCCTGGCCCTTGGTGGGCAACGTGGCCTTCGCCCTGCTACCCAACGCTCAGTCCCGGCGGCAGCAGCAGCTCCTCGGGGGGGCCGCCAAGGGCCAGGCCAGGCCCTTCCAGGCTCCGGGCGGAGGAGGCGGGGGTCGCCGTCCCCTCTCGGCCCACCTGCTCCTGACCGAGCTGGCCAAGATCTACGGCAGCATCTTCACCTTGTTCGTGGGCAGCCACCCCATCGTCGTGCTCAGCCACTTCGAGGCCGTCCGCGAGGCCCTGGTCAACCAGGCCGAGGTCTTCAGCGACAGGCCCAGCGTCCCCATCGTGGGCATCCTCACCAAGAAGATGGGTGAGCCCCAGGGATCAGGGAGGGGCCCTTTGCTCCATCTTGCCTCCAGGAGGGATCCCCAAAGGTCTTCCATTCTGAGGCACAATGACCAGGCGCCCTCCTTTCTCCAGGACATGGCCACCCTTTCCATCTTTCCTCCAGGAGGGGTTCCCAAAGGTCCTCCATTTTCAGCAGGACTAAGAGAACTACCATGGCAGAATGGTTTGAGAGTTGGACTATGATTCTGGAGACCAGGGTTCCATGAAACCCACTGGGTGACCTTGGGCAAGTCACACTCTCTCAGCCTCCTCAGGGGAAGGCCATGGCAAACCCCTCTGAACAAATCATGCCAAGAAAACCCCATGGTAGGTTCGCCTTAGGGTTGCCGTAAGTTGGAAACGACTTGAAGGCACTCAACAACAAGGAAAGGGCTGCATCCACACTGCAGGAATGATCCAGTTTAACCCCACTTGAAGTGCCAGGGCTCCATGCAATCAAGTTCTAGGAATTGGTGCCATAATGAACTACAGTTCCCAGAAGTCCATTGCATGGCGCCATGGCAGTTAAAGTGGTGTCAAACTGGATTATTTCTACAGTGTGGGTGTGACCTTGTTGTTGTTAGCTGCCTTTGAGTCCACCTTGACTCATGGTAACCCTATGAATGAGACATCTCCAAAGCCCCTTATATTCTACATCTCTGCTCAGGCCTGTGGTCCAGATTGAGTCTATTCATCTGTCGTGTGGTCTTTTTCTCTTTCTATTTCCCTTTACCTTTCCTAGCATCATTGTCTTTTCTAATGTGTCATCCTTTCTCATGAGGTGGTCAAAGTATAACAGCCTCAATTTAGTCATCTTGGCTTCCAGGGAGATTTCAGGCTTGATCTGTGTGTCTTTTTGGCCATCCATGGTATCCCCAGCACTCTTCTCCAGCACTACATCTCAAATGAGTTGATTTTCTTCCTATCTGCTTTCTTCACTGTCTAGCTCTGACATCCATATGTGGTTACAGGTCTAAGAAGCACAAATTTATATTTCAATGAGTGTTTTTAGTTTTTATTTCATCGTGGCCTCAATTTTTTTCTAGCATGTCTTACATTTTGCAATGCCGTGTCATCCTTTGTGGTTAGGACAACATCTGGTTACCCTGAGCAGAGAGGTCCTCCTGATCCTCCACACTTCCCTCTGCAACGAGAGGGATTGGCTCTGAAAAGGGAAAGCCAGAGAGGATCGGCTGGGTGGGGTGAGGGGACGGAAAATGGGGGTTTCATGGGACTTTGATGGGTGCTGAAGCCCCAGCTGCATTTGAAACTAACTGAAAAGCATCAGGCATCTAGAAAGATGGAGGTGCCTTAGGACTAACCTCTGGTATCATCAGGTGTACAGGCTGAGTTGCCCTTAGCTGAAATGCTTGTGACCAGAGATGTCTTGGATATTGGATATTATTATTATTATTATTATTATTATTATTATTATTGATTTTGGAATACTTGTATTTGTATATGTGTACATGATGAGCCGGCATGGTGTTGTAGTTTGAGCATTGGACTACAACTCTAGAGATCAGGGTTTGCTTCCCTGTTTGGTCATAAAAACCCACTGGGTGAACTTAGGCAAATCACCTTCTCTCAGCCTCAGAGGATGGCAATGGCAAATCCCCTCTGAAGAAACTTGTTAAGAAAGCCCTTTGATAGGGTTACCATGACTTGGAGGCCCAGACCAATAACAATATGATGAGATAGGAGCCGGCATGGTGTAGTGGTTTGAGTGTTGGACTGTGGTTTCTGGAGACCAGGGTTTGGCTTAGCCATGTAAACCCACTGGGCAACCTTGGGCAAGTTACACTCTCTCAGCTCATAGGATGGCAGTGGCAAGAAACTTCCCAGGAAAACCCTGCGATTGGCTTGCTTTAGGTTCTTGAAGGCATGCAACAACAACAAAGAAGCATAATGAAGGGATCTTGGAGAAGGCACCCAAGTCTAAACACAACATTCATTTATGTAAAAAGATCTTGTTGCACCTTTGAGACTGACTGAAAGAGAGAAGTTGGGAGCATGAGCTATGGTAGACTTGAACCCTCTGAAGCATCTGAGGAAGGAGGCTCAAGTTTACGAAAGCTTGTGCTATCAGTTGCTCTCTTTCAGTTAGTCTCAAAAGTACTACAAGATCCATTGCATGCTGATTTTCCAAACGAACATACCTATGTCTTGGAACATTTACTTATGTTTCATATACAGCTTATACACATAGCCTGGAGGTAACAGTTACAATATTTTGAATAACTTTGTGTATGGAGTATTTCACCTTGTCTTCTTAGGTGAGTGTGCAAAAGGATCTTGTAGCACCTTTGAGACTAACTGAAAGAAAGAAACTGGTAGCATGAGCTTTCGTAGACTCAAGTCTATTTGGCTTTGTACACTGATTTTCCAAACTAAAACACAGCTATGTCCTTGAATTCTTGTCTTGTCTTAGACCTGAGCACTCCTTTTTAGGATAGTAAATAGACTTTGTAAAAGATTTTGGTTTCTTTTTGTCTATCACAACCAAAATCCAGCTCATGCTTGATGGAAGATTGAGGGAGTTGTAGTCCAATAAACTAATGTTTCAAAGTAAACCCTATTGAACTGGGCAAGACTTACTGCTAAGCAAATGTCCATAGGATTGTTTTTAAAGTCAATGGAGTAATAAACATGTTCAATACATGCACAGGATTGCAGTGGATCAAACTGTAACACTACAATGGTGGTAGAATTCATAGACATAACTGTGTTTGTTTGGAAAATCTGTATGCAGAGGGATCTTGTAGAACTTTTGAGACTAACTGAAAGAGAGAAGTTGGTAACATGAGTTTCCGTAGACTTTCTACCCCATGCAACAGAAGAAGTAAACTCAAGTTCTCATTTTCAGTTAGCCTGAAAGGTGGGACAAGCCCATGAATCTGAGGAAGTAGGCTCCAGTCTACAAAAGGTCATGTTACTAACTTCTCTCTTTCAGTTAATCTCAAAGGTGCTACAAGATCCCTTTGCATACTGTTACTCTGCCAGGCATGCTAATATTATCACTGGATGGGAGAGCAGGCACTGAAACAAAACAAGAGTCCAACCCCCAGCCATGCAGGAATAATAGTGAGGAACCTTTAGTGAATCTGAGTCCTAGTAGGCCTCACAAGGTAGAAATCCCATGCAATGTGATCCTGTGCTGAGCCAGATAGTTTTACTGTGCCACATCATCTTTGTTGATGTGGTGTTTGCAAATGAATACACAAAGTATGAAGAGCTGTGTGGAGTAAAGAGGGGTATAAACATTGGAAAAAGTATATCTCTGTGTTGTAGTGAACCCCAGAAAGTGTGATGCTTTCTCTGATAACTTGTGGGGAAGGAGACTGTGGAGAAGAGGGAAGATACTGGAAGAGTGTGAGATACAGGTATACCTCAATTAAGGAAGGATGTGAATTTCTGGATAGTTCTTCTTTAACAGAGACAGAAATAACATGGAAAGAACAGGGATAGTTTCCCCACATCCCCCCCCCCAAAGAACAATTCAACCTGTTTCAGCAAACTTTTTATTCAAAATGAATAAAATGTACTTGTGATATGAAACAACTGAATCCTTAAGAAATGGTTTTGAACTTTCTAAAGACCACTTGAAGGCTTCTTTCAAAATGCATCCAGGGATGATTTTTTTCTTGCACCAGACTCTAGTTTTCTTGCGATTTCCATTTTAGTGCCCAGATTTATAGATCTGCTTTTTTGTGTTTGCACACTGGAAGGAGCTTGTGAGACAGGATTATCTGCTCTCCCCTTTTCTCTCTCTTTTGCTATCCACACATGTTCAGTAAGGATTTCCAGAGACAGCTGATATTTATGTTGCCTGTTATAAGTAGGTTTACACTGCTACAGTAGGATTGGCTAGAGCAGAATCTTTCTGCTTCTCAGGGCGAGCTTTTATTACATTATTTACTGCAGACAGACTGCTGCAAACCAGCAGTCAGATTATATGTTTCTTCATCTCTTCTTCATCCTCCCAGTCATGTTGGTGCTAAAAAACTTTCAGCTAATCAGAGGATGTGGAAGGAAAGAGTTTTCCTGGATGGGTGTAAAATGACTTTGTTAAAAGGGGCTTCTTTGTCAAAGTCTTAGTTAACTGTGGTATGATGTTGTTGTCTGTCCCTTCAAGTCATTTCCAACTTGGGCCGACTTTAAGGCAAACCTATCATGGGGTTTTCTTGGCAAGTTTGTTTAGAGAAAGTTTGCCATTGCCTTCCGCTAAGGCTAAAAGCGTGTGATTTGCCCAAGGTCATCCAGTGGGTTTAATAGCAGAGCTGGAAATTGAACCTTGGTCTCCAGAGTTATTGTCCTACATTCAAACCATTATGCCAGTACTTAAAATATTCACCATTAAAAGCCATTGGTCCTGGCCATCATCTGGTGATGCTCATGCAGGTGAGATCCTTTGGAGGAATGGAACATTCTTCCAGTGTGACCAGAGTCTGTCAGATTCATTCCTGTAATGTGGAGGAGGCGAACATGTGATGTCGAGGCAAGCTCAGGTACCCATGGAAGCCCCATCCATTCTGCAAGCCTACTTCTCTTGTTAGTGCATCAGTGATGTTGTATGCATGGAACTGGGCTCTGTTTTGTAGTGTGGAAGTTGTTGCACTGTGCATTACTCTTGAGCAAACCTGCCTAATGAGAGACCCAGAATGGTGTAGTGGTTTGAATGTTTGGCTAGGACTCTGGAGAACAAGGCTGGAATCCCTGCTTGCCCATGGAAACACACTGGGCAAGTCACACTGTCTCATCTTCAGAGAAAGGCAAAGGCAACCCCCCTCTGAACAAATCTTGTCCTGTGATAGGGTCACCATAAGTCCTTTTTTCAAGTGGGGGAAGATTACTGTGGTTACCTTCCTGAGAGGAGGCATTCTGCAAATAGACATTCAAGCTCTCCATCCACAAGCAGATACTGAGTATTTAAAGACCTTAAATGCAGGGATCTACAGATTAGCTTTGGAAGGGATTGCTTTATCAAGTCTTTTGTAAACACCGTGAGCCCCCTTCATCTTCTAGAACAGGGGTCCTCATCTGCACAAGGGCCAGGGACTAGTTTTACCCCTTCTAATCCTGCCCCACAGGTCAACCCCTGTCAGATACCCCATCAACATTGCTCTCAAATATCTTTGTGTGAGTCCTTCCCAAAATGGTGACTAGAAGTGATGTTTCTTCACCTCCTGTCACCATTTTGAGAAGGACTCAGACAAAAATAGAGGGATTTGGGGATTGGAATAAGGGGAATTGGAAGTATAATCCGATGGCAATCTGAACACAGTCATGGGGTTTAACGTTATTTTGTGATAACCCACTACAACTACACACAAATTCAGGCAATGGGAAGTCAGTCTGAATGTAATCATGGGGTTTCACGTTGTTGTGTGATAGACTGCCACACGCAAATTCGGGCAACGGCATGCTATTTTTGGGCAATGGGGAGCCAGTTCAAATGCAATGTGTATTCACGTAATTGCGCTAAACTAGCTACTTTAAGTGAATGTGTTCTGGCCCCACTTTCTTTTCATGCAAATTTAAGAGAAATTCCTCCCGTTTGATAAACTCCTAAGTGTTCAATTAAAAATGTTGCAGCTGGAGCCAAGAATTTCCAGGAAATAGTTTGAGATAATAGAAATTGTTTTACACCCACAAGTACAGTCACCCCTCTGTATCCATGGATTTTCTATCCATGGATTCAACCACCCACAGCTTGAAAATATTAAATAAGGTATATAAATATACAAACAGCAAACCTTGATTTTGCCATTTTTTATAAGGGGCACCATTTTATTACATCATTGCATTTAATGGGACTTGAGCATTCACAGATTTTGGTATCCACAGGAGGTCTTGGAACCAAACCCCAGAAGATGCTAAGGGCCCAGTGTATAACATCCGCCTGCAACATCCAAATTTGCCTCATACGGAGGAGACCATAGATTATTTCATTAATGATAAAACTGCATCGCCATGCTGCTGGCTACATCTTTCAGAAAAACTGACAAGTGTAGCGCTTTCCAGCTTTGTCTTTGCCAGCCACACCTATATGGCGAAAGCTACAGATAGGTGTATTAGATTTACAAATTATGCATAGCCCTCAGGCTGCCATAATACTGCAAAGGGAAATTGCATTGCTAAATGCCGAGTACTGACATACAACAAGATGCTGGCTAAAGATATGTTTGTTCTGAAATAATTTTAACCAGCGTTTATAGGTTAATGCATTGTCTGTGTTCTATCCTTGTTCAGCATCCCTATTTTTAAAGATTTCCTATTCATGTCATGCCAGGCTTGCTTTAGCAGCATCCTTGAAAGTTTAAAATAGCTGGGAAGAAGTGCCAAGTTACTGGGCAGTCTCTCCGTTCTGATGGAAGAATTGATATAGGCTCACAAGAATTATGGCACTGAATGTTCATTGGAAGTTTTTAAAGTGTGCTGGCTCCTTTACCCTGTAGAAGTAATTCAGATTGTCACAACTTTCAGTGCTGTAGCTCCATTCTATGGAACCCTGGGATTTGTAGTTTTATAAGATCTTTAGCCTTCTCAAGCAAAGAATGCTCATGCTTCACAAAACTACAAATCCCAGGATTCTGTAGGATGGAGTCTGCAAGTAACTCAATGATCGAGAGTTTACTCCTCCTTTAGTGGATGCTCTTGTATTCCCTTTGCTTATCTCTTAAAATTTCTTTGCAAAATTTGTAATACTCCAAGATTGCACAGTAACACTGTCATAATGGTTTTTCTTTGTATAAACCTAACGTCAACATTTAATTTCCCAAGCAAAGCATTATTATCTTATTGAACACAGTGAATTCTGGACTGTTCAAGGAACAGTTGTTTTGATCTTTCAGCAGAGTAGCTTCCAGAGATTTGAACACCGAATAAGTTTAGAGTAGTTGAAATGTTGTGAGCTTATGCTTTAACAATGGGATTCATGCATTTTATCACCAGCATGAAATTCATGGGAGTCATCATAAGTTGACAGACAACTTGAAGGCACACACACACACACACACACACACACTTCTCAACACTTAGAGGAATAGTATGGACGTATCCTGGTTTGACGTAAGTAAAACTTGCTTCTATAGAATGCATTTACATATATTTGTGTTCTACAACAGCAACATGTTACAAAATGCACAAACAAAAATTTCTCCCAAAACCAAGTTGTAATTAAATTTGTGGTTAGATAATAGTGTCTTGGCTTAACCTCAAAGCATCATAAGCTTATTAGAACTTTTACACGTGTTGTAGCTCGGACATGTTACTTTTTCAAATATCTCTCACTGGCAAACACAGAGATACATACACTGGCTTGCAAACAGCACAACTTCTAAAATATCTGTTAATTTATTTTGGCTGAGCAGTTAACTTAGCCAATGTGATTATATCCAAAGTTAGCCCCATTTCTCAGTCACTTATTTCATTTGTGTATCTCACTCCTGCCTCTTACCTGCGAATGATACACAATCAATTCCTAGTAAGACTAGCAATCCCAGAAGGTTTTTCATTTTACAAAAGTTGTGACTAGTCAGCAAATGCAACTTGACCTGGCTATTTGGCTCAGGTATCCTCAGACGTAGACTACTGCCACATTGTACATGGGGCTGCTTTTGAAGGCTGCACAGAATACAAACTTAGTATTCCATACAAAACTGTGAAAACACAGCTGCTAGGTTGTGAACAGAGCCCAGGTACTGGGAATACATATTGTTGTTTAAAGAAATTCACTAGTATCTGATCTGTTTCCAAGCAAAATTCTATTATTTATTCATTTATGACACTGTTTTGTCAGGAAATTGTCCTTGAAGCAACTAGGAATGATATCTAAAAGATGTACTCGCAGGCAATCACTAGCACTCTACTAAACTAACTTCTTATTTGATAGGACAATCCACCTTAATATCTAATCAGCATTTTGCTCGTTGCCACTATATGTGAGATATAACATTGTTGCCGTTGAGATCCTTGAACTTTGATTTTATGTTCTGGTCAATTTGAACTATCATGTCATGTTATCTTCTTCTTGTGGACTGTTTGAACTGTTGGGTTTGTTCCAGAAAATAATGGATTATTTTAACCCCTTATAGAACAATGAACATTGTACATTCTGATGCTGATTCTCTGAAAGCATCTTTCTCCAGTACACCTGTCCATTTGTGGCACATCACAATCTGAGTTGTGTAAAATGCTCTTTCAGATGTGTAAAATGCTCTTTAGCTTGGAGGTCATGGCAAATCCCTTTCTGGACTATAAGTCTATAGTTCTAGCAGATGTTAGGACCATTGAAGGAAACGGTTCCATAAATGCAGCCAGTAACTGAAGATTTGATCCTATGAATTTTCCAGCCTTAGAAAATACTATAATAATAATAATGATGATGATGATGATGATTTATTTATAGCCCACCCAATCACAAGGAATCCGCTATGTCTGTTGTCAAGGCAGTGAAAATCCTCTGTCTGAGAAGCTGAGATAAAAAAGGCAGTATATAAAGAGTATACAGCATGCAAATACAAGTGAGTGTGGTCTAATGGTTTGAGTGCTGGCCTATGACTCTGGAGACCAGGATTTACATCCCTCTTGGCCATGGAAACCCGCTGGGTGACCCTGGGAAAGTCACACTCTCTTAGCCTCAGAGAAAGGCAAAGACAAACCCCTTCTAAACAAATCTCCCAAGAAAACCTTGTGACACGTCTGCCTTAGAGTTGCCATAAATCAGAAACCACTTTGGGGGGCATTTAATGACAACAAGGAAGGCTGAACCCCCCCCCCCCCCCCACAATGTCCCAGCTCCAGTATTTCTTCCATTCCTCATCACTGACAGGCTCTCTGCTTCTCATATATGGCATGGAGGAGTATCTGTGGCTCTCCAGGTATTACTGTATTCTCATTTCCCAGCAGCCTTAGATATCCCTCTAATGAGGGATGAATGGACTAATCGCTCATCAGTATCTGGAAAACCAAAGGTTCCTCTCCTTGCTGTATGATGATGGTAAGAGCCTTCGTGAAAGGGATTACTCCAGTTCCCCTTTCCATTTTATTATCAGTCCCCTTACTATGATGAGCCTATTTAGACCTCCTTTCCTAGGTTCCCTGCTGTCCTTCCCCACCTTCAAATTCTCTCACATTCTTATTTGATGGGACAATCCACCTTAATATCTCATCAACATTTGGCTCGTTGCCCCTACATGTGTGATATAACATTGTTGCTGCCCCTATATCCCAAGTCTTTGTACAGTTGGTGCTCTGTATCCACAGATTTTTTTTATTCATGGATTCAACCATCCAGTGATTGAAAATATTTTTAAAATTATATAAATTCTTTGTTTTTGCCATTTTATGTAAGGGACACCATTTCACTATGCATTGAGCATCCACAGATTTTCATATTCATGAATGGTTGGTGTTACCCGGTGCATTTCACACTCCCTATACCCCTCTGGTGATGCTCCTGATGTTGTGGACAATGATAATGAGTTTTCCAGCATAATAATCTAAATAATCTTTTAAGATCTAGTATGGTATGGTGATTTGAGCACTGGACTAGAAATGTGGGAGACCAGAGTTCACATCCCCTTCTAATAGTGTTGCCTTAGGATTGCAGTAAGTTGGAAATGACAATATTTTTTTCTCCCCACCCATTTGTTTATGGTCCAGCTTTCCACTAGCAGGCATCTGTCAAAAACCTCTCTGAAATTAATTCCAGCCCTCAGATTGTGGGAAACCATGTCCAAAGTCAAAAATGCCAGAGGTGGGAGTGAGGCTAAACAAGACCCCTGGAGATCTCAACCTTTTTTTCCCTTTTCTTCAGGTGTGGTGTTTGCCCCATATGGCCCGGTATGGAAAAAACAGAGGAAGTTCTCCCATTCAACTCTGCGTCACTTTGGGTTAGGAAAGCACAGCCTGGAGCCAAAAATAATTGAAGAAGCCAAATATGTGAAGGGAGAGATCCTGAAACATGGAAAGGAGCCATTCAATCCCTTTCCAATTATTGGCAACTCTGTATCCAACATCATTTGCTCAATGGCCTTTGGTCGGCGCTTTGACTACGACGACATAGGATTTAAGACCTTGTTGAAGCTCATGTCGCGTGGTCTGGAAATTAGCTTGGACAACCAAATCCTTCTGGTCAACATCTGTCCTTGGCTGTACTACCTCCCTTTTGGATCTTTCCGAGAACTCAGGCAGATTGAAGTGGACATCACAGCTTTCCTGAAGAAAATAATAACACAGCACAGGGAAAGCCTGGATGCCCAGAATCCCCGAGACTTCATCGATATGTATCTCCTTCATGCGGATGAGGAAAGAAAGACCAACAGTGAAAGCAGCTTTAACGAAGACTATCTATTCTTTATTATTGCGGATCTTTTCATTGCAGGCACGGACACGACATCTAACACACTGCTCTGGAGCTTGCTTTACATGTCTCTTCACCCACAGGAACAAAGTAAAGCACTGCTTTTCAGAATGTCTGATTAGGGGGACCATTGTGCCAGGGACCCATACCATATATGGCTACATTTTTTCTGTCTTTCCTAGAAACTTGCTAGGAACTGGCAGCTAATGGCTCAGGGACCAGCTCCAGTCCAGGGACCACCACTTTTAGTAGCACTGGAATAAAAAGTGCTGTTTTTTTATAACATTTCTCCTATGGTTAGCTTGCATTAGAGTTGTCCTTAAGTCAGAGGTTTTCCCTGCTAAGCCAATACTTTTAAAATGGGGACAAAGCTTTGGAAAGTTACATTTTTGGACCACAACTTCCAGGCGACCTTATCTACTGGCCTTGTTGTCTGGGGAATTCAGTGAATTGGGGTGCAAAGAAAATTACTTATCTAGCCTGTGGCCAGAGAGAAGCATTCCACAGGGTTAGTAACAGAAGTCAGTGGTGTTGGGTGCCTGGCATGATCCCTACCTTAGCAGGGTGTGTGATGACCATTGCTGAAGCCTTCTTATACTCCTGGCGCTTCTCTCCTTGCGGCATTTGTCTGTCACGGTCAAATGAACAAGGGAAAAGAACAGAAGCTCCTCATCACCTCACATTCTCCCTTTAAGCAGATGTGTTTGTTGGGCTCAGAAGGAAGGGAGAGCTGCAACAAATAGGCTTATTCAAAGTGTTTTGTCAAAGGACCCTCTAGAACATAACTACTTGTTGACTACAACTCCCAACATGGCCAGTGGAGAGTAGTAGTCCAAATGTAGTATTGGGATTTTTGGAGATATAGTCCAGGATAGTAACTTTTCAACGCTGTGCTCTAGAACATTTTTACATGTACTTGTCTAGCTAAGAATTACTAAGCACTGGGTACAAAGCTGGAGCAGGTCCAAAGATGTAAGGTCATGTTTCCAATAATGGTAAAGGGGCTGCAGTAGTGGAGATTGGTGGGTCCACCGGAGTGGTGTGGCATGTTGAACATGCTCCAGATTTTAGCTGGCATTTTAATGGTGCTGTCTGAGGTGTTGAAATTGCCGTGGTTGAATTGCTGATCATGAGAACTGTTCTCACCTTTGAATCTAACATCTTTAAAGGAAAGCACACTTTGAAAGCAACAACAAATTACAACATTTTGAAAACTTGGCAACAAGAGGAGGGAAGGGAAGAACTGGACACACATATGTCTGTTCTTTACACTGCAAACAGTTAAGCAACCTGTTTCTAATGGCAAACTCAGCGGCCTTGGGCAAGTCTGTCCCTGAGCCCAAACTGAGCCAGTGAGAAACAGAAGGAGGTATACTGACATGCTTGTGTGAACCCTGATGTAGGTATGCTATTTTTATCCAATTCAAAGAAGCAGTCAGCAGTTCTGATTTCCTGCAACTGCTGTCTGTGCCAGTCAGTCCCCTGGCTGCACAGTCGTCACTGGTAGGTTGCTGGGTTTTGTTTTTGTTTATGAAAACTTTAAGTCTGCATTAATTTCAGTGGAAAGAAAGAAAAACACAGCAACTCCTTGGCAGAAATGTGAGAAACACTCTTGTTGGTTGCTGTATGTCTTCTCCCACCCGTTTTCCCCACTCTGCAGTAGTACTGTCAGTCTTTGGCTGCAAAGAAGCTCTTGGTGGCCATGATCCATTTGAGTTTCACTGTATGTTTGGATTTAGATTGGCTCAGAAATGGACAGAGCTATTTTACTGGGTGCTTCCTCCACCCTCTTTCTGACAACTATTTTTATTTATTTATTTATTTCTGAGCCAATCCTATGTAAACTACCAGTGGACTTTCTACTGAGCTCCTACATTCACTTGAAAGATGTATCTAATGGCAGACATTGTATTTAACAGAATTAGTGCTCCCATCTTGATTTCATTCATTCACTCTATAAATTCTGCAAAGATCAAGATTTTGCTGCTAAAGTCAATAATTTATAATTAATTAATAATTTATAAGTCACCCTGCAAGCTCTTGTTGGCTGAAGGGCAGGATGTAAATAAGCACACCTCAGTTAAAAAAAAATTAAGTGCCAGAAAACAGAAATAACATGGAAAAAATAGGGATAGTTTTGTACATCTCAAAAAAAGAAGAGTGGTTCAAAATGTTTAAGCAAACGTTTTATCTAAAATGAACAAAATGCATGTGTGATATGAAATCAGGTCAGCTAAGTCTTGTATAAGTTTTTTTTTTAAAAAGCTTTGAATCTTCTAAAGACCATTTGAAAGCTTCGTCCAAAACACATCCAGGGATGACATTTTCTTTTGCCTGATTCCCCTTGGTGGCCAGATGTATAGATTTATGTGGTGTTTGTTTGTATGCATGCTGTGAGGTGAGGAGCAGGTGCTCCCTCTCCCCTTCCCTCTTTTGCTTTTCACACAGACTGTTCTTGTTGCTCTGTGAGGGATTCTGGAAACAACTGCTGTTTACCTTGCCTGTTGCAGGCAGACAAACAACTATAGTCGGCCACAGACTGACCAAATCTAACCTGTGGAGGGTAATCTTAGGGTTGCCATAAGTTGGAAACAACTTGAAGGCACACAACAAAACCTGGTCAGACCACAACATTTTGCTCACCCTTGCAACTGAGAAGATGAGCAGGACATGGAATCCCTGTGTTACCTCCATTCTCCTTGGGTTGGAAGGAGCTTTGCGGATGGCAGGGAGGGTGATTTGGAAAGTGAGTGGAGCAAAGGAGTGCCCTATATTTTGTCTAGGAACAGAACTAAAAACTGGAAAGCACGTATTCACTGTGGAAGAATGAAGGTAGGCAAAGTTCCACATGCTATAGCATGGTGAAAACCTTTTCTTCTTAAAAAGCCCAGTGCGTTTCGGCCTTATCACCAGTTGGCCTCCTTCAAGGACAATTCTCTCTAATTTCTGGAGTTGCAGTCTGCACTCTCTATAGAAGTGGACCTTCTACAGTACTTAGAAATCCTTCCTTCTAATACTCAAAGGCTGAATACAGCAGGCCCTGCACATTCACTGGGGTTAGGGACATGGGACCCCTGTGAAAGTGGGAAAACTGCAAATAAAAAAAACATTTTTTTTTTACTTGAAAGAATACCTCTCTGGGAATCTCTAGGTCCTCTAGCACAACTTTGTGGTCAACAACCACTGGAAGATGGCTAAAGAAGTGTGCTGGAGAACCTACAAATGCCTACAGACGTGTTCTTTCTAGGAATCTCTAGGTCCTGCAGTGCAGCTTCTGGCAAAACTTGGCCATATAGAGTCATGTTGGAGAACCTAGATTCCTAGATAGAGCATATTAATCAAATCCATAAATAATCAAATACGCAAAAGTCAAAGCCGCAAATGTGTAGAGCTAACTGTACTTCTAATTCTAATACTTGCGTTGGGTTTTTAAAGACATCATATAGCACAAGGGACTTTGTCTCCTTTCATTCTTCCGTGGGTGCTCAATTTATGTTTATAACTTCGTGTGTTTTATGTGATTTTATATGGCTTTAGCATTATGAGTTTAATTGGTTTTTTTTAATTTTTATTCTAAAGTTTTAAAACTATTCCATCAGTTTGCTGCCTTGGGTCCCTTTGCAGGAGAAAGGTGGCATATACATTTAATTAATTAATTAATAATGTCTTGTCTAGGCAGAGATAACTTGGGGATTCTCTTCAGGAGATTCTTGCCATCCAATCAGTAGGTGAAGAATATATAAAGAAACCTTTTCTCACTTGAGAAACTGGAAATAGGCTTTGGATCTGATGTGATGAACTGTCATTAGAGGAGTTGAGGAGTGTGGCTGTAGCCTCTGGTATCATCTGGCCAACCACATTAGTCCTTGAACACAAGCCAGTTCTCATGAGTAAAATAGTTCCCTACTCCTGGTTTTGGATATTTCTTGGTTTGCCCACTATTACAACTACGGACTTCACTGGCCAGTCCTAAGAGGTGCTAAACTAATTTCAAAGAGCTTTCAAAAGCAGGGGAGATGTGGATCTCCTAATAGACAAAACATACTGGCAATATGAGTTGAACCCTGAGTAGTAAGTGTCCATTAATAGGACAAAAACTACAAGTGTGTGTGATGATGGTAAATGCACATTTCAATTATGGGTTGTCAGGCCTTGTGCTTTGATTAGCTGAATGACTGATGGAGATATCGCAATCCATCCATGGCATCTCCATGTCCTCCTAAGGAATAAGAGTCAGAAAGAAATGAAACTGAAGCTACTTCAAAACTGCCCCCCAACACGTTCTTACCCCATGCTTTTCCTAATGTGGAAATGATGTGTGGGTTTCTAAAGTAACTCCAGAAACAATGAGCCAGAACTTGGAAAAGTTACCATTTTAGACTATAGCTCCTACCTGGCTAGCATAGACAGTTTCTGAGTGAGGATCTGAGAGGAGGTCAGACAAAAAAGCAAGAATCGGTAGATTTCATGGATGTCAATACTGCTGCTGGAGCTTTTCTTCTTCTTCAAGATACTAGTTTATTTTAATTTCTACCAGAAATGCGTGTTAAATGGGTTGTGCCATCAATATTGAATCATATGTATCTTTTTATCAATAAGCCTAACTACTAACTTTAGCTTTAAAATGATCGTAGAGCAATTTTAAACATAGCTAAAAGAAAGAGTCTGAGTCCTATTTTTTCAAATAGGTTTTGTAAGATTGTAGCCTTGGTATTCTGAATTTAGCCACCTGAGGGCAGTGTTTACATTTTAATTCACAATAGTGATTTCAAAACAGGAATAAAGGACAGTCATAAGGGATATGCAGGGCTGACAACCAGGAAGCAGCTGTTAACAAGTTTATGCTAAATACGAAATGTAATTATTGATTTCTGTTAACCTAGCCCTATATCTGTATAATTAACATATTGTCATATGCTTAAATTACATGATGACCACATTTCAGTCTCCATGAAGGGTCCATACCTCCCAAATATGAGATTTTTCGCATCTTGTTCAGTCTATATAAAAGGAAGAATTTGCAACCTTCAAATAGGCAACATCTCTTATAATAAAGGATACTTGCTAGCCCTATAGGGAACAAATTATCCAGCTCTCAAGTAAGGGATATCCCTTATAATGAGGGACACCTGGCAACCCTAGCTAATGTATACAAGATATAAGATCAGTATGGAAATATCAGTATTGATGCAAGTAATTGCATAAATCCATTCCTTCCCATCCCCAGCTGTGATTGTTACTTGAAAAAGAAACACAGAACTCATCAGGTAAAGAAGAACCCAATTTGCAGTGTTATACCAGCCCTTTCCCTCTCTGGCACTTTAGGATTCCCACATTAGAAGGTGAGAACAGTTACTAGTAGAGAAACTACAACTCCTTTTGCCCATCAGCATGATCATTGACCATGTTGGCTGTGGGACTCTGGGCATTCTAGGCCAAAAATGGTAACTTTCCCCAGCTCTGTCCATCCTAGTACATTTGTTATGGCTGCAGATGCGTCAATCACTTCTTCTTCCAATGCTGACCTTATTGTATTTTCTTTTGCATAGAAAAGGTTCAGGCAGAAATTGATTTGGTCATTGGACGAGAGAGGCCTCCTACTCTTGCTGACAAAGCACGCATGCCCTTCACAGAAGCAACGCTCATGGAAGTTCAAAGGATGACCGTCGTGGTTCCTCTTTCTATTCCTCGAATGGCCTCAGAAACTACAGGTGAGTACTGCTCTGGACTCTGGGTTACATATGCATATTTCTGTTTGGTAGAAGTTTATTTTAACTGTTTCCTATATACATCGGAGAGGTACTCACAAAGAGTTATTTAAATTTGGAAAATATTATTATTTTTTAGGCGTTAGAGTCCAAAAAATTATTTGCAGTGGAATACCAGGTGCTCTAGGCTATATTCCAACAAATGCAGTAGCAAACCACCTCTGAGTATTCCTTGCCTATGAATTTAATGGGATCACTACAAGTCAACAAGCACATGCTTCGCTTTTATTTATAGTGGACAGAAGCATCTGCTTGCCTTTTTCAAGCATTCTTGGTAAACATGTGGCAGTGGCCTAAATATCCTAAAGGGACCAGATCCAGTATGATCCTGGAAGCTAAGAAGGGTCATCTTGAATGGGAGACCACCAATGAATACCAAGTGCTGTAGTCTATATTTCAGAGGAAGGAATTGGCAAAAATCACCTGATTATTCCTTGCCTAAGAAAACCCTATGAAAAAAATTATTCACACATTCACACCACTTTAGGATGTCTTTGGCCTGGTACAAACCGGCAGGGAGCGGCATGCCAATTCTAGAGTTCCATAGCATGCACAAACTGCATGCACCTCCTGTCCATATGGCGGCTGCCATGGTGACGTCGACGTCGCGCAATGTCCAGACGTCACTTCCAGGAAGTGATGTCACGGTGGCGTCCTTTCCCCTTTACAGTGCAGCAAAAAAGAAGCCACTTATAGTGGCTTCTTTTTGGTAACGTGTTGGTGCTGCACAGTGCGGCCACTGCGGCAACAACAAAGGGGAAAGACGGGTGGCACGGAGCCACCCGTCTGTACCGTGCTCTTGTTACAGCAAACTGCTACATGAAGCACATACCCTCCAACTGTCCCAATTTGACAGGAGGAGTTCTGATTAATCTATTTTCCTACTTTTTCAGCTGTTTTAAAATGTCTCTGTTTTCCCCTTTTTCTCTGCCTTTCACCTCAGCTTATTTCAATTGCTGCAAACTGAATCCAAAATGAAAAAGTACAGTGGACCTTCCACTTTCAGCGTCACTGGGATTAGGGGCACAAGACCCCTATGAAAGTGGAAAAAACACTGGTTTTTAGCCTAAGAAAGTACTAGGAATTTCTAGGTCCTCCAATGCATCTCTGTGGTCAATATCTACCAAAAGTTGACCATAGGATCACACTGGAGGACCTACAAATGCCTGAAGAAGTGTTTTCTCTAAGAATCTCTAGGTCTTCCATGACTCTATGGTCAACTTCTGGTAGAGTCATGCTGGAGGATCCAGAGATTACTAGAGAGAACATATTAATAAAATTTGCAAATAATCAAATCCTCAAACGTCAAAGCCACAAATGTGGAGGGCTGACTGTAGTTTTTCATGCAATTAACTCAGCAGGGGAAAGAGGAGAGAAAGAACCTTGCCTTACTAGGTGGATTAAGGTAACAGCAAACTGCTGCAGCCTTTCCTAGCTTGTGTTTTTTCCTCAATAACAGCCTTTGTCATCTTGGCCACACTCTTATGTTGCTTTACCAAATGTGTCTGGGGCTGATGCTGCACTGCAGAAATAATGCAGTTTGACACTACTTTAACTGACATGGCTCAATTAGATGGAATTCTGGAATTTGTAGTTGTGGCACCAGAGCTCTCTGACAAGAGGTTAAATAGCATACAAAACTGAAATTCCCAGGATTCCATAGCCTTGAGCCATGGCAGCAAATGTGGTGGCAGACTGCATTATTTCTGCAATGCAGATGGAGGTCTGGTTTTCATCTATGAAAAGTTGGAGGGTGTGAAAGGAGGCTAATTTTATACTGTCGGTGTGTGCCAAATTTTAGTTGACCTATTATACTGCAAAACAATTTTTTTAAAGGTACTATGAAGGGAGGAGCAGGGCAAGCCTGGTTGGGGCCAGCCAATCACAATTCAGGGAATGCTATAAAAACCCGCTAGTTTGACCTTGGACAAGTCATACTTTTTCAGCTTCAGAGGATGGCAATGGAAAAATTATCTCTGAAGAAACCTTCCAAGAAACCCCACAATAGGTTCACCTTAGGGTTGCCATATATTGGAAATGACTGAAAGGCATACAACAATAGTATAGGAGAAAGGATTTTTTTAAAAAAGGCTTGTAACTGACAGAGGGCAGAGGGGGAAAGATGTAATAGAGATAGGACAATCAGCCAGGGGGAAGAACTGAATAATATTTTGAGGAGCCATTAAATAGTACAAGGGTAAATGATTAATCTGAGTGTGTCCTAATAAACTTCTTCTTGTTTATTCCTTTTTTACACCTGTGTCTGGCTCTTCCTGTTAAATTTTGATAGAGAGTCTGATCATGCTTAGCACAGTGAACCCACAGAACAACACATCCTCTTGTTCACATAGGAATCACCTTGAGGCCCAGGTACCTGTCCCAGGGAGGAATCTTTGAGGGTGGAAGGAAAGGGACAGGAGCCCAAGGGCTGGAACTGTGAGATATGTGCAGTCAGGGTCTAACAAAAGCACCACTTTGAAGCTTTGTCTCCCACTCCCAAACTATGCCCAGTCCCCAAATGCAGTGGGGAGAAAACGCAAATGTAAAGACACCTTCAGCCATGTTTGTTATTCTTGTTGTTAGTTGCCTTCGACCCGCGACGACTCTGTGAATAAGACATCTCCAGACTCCCTGTTCTCTACCTCTCTACTCAGGTCCTGCAGGCACAGGCCTGTGGTCTCTTTGACTGAGTCTAACCATCTGGTCCTCCCCTCTTTCTACTGACTTCTTCCTTTCCTAGCACCACTGTACTTTCTAATGTTTAATTTTTCTTCATGATGTAGCCAAAATACAAAAGCTTCAATTTAGTTATCTTAAGCTTCTAGAGAGAATTCACGCTTGATCTGTTCCCAAACCCATTTGTTTGTCTTTTTGGCTGTCCACGGTATCCGCAGCACCACATTTCAAATGAGTTCAGTTTTCCCCCATCAGCTTTTTTTACTATTCAGCTCTCACATCAGTACATAATGACATGGAATACAGTGGCTTGGACTATCCTCACTTTAGTGTTCAGAGTTATGTCTTTATAACAAAATAAAAAACGTGAAAGTGTTTAAAGCTGTATTTCTGTCATTCACACAAGACAGTAAGAAGAAATCAGAATTGTTTTCAGGGGCACCTGTGAATTCAATCTAAGAATGGGGCAGTAGCTTAGAATGTAGCAAGAGACAACTGTGTTTGCAAACAAATCCTCTAGTAAAGTATGGTTTGGATATAAGGGGTTTGATATTTGGGAAGCAGAGAACATGGAAAGCTTTCTTTCATACCACTGATCAATTTAGGTTACTACTAACTTCACTAATTGGTAACAGCTCTATAACGCTTGAATCAGACAGGAGTTTTGCAGACAATCAGTCCCTTATCTGTTCTTTGTTTGCTTCAAAGAGGAAAACCAGAGCTAAAACAAGAATGAAGGAATGGACTGTGATCAGACATGAATGCTTGGACTCTAGTCCATCTCTGTGCATCTAGCGTTTTGTAGATAACTTGTTAATGAGTTACTTTTTCAACAAGCCAAGTCACCAAGGGCTAGTTTTGCACTGCAGTATAGACTGCAGTGTTGTTTTGTAGCACTTTGTAACACCTTTGAATTGGATGACCTTCTTCAGCTGCTAACAGATTTGAAGTAGGAAAGCCTATGATTTACAGAGCCATAAAGGTTATATTGGCCTTTCTTATTCTCTTATGGCTTTAAATGAAAGTTTGACTTGCCTCCCTTCTTTCTAGAAAATACCACAAATTTAAACTATACACAGAAACACAGAATTACATTCTGGCAACACCTGAAATGATTTCCATCCCCCAACCCAAATGCATACAATACTTACTTACATATTTTCAGAGGACAAGTGTTCAACATGGCTGTACCTGCTGCCATTGTTTTTAGCTTTGGGTTTTTAGTAGTTTTGCTGATTCTTGATTAGGTTTTTGAGCCTTTCACAGCCTCATGGGGATTATGGACTGTCTAGTCCAACACATCTAAAGGGCCTTGGGTTGGATAGGTTGAGGGATATACTGATGCAAACCACTTGGTAGGAGTTGTTCCTCCAGAAATCTTTGAAAGAAAGAAATAGTATTCCTGGGAAAAATATTTCCATAAGTATAACACCATTTATTAAACTCTCTCTTTGCTTGTCTTTTAAGTGCTTCAAGGCTACACTATTCCAAAGGGCAGCGTAATCATTCCTAACTTGTGGTCTGTCCACCGAGATCCCAGGATATGGGAGGAACCAGATGATTTCCACCCAGCAAGGTTTCTGGATGAGAACGGCCAGCTCCTAAAAAAAGAAACATTTATTCCTTTTGGAATTGGTAATTATTTAACTTTGTTTCCCCCCCCCCCCCCATTAAGATTGTGAGGACATACATAATAGGATATCTTTAAAACATACATAATACATTTTGCTGGTATATGTGGTGCCCCAAAAGTCTGGAGCATCTGCTTGCTTATTCCTGGCTCACCTAACATGGCTAAAATTTGGGGACGTCAAGTATGTGGCTTGTGAATTTCATTAAGGGTTGCCTATCTCTGTCATCCCTCTACAGTTTGAAAAAGTTGGTGAGGGAGAGGCCAAGGAGGGGAAAGACTGTAAAACTGAAGCTTACACACACACCTTTATATGGTCTCTGTTGCTTCAAAGTGAATTGAAAATGATACTATAACTGTATCTTTATGACATGAAAACCTCAGTCATAATTTCTTTTGTGATTCTCTTTACTCTTACCTGGATTCTCATCCTGTCCATAGTTCATATTATTGGTTAGTGAGACCTTTTTTAAAAATTCCAAATGCAAAAGAAAACAAAGAAAAGAGAAAGGGAGGAGAGAAATGCATAGGATGTAATAATAAATTAGACATATATATTATATGAGGGTTGTGAGATTTTTTTTATCATAAGGGAATCTGTGTGTATTTTTTCTGGTTTAAAGAAGTGCAACTTTAGAATGCATTTTTTCCATTGACTACAATGTCTTTGTACATATTTTTCAGTGGTATGCATTTTTAGCTGTTTGCATTTTTTGAAATATACACATGTGAATTTGCTTTTTTTTATTTTTCACGTTGTGCTGGATATCACAACAGATGTTGGTTAGCACCTAATAAATGCTTTCTCTGGTAATTCTTTTCCATTCTTACTCATCGACTTAATCAAAACCTAAATACTACTCTGACCTGTGAATGGTTGGTTTTTTTCCTTTCCATTTCTGTTTAACCTTTTTGATTTCTCTCTCAGGGAAACGTGTATGCATGGGAGAACAACTAGCTAAGATGGAGCTGTTCTTGATGTTTGTAAGCCTCCTGCAAAGTTTCACTTTTCTGTTCCCCGAAGATGAAAAGAAGCCACCAATGGAAGGACGATTTGGCCTAACATTAGCTCCATTTCCATACAATGTAATTGCCTTAAAAAGATGAAGGAACCTTGGTCAGGAATGATGCATGAAGCTTGTAATATTCCTATGAAATTCAGGGATATGTATGAATTGTACTTCACTAACACAGTCACCAACTCTGAGCAGGGATGGGGATCTTTCAGCCAACAGGGTGTCCAAAGCACTTTCCCCTTAGCATGGGGACTCTTTAATGTGTTGAAAACTTTTGACTGTGAGAAACCAAACAAATTTTCTAATCCTCAAAGTTGTAGAGAAACTGCAGAATAAATAGGAATCAAGTGGCATTTTATATTAGATTACAAGCAAGTAGGAGGAGAAAATCGGATGATAATAGCAGGTGAAAATCGGTAGAACTGAAAGTAGCTTTGTATTTGCTTATCTCTTTCACATAAGAATTTTGACATACTTTTGAAAATATTCATCAAGGATATACAGAGATGTATCTTAATAATACAATACTCTGTTTTTCTTTTCCTACTACTGGGTCAGTCAGATTTCCACCTAACATCACTGTGAAAAAAGCAGTCTTGTATACCACTGCTTCAAGTGCTGATTCAGTCCTCAGGCTTGCCATTCCCACATGCTTCAGGCAAACTGACTGGTAAAAAATAATATTGCATCATTTGCACATCTATTTGATTAAATGGGCATTTAATTATCTTCAAAAATGTAAAAGATTTTTGTAAAACAAAAATTTTGGAAGACCTATTCCAGGGACTTCCACATGGTTACTGATGTTACTGGTTTCAGACAATCAGCACTATGCACACCTGGTTTCCTGTTTAGTCATAGGCGTGGTACAAACCACCTAAATGCAGCATACTCCTGATGATATTAGGGTTAGGGACCAAGCACCAACCGCATGGTCCCAAACCCTAGTACGGACTGGCAGCGTAACAATGGTGGCATCCTGTGTACACGGGCACTGCCATTGTGATGTAAGCACCGGGTTTTTCCAGGTTCTTTTTACTCCAGAGGGAAGCTGCACGGTGTGGCAGCTGTGGCTTCCCTCTGGAGGGAATTAGGCCGCTGGCAGGCCGCCCCTTTGGGGCGCTCTGTACCACGCCATTGTGACCTTGATTTCAGCTGGGATTGTGATATAGAAGAGATAGAAAGGTAGTGAGTGTATTTCCACAGCTCGCATAATTTGTCTGTATATGATCTGAGATTTGTTTCATAATATTCCTGTTTATTATTGTTGAAATCGGATATTTTGGGGAGTAATTTGTCTTTATGCCTTGCCTGTATTCTGAGTTTTCCATAGACTAGGCTGAGCTGAAGGTGAGAGAACTTCAGCTGATTTTTAGCATCTGTACTGAAAACATTTTTAGGATCAATATAAATTTTAGGAAAAGTGTTTACATCAGCCTCTGACAAACTGGTGCCCGCACATTTTTGGACTACCAATCTCATAGTATCCAACCACTAGCCACACTATTTAGCGATTATGAGAACACTAATGAAAAAATTGGAGCGTAACAGTTGAAGGAAGCCTGGTTTTGGATGTTTCAAATTGTCTGGGTCCAAACAATCTGGAAGTCTCCTTGTTCCAACCTTTACAAGATTAAGAGTAACCCCCTACTGAGTCATTTTACTGTGTGTGGGATAAAATCTTATCCTAGTGTTCTCCCTGCCTTTCCTTCTAACCTTGCAAGACTATGAAAGCAGAAATTATGATGCATGTTTCAAGTTAGCCAGGAACATTTTCCTGGTTCTTGTTAGCGAATTAACAGCATGAATTTAGATGATTGCATTGCTTTGCTGTGGTGGCCATGAACATCTAAAAGATGATGCACTTTCATAATGGTCATATAAGAAAATGGCAGGCAAGTAACAATATCCCTGCATGTGTACCATACATGCATTCCCAGGGAAGGGAAACCATACTGCCAAAACCTCAGGCTGGCCTTTTTGACATTTCACTGTAAATATAGAGTTAATTTTAAGGTATTTGTCAGTAAGAGGAAGCAGTGATGTGGTACAAAAGTGGTGTAAGCCAGTGTACAGACTGTACAAAATTGTACAGATATGAGCAACAGCAAGCATTCAGTGTGGGTAAGCCTTTAGGAAGGGTGGTGCCAACTTCCTTGGACATTTCCTAATCCTGGAAGAGCTACAATTGCACTGCAAGCTTTCAACTGAACAATCTTAGAATGGATAGACTTTCAAGAAGCAAACTGTATTACTAAGCTGGCAATGCACCTAATCCTTTATGTGGCATGCAAGGCCTCTTGTAATAAGCCAGCCTTTTAATGAAGCACTTTATAATTTTTTTCAGGATCCAAAGATCTTTATTTCTATATTAGAAGGCATGAATGGCCTCACTAATGGTGATATATATGTAGATCGCTTATCTCTTGCTGATGTTTACTTTGTCTATCTTCTTCTTGCAAAATGAACAACTCATTTTGAATTTTAGTATGGATGATGGCATTACTGGTAAAAGCTAGCATTTGAGACCATTGCTGTTTTTAAAGGTGCCTATATTTCTACATACAGACTGAGATCTGTCTCTCAGTATAAATCTTTGTCTAAATAAAACTTTTTATTTTAAAAGCTTAACTGACTGGAGATCAATATTTGATTTAGAATAAATTCAGCTTTGTGTCTATTTGGTAACTGAATATACCATAATTTTTAAATTGGTCCTTCCTAGATAGTAGGGATATTATTTAATTTAGGGCCGGAACACACAGCCCCTTAAAGCCACCGTCCGGGCAGCTTGGGAGTGTGGCGTTTATACGCTGCATGCTCTGAAGCCACCCTGAAGCTGTCTGGAAGTTGGGCAGCCACCAGGACATGAGAAGTTTAAGATGCTACGGTAGCACAGCGTTTACACACCTCATGCAACTACAGTGGTACCCCGGGTTACGAAATTAATTCGTTCCGCGGTTAATTTCGTAACCCGAAATACCTTCGTAAGCCGAATTCCCATAGGCGCTAATGGAAAAATAGCTCTCTGCTGCCCTCCGGTGGCGGAAAATAGCGCCGCGGTTTTTTCGTAACCCGAAGAAACCTTCGTAAGCCGAAGCAATAAATCCCTATGGGATTTTTTCGTATCCCGAAAAATTCGTAACCCGGCGCATTCGTATCCCGGGGTACCACTGTAGAGTTTTTTGTAGACAGCTTCGGCAGAGCTGCCAAAGCCTACTTTTTCTGGCACAAAAAGCAGCAGATCTTTTCCACTCCTTTTTGGGCAGGCTTCAAGGCAGATTGGGGCCACAGTGTGTGGTTGCACAGCCCCAATTTGTCTTTGGAAGGGGCGGCTTCAGGCCACCCCTTCTTTCCGGTCTGTTCCGGCCCTTACCCTAGGTGTCTTTCTTCCACATTCTTCTTGACACATTCTGCCATATTTCTGATATTTTGGGCCACTGAATTACCTACCCCATAAGGACACTAACAGAGTGTTTCTGACATAGCAGAGGTCAGAAGTTACTTTTAAAGGTAACCAGTTACTATTGTTGTTCTAATGACACCATGTTTGTATTTTGCCCAGAAACTAATGGGTAGGCAACCAGTGGAGTGATTTTAAGATCGGTGTGATGTGATCCCTCCTAAATGTACCCATAATAAACCTGGCTGTCATATTCTGAACCAGTTGGAGTTCCCAGACTTGGTACAAAGGTAGCCCAATGTAGAGCACATGGCAGAAGTCCAGCCTTGAGTTTATCAGTGTGTGCACTAGCATCATCAGTCACAGAGACCATGAAGAAGAAAAGCAAGTTGCTTACCTGTAACTGGTTCTTCAAGTGGTCATGAGTGAACTCACACAATCCATTCTTCGTCCTTCTATTGCTGTGTTCGACTTCCTTGGTTGCTAGCTGCTCTCATGGACATGGAAGTGAGCATGCGTGGTATAGGAAAGGGTGGGCTCCCAGCCAAAGAGATCTAGCTCTAGAAGTTTCTGAAGATGGTCTGCACAGGCACAAAGGAGATTATCACACTAGGACCAATTCCACAATATTCACACAGAAGATAACAGGAGCATAAGTTCTGTACAGTTGTGCAATCGCTATAATGAAATAATAATGAAACAAAAGTGCACTCATGTTCTGCATACAAAAGCCAAGCACGTTGCTATATCATTAGTATATCATCATTGGATGTTTCATGTGTCATTATCAGGCTACTGTGCATGTCTGAAAAATATGGTTCTGTCCCAAACAGAACAAAATAATTTTTTTTTATATTTAACAACATGATATATATCCAGCTCAAATAAAATAGTTCTCTGTACCTGAAATGAGACAGAAGTCAACTCTGAAAATGATCCCAGTGAGGGCGAATAGCCTGTGCTGAAGTGCAGTCTGGGAAAAACTCCCCAATAGTGCAAATGCATCATTATTACCTTCCGCACATTTGCAATAGCATGAATGAAGCTCTATTGACAAACCATTCATGGGGTTTCCCCATTAATAAGAAGTTAAGAAGACAATTCCAGGTTATTCATAGGAGACGTACTGGATGAGTATGACATTGTGTGAAAATCTTCGTCTGATCATGCTATGACAGGAGCATTCTCTTTTTCTTCCATTTGATAATCTCCAAAGATTCCCATGTAGATGATCATTCAAAGAATCACAGTATAGGCAAGCAATCTGTTTTTCACCAACAAGAATTGTTAATGAAGAGCACACATGCATCTGTTTTGCAAACGATATAACCACAGTAAAGTCGAAGGCTTTCATGGCCGGCATCCATAGTTTTTTGTGGGTTTTTCGGGCTATGTGGCCATGTTCTAGAAGAGTTTCTTTCTGACGTTTTGCCAGCATCTGTGGCTGGCATCTTCAGAGAATGCTTTGCCTGGAAAAATTGGGTGTATATATACTGTGTGAGCCTGGGAATGCAGGAGTGATTTGCATGTGTATTGTTCTGTGTTGATGGCTGGTCTCAGGCTCAGCAAATGCAAATGGGAAACCATTCAGAGTCAGGGGCTTTCCCAGCAGATAATTGATCACCAATTAGCAGACATTAATCCTCGTTTGCATTAGCCTCCCAGCCTGAGGCCAGCCATCAACACAAAACAATACACATGCAAATCACTCCTGCATTCCCAGGCTCACACAGTATATATAAACCCAATTTTTCCAGGCAAAGTATTCTCTGAAGATGCCAGCCACAGATGCTGGTGAAACGTCAGAAAGAAACTCTGCTAGAACATGGCCACATAGCACGAAAAACCCACAAAAAACTAACGATATAACCACAGATTTTTCAGCTTCTGTCAACCCAGGATTGTGTGCTTTGGTTTGAGTGGTATTAAAGTAAGCAGAATTAAACATGCAATTGCAAATAGTCCAGACTTCTCAATCTGATCCAAAACCATTTGAAATATCCAACCAATTACAATTCCTGAGTTCTAATTATTGCACCCATGCCTTTCTGCCAATGAGTTTCTCTTCAGCATAATCTCCACAAAATAGCTTCTCAACAAGTAATTGGGCCAACAGGTCAAGGGACCTGATTTTTATAGCCCATATTGCTCACAAACACCATTGTGTCATTTAGGCCACAACAATCAGCCATTAGTTGCTTTCATTCTTTTCAGTAAACACAAGAGAAGTGAGCCATCTTTAAGGCTAACAGAAGTATTCTGGGATAAGCTTTTGTAAACTAGAGCCTATGTCACCAGACATTTAAATCTTTAAAGTACCTAAAGTCTTTTATTTTACTTGCAGAGACAGATTAAAAGGCCTCCAGAGCTCTTTTCTAGTTCATGTCTTTCTAGTTAGTATTATCTGGCCCTGATGGTGCAATACTGTGCCTCATATTTACTCAGAAGCAAGCTCCAATGTATTCAATACCATTTTCCTCCAAGTAAGTCTGTTTAAGATTGCAGCCTTATAAACAAATAAGTTCCATTGAACTCTATAAGACTTTTGATTAGAGGCATAAAATAATACCTTGTATTAAAAAAAATCTCATGAGAGATTGTCAACAACTAATAATAAGAACCAGTGGTAATGAAAAACAACATTCTGCATCTTGCATTTAATTAAATGCCTATCTTGGCACCTTAAAAACACTAATCATATTACTATATATACTCATGTACAAGTCTAGAAATTTTGGTTAAAAAATTGACCGAAAGAACCTGCATCAACTTATCCATGGATCAATGTTATATATGCCATCTTGAGTCCCTATATTGGGAATAAGGCAGGATATAAGAAATACACACACACACACACGTATGTGTATGTATGTATGTATGTATGTATATCTTCATCCCCTGGTGAAAGGCAAGGGTTTAATCTGCCCCTGAAGCACTGGCCCTCTTCTACTCTCTCATCCATCCAGCCTGAGAAGGCTAAATAGCTCATAGAACTACAAACCCCAGGATGCTTTAGCATGGAGCCAGGGCAGTTAAAGAGGTGTGAAACTGGATTATTTTTGCAGTGTGGCTGAGGCCTGAGGAGAAACCAAGCCAGCTGCCTAAAACAACCCCAGGCTGCATCCACAATGCAAAGATAATCCAGTTTGACACCACTTCAACTGCCCTAGCTCCATACTAAGGAACCCTGGGGTCTGTACAGTAGTTCCTTGTGGCACCAGAGCTCTCTGACAGAGTAGGCTTAATAACTCGCAAAACTACAGTTCCCAGAATTCCTTAGCATGGAGCTGGGGCAGTTAAAGTGGTGTCAAACTAGATTATTTCTGCAGTGTGGCTGAGGCCTGAGGAGAAATAAAATCCTGCTGCCTAAAACAACTCCAAGGGTGCAGAAATAATCCAGTTTGACACCATTTGTAACTGCCCTGGCTGCATGCAGGGGAATGGGAGCTTCCTCTTGTGGCTCCAGAGAGAGAGAAAGAGAGAGGAGCACCGGGCCCTGTTTGTTCTTGAGGCGGGGACTCTGGGGCTGGGCTTGAGGCAAAGGGAGGACGGAGGCCCGGCCCTCTCTGCTCAGCGCAGGCCTGGTTTCCCTGCTCCTTCTGGTGCTAGGCCTCCCTCGCCTTCGTCATCATGGCCTCCGTCGCAGCCGCAGCCTCGGCCGCCAAGAAGCTGGTGGTGAAGCATGTGACGGTGATCGGGGGAGGCCTGATGGGGGCAGGCATCGCCCAGGTGAGCCAGCCAGCGAGCGAGAGAACAGGCCTCGGGAGGGAGGCCGGAGGGCAAGGAGGGCAGGCACAGGGGATCATGGAGGGCGTCCAGGGATGATAATCCTAATCATGATCATAATGGTGGAGAAAACGTTATTAAAACATAGCTCTGTTGGCCATTTGACGAGCAGAAGACCCAACAGCCATGCCTTTCATTGCCCAGAATGCTGTTTTTGCAAACTTTCGAAGCTCCAAGGGCTCCTCCTTGACTTCACCAGGCAAGGAGACAGAATGGTAGAGTTGAAGAGACCGCAAGGGCCATCCAGTGCAACCCCCTTCTGCCATGCAGGAACTCTCAACCCAAGCATCCCCATTGACAGATGGCCATCCAGCCTCCCTTGGAAGACCTCCAGGGAAGGAGACTCGAGGAAGGAGTGTGTTCCTCCTTTTTGCTGGTATTGAGCTCACACTTTGCTGGTGAAGGAGCCCATGGAGCTTCGAAAGCTTGCCATGATAATGGAGGACATTGCCCAAAAAAGCAAAACTAAACAAACTGAGAAACACACACTTAATGAAGAACCCACCCTCCTTAGGCCCCAAACTACACCCCTCCCTCCACATTTGCAGCTTCGACTTTTGTGCATTTGATTATTCAGTGATTTTATTAGTATGTTCTCTCTAGGAAGATCTAGGTCCTCCAGCGCAACTCTATGGTCAACGTTGATTGAAAGTCGCAATGAAGGACCTATAGAGATTCCTAGAGAGAACACTCCACTAGGCATTTGTAGCTCCTCCAGTGCAACTCTATGGCCGATGCCTGACAGATGTTGACCACAGAGTTGCCCTGGAGGACCGAGAAGTTCCTAGAGAGGTGTCCTCGCAGGTAAAAACATAGTGTTTTTGTTATTTGTGGTTTTTCCACATTCACAGGTGTCCTGTGCCCCTGACTCCAGCAGATGTGGAGGGATACACTGCAGAGATAACCCATTTTGAGACCACTTGAACTGCCCTGGCTCAAGGCTAGAGAATCCTAGGAACTGTAGGGGTCTTTTTGTGTGTGAAACATTGAGCCTTATCTGTCAGATAAACTACAACTCCCATGATCCCCTAGCCCTGAGCCAGGGAAGTTAAAGCAGTCCCAAACTGAATTATTTCTGCAGTGTGTTTTGGACCAGATGCTGTATCCACATTGCACAGATAATCCAGTTTGACACTGTTTTAACTGACACACGGAATTCTGGGAACTGTTGTTTTGTGAGACATTTAATTCCCAGGATTTCCTAGCACTGAGTCAGGGCAGGGTCAGACTCAAAATGGAGGACATTTTGGAATTCCTCCAGGACAGAAGGTGGAAATGTAGGACATGCTCTGGAAAAGGAGGACTTCTGGTCACTCTGTCCCTTGGGGACCCTCGCTTCTCCCTGTACTTGGAAAGGAGGAGGGCTGCTCGTCTCCCTAACAGAGCCAGCAAGGATGGCATAATGGTTTGTATCTTGGACTATGACTCTGGAGACCTGGATTCAAGTTCTCTTGGGGCAAGTCTCTTAACCTCTCTCCCACTCTCTCAGCCTCTGTTTAAGAGGCAGGGTGACCAAGAAAACCCCATGAGATTCTCCCCAGGGTCTTCATAAGACTGCAAGAATGAAGGCGAACCTATCACAGGCTTTTGTTGTCAAGTTCCTTCAGAGTGCCTTCCCCTGAGGCTGAGAGAGTGTGACTTCCAGTGGGTTTCCAATTCCCAGCTGGGAATTGAACCCCGGTTTCCAGAGTCGTAGTCTCTGGACTCAATTCCCGACACCACGCTCATAGCAATTCTTAAGGGGATATTATTAGAAAACACAGTACTGTATGTTATTAATAGTGAGAAATGAGCAGGGCTGCCCTCAAGGACTGTGTAAAGAGGACTGTCGGGAAGTTTCCCACCCAATTTAGCACGTGATCAAAGCCCTTTAACCTGGACTTTATCACAGCTGGTTCAATTAACAGGCCTTTGTTTCCCTCACAGAGTGACCACCCTACAGTCCCTTTGAGGGAAGCCATGGGGGCTTTCCTGCTCCCTTCTCCATTGGGGTGACCGTGGGTCTAAATAACTGTCCTGGCTCAGTGCTACGGAATCTTGGGAACTGTAATTTGTTGTGGCACCAGAGCTGTCTCTGACAGAGAAGGCTCACAAAACTACAGTGCCCAGGATTCCCTAGCACTTAGCCAGGGCAGTTCAAGCAGTCTCAAACTGGATTGTTTCTGCAGTGTGTTTTGGACCCTGGTCACATTGATGGAGTGTTTTGGATGCAGATGTCCTAACCACAAAGGAGGACAAGGCACTACAAAATGGAGAGCAAGATTCAAGAAGAAAAAAATGGAGGACATGACCAAATAAAAGCTCAAAATACTCATATTATAAGTTAATTCATGCTTCTTAGGCCTGCTCAAAATGGAGGGCATTTTGGAATCCCTCCTAGACTGGAGAGAAAATTGAAATAGAGGACACTTCCTGGAAAAAGAGAGTGCCTGGTCACCTTTTTCTCCACACACAACTGGTTGTGGATCTATTGTTTCACAAATTGTTGAGCCTTCTCTCTCAGGGTTGTGAAACTTTGTAGCAAGGCCCTTACTTGGGGTGAGGCGGTGGCCTCTGGCAAGCAAAATCCAGGTCATAGAATCCTAGGGTTGGAAGAAACCCCAAGGGCCATTGCAGTCCACCCTCCCCCAATTCTGCCATGCAGAAATACACAAAACACTCCCGACAGATAGCTATCCAGTCTCCGTTTAAAAACCTCCAAAGAAAGAGACTCAACCACTGTACAAAGCAGTGGTGTTTATGGGGTTTTATGTCCAAATAACTTGGCTGCTTTGGGGTATTATACACCTTGACTTGGGTGGGTGGGAGCACCATTGGATTGTTCATGTAGGAAAATCTCTTGGACCATCTTTGCTCAGTTGCACCTAGCTAAGTGAAGACTTCAAAGCACAGAAAGATTTCATTTTTCACACAAACATAAAGCCCAAAATATCAAAGAACGTGTGTCTGCAAATATCATGGCCACTGTTCAAGGCTAGCAATATGCCATAGCTAGAGCTTCTCTCTCAAGGACTAGGCATCAAACTCTCAATTATTTAATTTTTATTATCATCACCATCAACTTAACTATCATTTACTGGAGCTTTCTTCTTTGGGAACCAAAATGCCTGACACTCCCAGGTGCTTTTAATGAGAACGAAAGACTCGTGTCTTCTTGTTTTGTGAAATACTGGCTTTTTCCTCTCTAGAGCTCTTGTTTTAGCTTGCTGCTCCTTGCATAAACATGTCCACCTGATAAGATCATTGATAAGATCGTTGCTGATAAAAGTTATCATGCTGTAGGGCAAATTGCCTGATATTTATTGTTGCAGTTTTGAGTTGCTTCTGAAATTGAGTTTCAATTATATTCATAAATATTATATTTATTTTGTTATTTATTATTTTTCACCTTGAGCTTTGGGCAAAATGAGGTAAAATGCTATTAAAAATCAGTGTTGCTAAGCCCAGAATGATGTTCCTAACAATTACCATGCAGCTTTTTTTTGAAGTGATGAACATCATAATGTATTTTGCACCCCATCTCAGTTTTTAAATGATACATGCTTTGAACTTTGACACTTTTTCTGTCTTGCACTAATCTTGTATGCAATTTTCCAAATGTACTTTTGTTATTAAAGACGTAGTGACATCTTCATCTCTACACAGCAAAAAGACGGTGCTATTGTTATTGAAAGATGCTTTGAAACATTTTGTGCCCAAGTCTGAAAAATAGTTAGGATACACAGAGTATTTCTACAGCTGCAGTTGGCATATACTCTAAATTTGCTCTGGTATGCTCTTTTATTTGTCCCAGGATTGACATTTGAAAATCCAATTCAGGCAGGAGTCCTAATGAACTCACAAATCAAACTGAATCTGGTTCCAATTCTACTCTTTGCAAAGGTCCAATAATGTGTATTTTAAAAATCTGTTGTTTTTTTCTCATTCAACTAAAGAGAGCCCTTGTAGCTGTTTGTCTTGCACCTAACTTTTGCCTAGCCAGTTCAAGAAAAGTCCCTGTCCTTCTCAGATTTGCTTAATATCTGCAATAGTAAAGTATCTTTTCTTGAGCCAGTTTCAGTTAGTTCAGGAGTATACAAATTACACAGTGCTTTGAGAGTGAAACATGAATATATGTGCATTTTTGCAATCCTGTACTAATTAGCTGGTGAAGTTATCAAATGACCTGTACTATCAAACAAAACAATTCACAGCCTTTGGACTTTGCAATTTTTTTTGTTTCAGTTAAGAAACCTATTTGTGGTACTTATATCATTTTCACTGATGACATGAAGAAAACAGAGGTTGACTAACATGGAATTACATTTTCACATCTGCAATTTCAATGGTTTCTAATTTTTATTTGAAGTTTAGAGCAATGTTTAGATACACAGGCCAGTGGGCAAGACACTTACCTTAACAGGTGGTCATGTCAGATCTGACAGTTGTCTTCCATGCCTTCGTAATCTTATGGCCACTCATTGGGACATGCTTTGATTTGACTGCAGATGTTGCATAATACAAACACATAAATTCATTGCAGGGTTAAGTAGTCAGAAGTGATACATTAGTTTTGTAAAGTTTGCACTGGCTTGTTTACCTATTTAGCTTTTAAAAATTGTGGGCTTTTGGGACATATGAGGCCAGATTCCCATACCAGGATATGTAAAGTCAATTGATAGTAACATCCCATGATGCATCCCAAAACATCCTATACCATGAGATACTTTTTCAGTAATTGTTCCCAAACCATGGAACTCCCTCCTGTTGGAAACTTGTTGTTGCATGCCTTCAAGTCATTTCCAACTTATGGCAACCCTAAGGTGAACCTAGGTTTGCCATTGCCTTTTCCTGAGGCTGAGAGCATGTGACTTGCCCAAGGTCACCCAGTGGGTTTCATGGCCGAGCTGGGAAATGAACTGTGGTCTCATATTCCAACACTCAAACCGCTACACCACACTGGCTCCAAGAAAAGATGCCAATTCTTGGTAAATATGGAGGCAGTAGGCCAAGAGGAAGACTGCATTTCCATTGCCGAGCAGGGATTCAAATAATGGTCTCCAGAATCATAGTCCAGTGTTCAAACTACTATATAATGCTGGCTCTTCTAATTCCCTTAGTCATCTTTTCGTCTGAATCTTTTGAATTAGCTCCTTTCTATTTTAAAGAATGTATTGCCATCTCAGAGCTTTCTGAAACGAATGATATTAAAAAGTAACTTTGCTGAAGAGGGAAATTAAAATCATCCACTTTGATGAGAGCTTCTTGTGGAAGGAAAAGAGGAGTGGCTTTGGCAGGTAAAGGTTCACCTGGGCTTATTCTTGCTGATTGCCTTTCAATCTAGTAATAAACATGGTGTCATTTTTGCAGAGGAATGGCTAAAGCACTTCATTGTCCTTTTGCAGGGAATCTGCCCTTTAATAACTCAGAAAGTGGGGCAGTGCAGCTCTCTGAACTGTGAGATGTGACTGCCCCTGCTTTAAATTTTGCTCATAAAAAGAATCACTAGCCTCTTTAAACTTATGAAGATTTCCTAACCACACAGAAACTGTTAGCTTCATTATGGGGAAAGAGAGGAATGAACTCCAGGTACATATAGCGGGACCTTGGTATCTGCATCGATCTGTTCCTGGACACACACACACCCCACGCAGATACCAAAATCTATGTATGGTCAAGCCCCGTTGTCCCCAATGATGCCACGTGCATGCGGCCACCCTGCCATTAGAGACAGCCCCCATTGTCCCGAGTGACAGTGCGTGCATGAGGCCATGTCACCATTAGGGACAACAGGAACCAGCTTACAGAGGTAGAGGAGAAAGAGCAGTAACGTCACTGTCACCAAAGCCAGAACCCGGAACAAGTGCTTCTCCTCAATGGCTGACGACACATCGCTCCCCAGAACCAGAGCACCCCCCAGGCCCAACACCTGGGACTGAATCCCCAGACCCCAGCTCTGGCTCCCTCCATCTGATGGCGCTCCCACCTCAGCCCCTGAATCACCTCCAAACTGCTCTCAAAGTCAAGCCCAGAAGAGGCTACCTTGAGTCAGGCATGTTCTCTTAACCAACCCCAAAGGGGTTGTTGATAGTAAAAAAAAGGGCAATGAATCATAGAAGAAAGGACTGAAGGATCATCTTTTCTAGTTCAGTCCCTTAGCATGCAGATACACCAAACCAAAGCAGTCCTGAAAGATCCCCATTCAACCTCTGTTTAAATACCTCCAAAGGTGGAGGGTTCACCACCCTTCAGGTGATCTGGTGGCCCAGTGGTTAAATGCTGGTATTGGAACTGTTCACAGCCACAAGGTTGTGAATTTGATCCCAAGCAGGGCTCCAGGTCCACTCAGCCTTGCATCCTTCTGTAGGTCACTAAAATGAGTACCCAGCTTGTTGGGGGCAATTAGCTTACATATTCTAAACCGCTTAGGGAGTGCTTAAGTGCACTGATAAGCGATATAGAAATGTACTTGCTACTGCTATATTGCCATTGCTATTTCACTGTGAACCAGCTCTTACCATTTTTAAAAAATATTCCTAATGGTTAACTGGAATATCTTTTCTTGTAATTTGAATCCACTGGTTCATATTCTAGTCTCTGGATCAGCAAAAGCCAAGTTCATTCCATCTTCTACATGCCATATTTTCAGATATTTAAAGATGGCTCTCATGTGTTCTCTTCTGCAAGCTAAACATTACACTTTTGGTTGGAAATGTGGATATTGTCAGGCTTTGAAGGGTTAAAACACAGCACACAGGGAAATGCTTGATGTGTGTGTGTGTTTGGCCATGAGCATTCAGCAGAGTGGCAAGGTTGATCTAGCACAGCTGAAGCTCATTGTGTCAAGGACTCTTCAGTGTCCAAGTGCACATAGCCATGGATGATGAAACATGTGTCTGGATTGCACAGGAGACACATGGCATGGCTACACACCTGAACTCACTGGGTTTGAGAGACCACATGGTCTGGAGACTATATAAGCCCAGGGGTTGCAAGGGTGGGTGTGGGTTTGAAGTAGGTGTTGGATTGGTATGTTTTGGAGTTTGAGAGATCTAGTTTTGTATTATAGCACTGTGAATAAAGAGCACTTTGCGGATTTTTGTTTCTCTGGTGGTTTATCAGAAGAAGCTACAGCATCGGTTTGCTGTGTGTCCCTGGAGGTTCCTGCATTGCTGCAGTTCCTGGAAGACATCCAGTTGCTGTCATCCCAACTTGGACTTTGGAGCCACGCTTCGGCTTCTGGAAATTTGCCAGCTCTGCTCCAAGGGTCTGATTTAACCCCAGGACTCGTTTGAGTTGCTGACAAGGGTTGTTGGACCCCAGCAGTTGCGCTGACAGATATTAATTTACTAAGGGATAAAAATGTACAGTGAGTTCTACCCATACTTGTTGAGTTTGGTGGGTTATTTCCCCCCTCCCCCCCCCATCTTTTTGACTTCTTTTTGGTATTCTTCCACTTTTCCACAGATTGCTGCAGCCACTGGCCACACGGTGATATTAGTGGATCAGTCAGATGAAATATTAAATAAATCCAAGAAAGGAATTCAAGACAGTCTGAAAAAATTGACAAAGAAAAAGTTTGCAGACAAACCTGAGGTATAACGTGATATTTATAAATACTGGGAATGGTGGTTGTTGGATGTGACAAACCTGTTTTGTTTGTTTCTTTTGATCTTTAATGCTTGGGGAGACAAGTACAGTGATGTTAAGATCTGTACAGTATTTTGAACAGATTTCTTTCAACAGCTGGGGTGAGTTAACAGGCTGATAAACACTCTTCCACACTGCAGTTAGCAATCTGCAATCCAAAGCAAACTTCAGTATCCAGATCACCTTTCTGGATATGTTTATGAATACAAAAGGCAGTTTTGGGAGAAAACAACTGTGTACCCAGTGCACACAAAGACTCTTGTTGGGTTGGATACAAACACATAGCTATTGCTGTATTATTGTCATTGCCAGCATAACTGATCTTACTCCCTTACCTTTTCCTTCTCTCCCTCCCCTCAGTGGGATGTGTATGGAGAGTTATGCATGTAGCAGCATCTTTATCTGACGATGGCGGGATACACACCGCCATTTAGTACGTATAGGATACGTACTAGGGTTAGGAAGGGGCGGTGCTTCCGCACCCCCTAACCCTAGTACGTATCCTATACGTACAAGATGGCGGCGCCCCTTCTACATGACGTGCCAGGCGCCTCGTGACGTCATAGATGCGCCGCAGAAAGAAGCTCCGAAATGGAGCTTCTTTTTCGGTCCGCGCGGGAGTCGGGCCGTGTGAAGGCTCCGGCTCCCCCGCGGACCTACTGGCGGCGGCAGCAGACCGCCGCAAAGCAGCGGTCTGTACCCTGCCGTATTTAGCCCTCTAACATGAGATCCTAGAGTGGCTTGCTATATCAAGAGTCTTGTCCCTTACTTCTTGAGCTCTTCTTCCCTGGCTCCATTCCTTGGTTTTTGAATCCTCCTTCTCCATCAGTGCCAAGCATTAAAAAAAGAAGCTGTATAGGGCAAGTGAAAAGAATTTCCACATGTTGGTGATAGTGAAAGTATGCCTAGAATGTAGAATTAGGCCTTTTATTGCCACTAGGGGTGTATCCATACTGTAGAAATAATGGAGTTTGACACCATTTTAAGTGCTGTAATACCAACCTGTGGAATCCTAGGATTTGTAGTTTTACAAGGTTTTTAGCCTTCTCTGCCAAGACTTGTGCCTCACATAACTGCATATCCCAGGAGTCTGTAAAATAGTCCAGGGCAGTTAGTGGTGTCAAACTGCATTATTTCTATAGTATAGGTGCACCCTAGGTTAAACTTTCTTTTCTGTAAGGTAATTAGTTTAATGTTTATATATTTACATACATATTGAACATGCAACAGAGTATTAAGAGCCAGGGCCACTGTAGAATTTGCACACATTTAACATGGTATCATAATACTGTTTTTGAGCATTATTATTCAAAGGCCAGTGGACCAGTTCCAATTCATGAACTGTCAGCTGTTGGCCCCTGGCCAGTTTACAGGAATAAAACACAGTATAATACTATCCCACAAATATGATACTGATCCCTAGCACATTGAAAAAATAAGTTGCCTGTTCATCACATCAAATGGCTTGGGAATGGCATGTTGCAACTGAAATGGGAATCCTTCCTGTGACACTGAATGAAATACTCTGTGGTTTTGTTCTTTCTCCAATTTCTCAGGCTGGTGCAGAGTTCATTGAAAAAACTTTGAAGAATATCACCACAAGCACAGATCCAGTTTCTGTTGTACATAGTACTGACCTTGTAGTGGAGGCCATTGTGGAAAATCTTTCAGCAAAAAATGAACTCTTCAAGACACTGGATAAGTTTGCACCAGAGTATGTTCTTCAATTCAAAAGCTAAAATATTTGTAGTCTGCTCTAAATAACTATTTATATTTCATGAGGGTGGTAAAGCCAAAACCTCCTATACAGCAGCAACAGCAATAATAATAATAATAATAATTAATAATAATAATAATAATAATAATAATAATAATAATAATAATAATAGCTTATTTATTTATTTCTCCAAGGCTTGAGGCAGGGTATAACATAGATTAAAACACATAAAACCATTTAAACATATTAAGATACATAAACATAGGACACATTAAAATCATCCAACATAAATTAAAAATATACCCATTTAAAATTCATAATTTAAAATGAGCTTGGTAAGCCTGCTGGAAGAGATAGGCCTTTAATACTGTTTTAAATTCAGACAGCTGTTTAGCTGTTGAAAATTTCCCAGCAGGTCATTCTGCAGTCTGGGGGTGGTCAGTGAAAACATAATCTGGGTGACAATTGCCAGAACTAGACTGGTCAGTTAAAGTAAATATCCCCTAGAGGACCCAAGTGTACAGGGCAGATTATATGTGAGGAGAAGATAAATGCTCTTCCCTGATTGTAGGAGTGTGATAAAGAAAAGTCCAGATAACTGACCAGTAGATGTACCGTTTTCTATTCCTTCTAACATCATCCATTAGTTTGGGACCTAAGATTGAAAATAGTATATAGGTATAGGAAAGAAGAATCAAACACCTTTCACTTTATGGCCACCATTAAGCTCAGGGATCACTAATATGCTAAAAAGAAATGAAAAATTCATGCTGACGCTATTCAGAAGCTCACTTGTTCTGCTAGTGTTTTTGCCATATAGTGAAATATATTTTTTTGCCATTAACAGTCTTTCAGTTAAGCTTTTGAACCACAGTAGGTTAAAAAAAGAAATTATTTTCAAGGCTACTTAGCCAGTAGTGAAACCAGAATGAGTTTAGAATAAGGCATTCTATATGAAGATTCAATTCTGCAGCAAGTTTGGAAGCTTATCCTACTTTCGCAAATGATTGTGTGATAATTTATAACTTGAAGATCGTCTCACTGTGCCCACTGAAAGATAGCTGAAAAAAGAGTGCAGACATTAGCTTCTGAAGGAAATGAAGGTGGAGCAATTCTCTTCTTATGAAGAAAGATTAAAAAGATATTCCTATACCAAAGAACCACCTTCAATGAATTATTTAAGAAAAATCCCACCCATGCCTCCAGCTGCTTATGCCATATAGGTTTAATCTTCGCTGCTACCATAGGTTTTGAAGAATTATATTTTTAAATGAGGAATGATATCGGAAAGTTAATTCTGATTTAATTAATCAGCTAAATAGGCTGCAGGGCTAAAAATGAATAGAATATAGGCCAATTTAAAAGGCACATATTTTGCAGATTGCTGTATAAATATCACTACCACTAATGATGGTCTCAGTTGTAGGAGCTGATGGCTTTAAAGCCAAAATAAGGTCATTAAAAAACAAGAGTAGTGGACATGCTTGGGAAACCCTGAAAATTGCAGATGAACCAATTTCCATTTCAGTGCCACTCAGGGGTCACCTCTCTCCAAGAAAAAAAAATGCATCAGAAAAAGTTTTGAACACTGTTAGTAGTCACCAGAAGCTTGGCACTTGAAACAAAAATAGAAACTGAGGTCATAGAATGGAATGGGACAGTATGGAATGTAGTATCCTAAAGAAGGTCATTCCTATCTATTAGAAACCCTTAATAGAAACTCATATTATAGGTGAAGATACACAATTATGTTTTGTTGCAGTTTTCACATATCCATTTAGTTATTGTTGGCTGTTTAGAGGTAGCCTGATGACTACCATAAAAAATCTACCTCCTTCTTACTTAATAGAAAACAATACTATTCACAACAGTCATCTCCTAAGACAGTATTTTCTGTTAGCTAAGTATAGTAGACTAAAGTAACTCGGGACAAAACAGACCACTCCTTTGCTCTGCGTCTGGGCGGCTTCAGAATGTGGCGTTTTGGCACCACATGGTCTGAAGCTGCACAGAAGCCTGCTTCGAGTTGCCGTACTGCCCACACATGGGCCAGATTCCGGACATCTTGGGGGCATTACAGTTACACATGCTGGGAAGCTGCCATGCAGTCACAGAAGAGCCACTCCTTTTTTGGCTGGCACCACAGTTGATTAGGACCACGGCATGCAGTTACGAAAGCCCCAATCCGGTTTTGTCAGGGGCGGCTTGAAGCCGCCTCTTTGGGGCAGTCTGTTTCACCCTCAGTTTAGGTTACTTTTATTACTGCATGTGCACAAATCTTATTATGAGGAGTGTAGTATGTTTAAGAAAAAGGCAACCCAAACAACTCTAACTGTATTTGATCACCAAATAACTATGAGGGGGTATCGTAAAGTTTTAATTATCACTTTTAAAACAAATTGACAGAAAGTTTGTTTTGATTTGTAGTTAACTTATCTCTTCATAGTCACCATCCATATTTACACATTTTCCCCAGCGTTTCTTGACCTTCTGAATATGGTAGAGGTCTGCAGATTGCACCTTACGAGGATTTTACACTTTAGTCACTTCTGACACAACCTGTCCTAAACATAAAGGACACAATCAGCTTATTTTCTCAACATCATGCAGTTAGGGGCCAATGATGGCATTGATGAAATTTCACCAATATACCATAATAACTTCTAGGTGATAATTAAGGCGCAATCTGCAGACTTCTAAAATATCAGGTATTTGGAGGGTCAAGAAATGCTGTGAAAAACGTGTATATCTGGATGGTGACTACGTAGAGATTAGTTAACAACTACAAATCAAAAGAAACTTTTTGCCAAATTTTTTTAAAGGTGTTAATTAAAATTTTACGATACTCCCTCCTACGTGTTAACAAGAGACTGCTAGATTTTTTTAAAAAAAATGATAATATATCCTATTGTCCTGAACCTCAATTTAAAATGTTTTCTGGTGTTCTGGAGGAAGAAGACAGCCAGAGCATGTGGCTGTGCATGGGCTTGGGGGATATTTCATGAAATTCATGTTCATTTCCCCCCGAAAGTTGTTTTTGAGTGGAATTACTGTATAGCTTGAAAAAACGTCTTTAACTGCTGTGTCTGTGCAGCCTGCATAACAGTATATGCTTTAAAATCGTCATTAATTGCGAATCAGCCCGATGCATTCATCAGGTGGTAAACTTAAATCCACAATTAATGTTCTTGTTAATTTTTGTTGTTGTGTGCCTTCAAGTCAATTCTGAATTATGAAGATCCTAAGACAAACCTATCTAGGGTTTTCTTGGCAAGAATTAATTACACCAAATAATCAGTTTTTGTATTAAATCTTTCATGTCAGTGGAATAGATTTTGAGTTTGTCCTTCTTACCATTTTTTTTTGTCACTATGAAACACTATTAGCTTTATGTTAGGTAAAGACGAGACACTGTATAGGAACTGTTTTGTATTTAATGGATTTATGGCTCTTTTCTGAAACATGCCTTACCAGCGATAACACAAATGAGTAACCTGCAGTGCTTCTTAATTGCATTCTTTTCTGTTATATATCCCACTAGGTGGTGCTGCAGATATGAGAATAGGATTTATTATGGGGTTTGGTGTCATATTTAGATTAAAAGGATGTAAAGCCTAGCTGAACACTGAAATCTGAACTTTAAGAAAGCATACCATGTGGACTCTTTGTCTGGAATTCAAGCTGCTGAAGGAAAGATTTGAGATCCACGAATGCTTGACTATGACTACTATGTTGTTGAAATTTTACTTGATATTTCCAAATACATTGATTACAAAGGCTGAAGTTAATTTTTGTTTTTATTTGGTTCAGTATGCCTTCCATCATGGACAAGATGCATGTCCAAGACATTCCCAACAACGTGCTGATGTATGACTAAAAGGTCTTCACACAAAACATTGTGTTTAATACTCCCTGCTGCAGCTGTTAGCCTTATGATATACCCTTTTCTAAATGTAGGAGATTATTTAAATTTAGGTTCTGTACTAGTTTATTTATATTCAGGTACTTGTTGTGTGCAGATACTTTATTTATATTCAGGTACTCATTTTGTTTTGTGATCACCCTTCTCCAAGTAGTATTTTACCTAGGAGAAAACCTTCCTGAAAAAAGCTCTTTAGATCTAAGCATGAGATTACCAGCTATTTGTGTCTTCATTTAAATTTGTATAGTAACAATATACAAAGCATTGAGCATGGAGATCTGTAACTAATGTGAAGTGGATGTTCTTTCCCCACAGGCATACAATATTTGCTAGCAACACTTCTTCCTTGCCAATCACAGATATAGCCAATGCTACTACCAGGCAGGACCGGTTCGGTGGCCTCCATTTCTTTAATCCAGTGCCTCTGATGAAACTTGTTGAGGTAAGGGATGGCAGGGCAGCAGGGGGGAGAAAAACTCAAAGTAGATATTGTGGCATGGCTGGGATTATTTCTGTTTGTGCTTTTCTGACCTATGGTGAAAACTTCATTGTAATTCAGTGTTTGAGTAAGTACTTGCACTGGGGAGTGGGCTATATCCCTTTCTTTAATAACAAACTTTTCTGGTAAGTACCAAAAATATTTGAATCAAAGTGGGACTCCTGAGAAACAAGAGGGCCTTAATGATATGTTCAAGAGAAGCTCAACATTTACATAAGGAGAAAAATATGCTGAAACAGTTACAACAGGACTCCACATGGGTCTCTGCAGCTGTCTCAGTGCACCCCATTACTGGGAAAGGGCTGGATATGTCTTTAGTCACCTCCCAGCTCTCCAATGCTTCGGAAAGGATTGGGGTGTGACGCTTTACAAATAGGATTTTGAAAGATAAAATTGAGAGCCTTCGTAGCTATGGCTCCTGGTATAGCTTCTTTGCTAATATGTATTACTTCCTACATTTGGGCAAGTTGTCTACTATTCTTCTATTCATGAGACAGTGAATTAAAGGAATAGGTTGACATCTCCAGGCTTCTATAGCCTTTGTGAAAAAGTTCCTCTGTCCCATAATTTTAACAACTTAATTTCATTATCAGAATAAGAACTTGAGTCTCAGACTAGCAGGTGCAACATAAGGGCTTTAAAATAAAGATTGTTGTTCTTGTTGTGTGCCTTCAGATCATTGATTTATGGCAATCCTAAGGCAACCCTATTACAGGATTTCTTTTTGACAAGATTTGTTCAGAGGGGGTTTACCTTTGCCTTCCTCTGGGGCTGAGAATCTTTGACTTGCCCAGGATCACCTAATCAATTTCCATGGCCGGGAATGGATTCAAAAGTCTCCAGAGTCAATAGTCCAGCACTCAAACCACTATACCACAGTGGCTCTCAAAAATAACCAGAATCTATTGTATAACTGTCTATGTTAGAAGTGCCTTTTAAATATAAACTGTTTACAGGAGAGAGCCAATATGGTGTAGCGGTTGGAGCATAGAATTAGGACTCTGCAGATCAGGGTTCGAATTCTTACTTGGCCATGGTAGCCCATTGGGTCACCTTGGGCAAGTACCACTCTCTCAGCCTCAGAGGAATAATAGAATCTTAGAGTTGGAAGAAACCACAAGGGTCATCCAGTCCAATCCCCTGCCATGCAGGTCCAACTCCCTCAAGGACAAACCTATTCTGATTCAGTATTCCCAAGAAAACCCTAAGGTGAATCACCTGAGGACCACAATAAGTCAGAAGGCACACAGCAACAATTTACAGGAGTCTGTGTCTGGACTCCCTATGTAATGCTTTAAAACCTGCAGTCAAGATTTTCCCCCCATGGGGACAGGTTCTCACAGTCAGCCATGTCCACATGATTGTAGACTTCTAACAATTGAGTAGTGCTGTAGTGAACATTTTGAAAATCTCAAACCATTGAACTAAGTGATGTTCTTTTAAGACTTTCATAAGTAGAGGGATCAGACTGCTTATTAATAGAAGGTAGCTGTAGTGTATCTGTGGCTTGAAAAGAAGCTCACAGGTGGCTACTTGAAGTGTGTTTTAGTGCAGAGCTACAGTGTGGTCCCTAGACCTGTACCAGTCACGGTGCTACTGGCTGCTTGTCCCTAACAAATTTCCAGGAAAGAACAAAAGAACTGTAATTAATAAACACAAATTTAGTTGCCAGTCCCTGCATGTTGGGGGAAAAAAAAGAGTTGCTGATCCCCTGACTCTTATAACTTGAGAAGCACCGCTGCACATAAAATCTCTGCCTTCCCAACAACCCATATGTAGTTGTATCATTTCAAAGCAGAGCTTAAATGCTGCAACCTAAGCATATCTTGCTTCCTGCATTGTGGGTCATGCATTCCTTTGCCACTTGTTTGTATGCATGGAACAAAATGGCAGTTGCTTATACGTGCAATAGCTGTCTGATAAATTACTATTTCATATTTAAAATCAAAGTAGCCTTATTATGTCAGGTCAGTGATTAGAACTCAAGCTGTTCCATCTTTTTCCTTGATGCTGGAATGTAAATAATTGAGCAAACAAACAAAAACCCCTTGAGTTAAGTTGCCAGTTTTTATCCTCAAGCAGTTCTTAAGTAGGACAGGCACATCATCCTTTTTCCCCCTCCAACTTCCACCCAAAGGGAGACGTTTTCAAAGGCAAATTGTTCTGGAATGGTAGTAAAGGCAGGGTTGTAGTGGGGTGCATTGTGGACTGTTGTGAAACTGTAAATAAAAGAGAGGCAGAATTCATATTTCTTGCACATGCTCTTTGTAGTTTTCATCCCATAGAGACAACGCTTAATATCAGCTTTAAGATGACTATATATCCTGACCATGTGGTTGACAGCAACTTGAAAGGCTAATGAATGCACTAATTATTTTCCATCCATACATACACCCCCACAAATCTGATTTACGCATTTGTTACATTTATGTCACACATTTCCTTCAGTTAGCTGAAGGGAAGATAGACTAACTGAGTATGACATCCCAGTGCACCCTGTATGATATTCTGAGGCTTTTATATAGGCTTCCAACTAATTAAGAACATGAAAAGGTTGCTGTTGATGTTAGACCGAAAGCCTATCTGGTCTCACATCCTGCTTCTTGCAGTAGCCATCCAGATGCCTGTGGGAAGCTCATGTGCAGGATATGAGGGAGTAAGCCCTTTTCCTCTATGGTCTCCAATTCTGGAACTAAGCATGTGATTAACATTCTTTAAAATAAAATTGCGGAGTGCTTCTTTTCATAGCTATTTAGTGTTTATAAATGTATCTGAAGAGCTGAAAGAGTGTTGGAAAGAAAATTATTCCTTTTCAGTCATTTGCTTGGACTGTGAAGGAACAAAGCATGGTTTATTTGTCATTTGGTTGTACAATAGTCTGTTTTATGAAATATAACATTAAATAAACAATAAATTTCATGAAAAATAACTTACTGTTGGAGAGATAGCATGGTGAGCGTTGGACTACAACTCTGGAGATCAGTGTTCAAATTCCTGCTCGATCATGGAAATCCACTGGGTGATTTTGGGCAGTCACATTCTCTCAGCCTCTGAAGATGGTAAAGGCGATCGTCCTGTGAACAAATTGTTCCAAGAAAGCCTATGATAGGTTCACCTTAGGGTTACCCTAAGTCGGAAACAACTTGAAGGAATGTAGCTACAACAACAATGTATTGTTGACATGATAAGATGACTGTCTCCCTTCACACTGATTATGTTTTTTTGCCAGGTTGTCAAGACCCCTATGACCAGCCAGAAGACTTTTGAGTCTCTCATGGATTTCAGCAAAATATTAGGGAAGATTCCAGTAGCATGCAAGGCAAGTACATTTTAAATTAAAAGAGTGCAATCTAGGTAGGAAGAGAGAGCTTCAGACTTTGCCAAAATAAATATTTTTTTCTATTTTAACACAATACAAAGTCAAACTTTTCATTTAAATTAAGTATGTACAACTTGTGGCTCTCTGGATATTATTGGGTTTTCACTCGCAGCATCTATTAACTTTGTGCTGGCCAGGATTGATAGGAGTTGTAGTTCAACAACATCTGAAGGGCCATAAGTTTGCCATCCCTGATTTAAATAAAAAATAGCATTCAGAGGAATCAGCTCTTATTAGCAAATGAAGTGTACTTTGTGTAAGAAACAGTAATAATTTTTGCAGACCTTGCGAATGTTTTTAAATGGAATTATTTATGCAATTTGTTACAGAACTTTTTGGAGAAGAGATGTCATGTTAGCATTACCCCTCAAAATAAACTGTTACAGGTAGCATTGTTACATTTAATATACTATTTCATGCTTTAGTTACCAGGGATCCAGGAAGTATATTAATTAGTTTTAGACCTTTCAAATTTGGGAGGTAGACTGCTTCTTCAGTTAGAGTGGGTGCACTGCAGGAGCCCACTGCTTATTCCTGCCCCATGGTAAGTTTCTTGGCTTTGAGGAAGGAGATGGAGGAAGAGGCAACAACTGTTTTTCAGGTTCTCTTTAGACTTTGTAAATGCTTTGTTGGAATGTATATAAAGCAAGGGGGTTTGCAAGGTGTGGCCTTGAGGCATACTGCAGCTCCCTCCCCCCCAAACCCCTGTTTTTGCAATGCTCAGGCTTTCCAGGTTTCCCTTTTTCTGGACTAAATATTTAATTGTACTGTATTAATACTCTATTTTAATCCCCATTTTTCTGTTCACAGGACACCCCAGGCTTTATTGTGAACAGGCTCCTTGTACCTTACCTTATGGAATCTGTTCGGCTCTTTGAAAGGGGTAAAGATAAACAGTGTTTTACATTGTAGAATATGAATGATGTATTTGTGGTAGAATAAAACTTTGCTCTTTGGTAGTTATTTATTATGACCATTCCTGTTGTGCATACTCGTAATAAAATTCCTGTCATGCAAGAAGTCTAAAGAATCACAGTTTTTAGATTGATTCATTGGCTAGATAAAAGCTTTTGCTTTGACATGCAGATTAATATAGTCCATCCTACATCCATTCCTATGTATACCTTCTCCCAGTGGTTGCTCTACTTTCTACAAAGCATTGATGGCATTGCTCTTTTATTCTCTATGAGAAGAGATCCAAAGATACTGTTCAGCTTTAAATATGACCCTTCCAAAAAGCAGGGTGAGCCAACCCTCTCAGGAAACAGATTTGGGATTTCATGAAAGAGCAGCAAACTACCATATACTGTATACTTGTTTATAAATCGATCATCTGGATGAGTTGAAGGCAGGTTTTGGGACCAAAATTATGGATTTTGTTATGACCTGTGGATAAGTAGAGGGTAACACTTAGGAGGCATGTAACAAAGAATGTAAAGTAGAAAGCAAAGGAAAGCAGTGCCAAACCACCCCCCCCCCCCCCCCCATTCTGACAGGCATAACTGTTTATGCTCACTCTAAAGGCTGCATGGATAAGGAAGGGAACTACAGTAAGTTGCGGCTGTGTGATGTGGGGGGGAGGCAACCATTCTGCAGAGAGGTGAAAGCCGTAGCACCACCTCTGGTGGCCAGCAGCCCTTGGCTATTGCCACTGCTAGCTGCCTCTTTCTCATCATTGTTGTGTCCCTTCAAATAGTTCCCAACTTCTTGTACCCTAAGACACCTATCACAAGGTTTTCTTGGCAAGATTTATTCCAGGGGCAGGGTTGTCCGTGCCTTCCTCTGAAGGTGACTTATCCAAGGACATAAGGAATGGAAATTAATTCCTCCACAATTAGCATAGAAGCTGGGTAGGCTGGTTGTCACAGAAGAATAAAATAATCCATCTCTGATCATCAATATCTTTGTTCATCTGTAGATTACTCACAGCTGCCAGACAAATCTTTAATTTCAAGGTTTATTTAAATATTTGGAATGAAAATCATGAGCACCGTCTAACTAAAAGATTTTATGTACAGCGCTGTGTAAATTTACAGCGCTATATAAATAAAGGTGTGTGTATATATATATATATATATATTAACCACATCTCAGATAAGTTCAATCAATCAATCAATTTTATTAATGCTTAAGCCAAAGGCCATTCGCATGATTAAAATGTAAAATCGATAACAGAAATTCAGAATTATAAAATGCTCCATCAAATAACTAACATCCAAATTTTATACATTAAACATAATAAAATTCCAGACAATTAAATAAAACAACATTAAAAAGAACTTCAAAGTTTAGATAAGATCATCCCCATGACAATCAACTGCAATGTCTGCTATTACCCTTGCCCGAATTTTGATTGATTCTGAGGCAAACAGTGAAACCTTATAAGTTACCTTAGAATCAATATCAGACAGGAGAAAAAAATATTTTCAGAAGTGGTATTAGACTGTAAATTGGACAGAATAGATCCCATAAATTTAGTTCTTGGATCAGTATATAGTGAGCAAAAAAGCAGATAATGAGGCAAATCCTCAATTTCTGGAGCTCCACAAATACATAAACAGGAATCCGTAGGTGTGTGTGAATATCTACCATCGATCATGGCTGAGGGCATTGTTTGAAAACAAAGAGCTGTAAAATCCTGCCTAAGCTTTGGGAATGTAAGCTTCCCTAGATAAATGGCCATCTGATGGTCCAATTTATATAATCTAAACTATTTGGAAAATTTCGAATTGTTAATAGTCAGTCTATCCAGATACACATCATGATTAAAAATGTATTCACGAAGCTTCTCTCTTGAATTCCGGGTAGAAGGATTTTCAGTTAGGATATGATTCAAGCAACCTATGGTATCTTAAACTCCAGACTTTGCAACTTGGTAAATGTTGGAAACACAACTTAGGAAAAACCTTAACCGGAGAATCTATTACAGATCTCCAGTAGTTAAATAAAGCAAAATGAATACGAGCGCTGATGGAGGGGAGGCTGACCTCCGCCCGAACTGAAGCTGCAGGCGTGCCAGGTGAAAGTAAGAGCAATTTCTTGAAAAATGTATTCTGGATGTTGTTTATTTTATTGTCCAGGTTTGCCATTACATGGTGAAGACTTGTGCACACTATAATGAGGATCTGAAAACTTGCATTTTACACACACACACACACACACACACACACACACACACACACACACACTAACATTGCTTATTAACAGGTTGAGGACTGTATCAGTATTAGAGCACGTACTCTAAAAGCAGAAGGCCCAGAGCCAACATGTAGTATCTCTGAAACTTTGGAAAAACACTAACAGTATAAACTTTCTTGCAGTAGAAGGACCAACAGATTGACTTAGTATAGAAGAGATTCCTATTTTCTTATATTTCTGAGCAGCACAAAAGTGTGTGTAAAATGCAGAGGTCAAGAAAAAAGCACTGTAGATGTAAGAGGTGACTAACAATCTATTTTCACTGGGCATGATTTTCTCACTACAGTAGCAACAGTATAGAGGAAATGAAAAGGACAGTTTGATGGCCTAGGAATGGCTCCTAGGTTGGGGATGCATTAAACCATAGAACAAAGTACTGGACAATTCATGTGCTTGTAATAACTCTGTGGACAGAAATGCAGGATAGGATTATTGTTTAAAACTCAGAGGTAGTTAACACTTGAAATAAGCTTTGCCTTCTTCAAAGAATACACACTTACTTTGTGAAGCGCTAAAGAGAAGTTACACTCTGTAACTATTCAAACTTAAGCCCACTTTCATGCCTGTCTCCTATTAAGAATGTTATTTCAAACATTTTATTTGGAAGGCAGCCTTCCCTTTTAGAGATGAAAGGCCTCCATTATCAAGATCTCTGTAAATATATTTTAAATATTAAAAGCTTCCTTTGTAGATCATAAAAGTGTCTTCAGCTTGTGAAACAAAATGAGCTATACTTCTTGCTTATCCATCAACAAATATCACTAATTACTCCTCAAAGGCAGAATAAAAACAAATTAGTGATATCTTCTTTTTAAAGCACGGGAGTGGCATTGCAAAAACAATACTAGTTTGGGCTAAGACAGCATATAAAATGCTTTAGCTAAATGTTTTATTTTGGGGTGCATAAAATATGTAACTATTAAATTTACATGGGTGACAAACTAGATATGACTTTTTCTGATCAAATTTATTTTTAATCTAACTTTGAATAAATTTACATGGGTGACAAACTAGATATAACTTTTTCTGATCAAATATATTTTTAATCTAACTTTGAATAGCAGTGTCCTGATTTCAGTTTTTGTTGTGGCTTTAAAAAATTGAGGACTAAAGCAAATTAATATTTTAAAACAAAATTACTAATTAAAACAAGCTAAAATAAAATATTTTGGTATTTCAGTGTAGTGTGATCATTTAGCTGCATATGCCATGCTAAAGATAAATTTTATGTCAGTGGAATTCTCTGTGCTTAATATTGTCAATAATTTTGACTTGGTCTTCATTTTTTTAGGACAACCCCCCCTAATAAAATGTTAGGATAAATATTCTAGTACATTTTCAGACTTTCTGCCATCAGATAACATTTTCTGTATTCCCATGTCTACTAAAGAATCTCTATGCATTGCATATACCACAGAAATCTGGTCATGGTAAAAGATTCAGGAATATATTCAATATACAAGCATACTAATGAATAGCAGTGTTGCTCAAACTTTGTTTTCCCTGAGGAATAAGCAACAATTTCTGCTGTTCTCAGCAGATCATATAATTTCATTCTATAAATCAAATAATGTATTTTAATATCCATATCCTTGCCTTTCTAATGCAACAGATCTACCTATTTTAGTGCACAAACTTCCTTTGGGTCCCCTTCTTGAATCCTGTGGACTACCAGTAGCTCACAGGTCACAGTGAGAAGAACTTAGAGCCTGCGCACATGTGACTGCTGCCATGTAGATATTTCTGTCTTGTCTATTGGCTTGTTAGAGAAACTCAGACAGAACCATTGATGCATATTGAATTGTAGGTGGTGGATAAGCACTGAACACATATCTGGTTCCTATTTGAAGCCACTATGAGGTCACAGTTCTTGGTGTATAGATGCATCATTTTCAACTATCAACAGCAAGTCCTCAGTAGATAAATGCCAAATAATACCTCTGAAAAGAGCCGCACCAAGTTCATGTCATGAAAGGAAGAATAGATGCTGAACTTAGTTAATCTGGCTGTCAATCTTTTTCTCCCTTCCTAGGAGATGCATCAAAGGAAGATATTGATGTTGCTATGAAGCTGGGGGCAGGCTATCCCATGGGCCCATTTGAACTCTTGGACTATGTTGGCTTGGATACGAGTAAATTTATTATGGATGGTATGTATGTTCTTGGACTAGCTCAATACTAGCTTTTTGTACTCATTTTATCTGTTGATTTTCTTTGTATTCTAAGACATGTCCAGTGAACTTCATAATTTAAAATTAATATTGGGCATAAACCACTTTTTTTTGCAAACCATTTATGCATCTATCTTTTTAGCTTGCTTTTCTAGATTTTTTTTTAAAAAGCTTCAAGGGGACTTATAGACACCATTAAAACAGCTGAAACAGGAAGAACATTTAAAATTATCAAAATAAAACAATTTAAAAGCCTGATTGAAAAGATGTGGCTTCACAGTCCTCCTTAAAAGCAGCAAGACCAGGAGCTGACTGAAGTCCTGAGACAAGTGCATTCCACAATTTGGGAACAGCACAGGATAAAAACTTCTCTACCTCATGCATGGCCATGAAGTAGTGCCTCCATAGATGATGGTACTCTCAAGGAGGGCAGCACCAATCAATGTTGTTCAGCTGTGTTGAACTACACTTTTTTATTTCAGTGAGAACTGAATGACCTCTTAAAATCATAGGAGATCCTTATTATGTCTTTCTTGTGTATCTGTCTCCAATAAGTACATTAACATCCAAAATCCACAAAACAATGATACTTTTATTTGGTTAACCAAAATGCACAAATTATATGATGCAAGCTTTCGATGCACCACTGGCTTCTTCACCAGGCAAAGGTGTTAAGAATCATACAGGAGAAAAATTAATATAGTAACACGATTACATTTTCTCAAGGGGTTGTTGGTACATTGTTCTTTGGAGGGATATCTATGCAGGCAGGTCCCTCCTTCTGCCCATATGTTACTAGGAACAAAGCACTCCAAAGTCCAGGAGATAAAATTTGAATTCCATCAGCAATGCAGAAAGGTACTTCTTCTGAGATCCCAGATGTCTCCATCCTTTGTGAGGTCAAAGCCCCCTTTGTGAGTGTGGGGTGCAATTTGAGGTTGCCAGGATGTTAACCTTTTGAAAGGGAAACAAACATTTGCAAGTTTGAAAGGTAAACTTGTTAGTGTTCAGCTTTCATCATCAGAACAACTAAAACCTAATCTAACTGGTGATGGTTTGGGTAAGGAGAAATAAATCTCACATCTTTTAAGACAGGAGGAAGATGGTACAAGCTGCTGCTTACTGACTGCAGTTGGTAGCAGTTTAGAATCTTGAGAGAGAGCTGTTAAACTGCCTCCAATATTGAGTGACAGGAGTCACATGACAGATAAAATGAGAGAGAGGGAGGGAGTTCCTATCTATATAATGAAGGACAGGAGAATGCAAATATAAATTTTCCAACAGTTAAGCAGAGGACATTGAATCTCTCAAGAGAAAGCTCTGTGCTTGTACAGTGGGAAAATTTTAGGTGTTTTAGTAAAAAAATGCCAAATATAGCCTCAGGTTTTTTTTAAAAAAAAGGTTTACCTTTGCTGAAGGCAGAAATCCCAAATAGTAAAGTCCTAGTTTCCGCTCTCTGTTAAGTGGCTGTTCCAACAGAAAGTACAATGATGAACTGTAGTTCTTGGTTTCTACCAAACCATATTAGGATGCCACTCCTATTCTGAGTCAAACAGTTGGTCCATTTTGCATCAGTTTTCCAGGGTTTCAGATTGGACTCTTTCCTACCTGTACCTGAATATCTATGCTATTCTGACCTTTAACTAGGCCTGATCCTGCTCACATTCTGAAATGAGACAAGCTGAGTATGTTCAGTGTCTGTTCTTCAGGGTTTTGTATTCTAAAAGGGTGGTCAGATGTACTTAGTCATAATAGAGCATGTTGCACCATGCTTTGTCATTCCACATTAATCTTCTGTGATCATGAATAGCACAGTGTATATTGTACTTACTACTTGTACTTACTACTGTTAGAGAGGAAAGGCTTGTGATATGATCCACAACTGGGCAGTGGCCTTGTCAGTGACACCTCAAGGTTTGGAGATCTGCATTATATCATTTCCTGTCCAGGGCCTCTGAACAGATGTAGGAGCCCAGGTTTCTTCTCCACTACAATAAAGGGGGCAGACTTTAGTTTTTTGGACTCTAGTTTTAACTAAAACTCCAATATCTACTAGCTTGACATTAGATGCAAATATTAGCTCAGGAGGTACAGCTGCCGCTACCGAAACTATTCTCTGGGATAATCCACAAACACAAATCTGCATCTGAGTTATTACAGGCCATGGACTTTAACACTTATAGCTAAAAACAGTTGATGAAGAATGATATTATACTGCAAATGACCCCGTGATATACCAGTAGATTCTGATCTATATTTAGCCCATACATTATCTACAAAATATACTGTGTGTGTCTTAATGCCCTGTGTCTTCCTGAATACAATCCAGTTTTTGTACGATTTCATGTTAGGCATAGTGGGACATGGCAAGGACTTGGATGGGAGACCACTGGGAATATCTGCGATCTCCATATAGGGCTATGACGGAAACCTGTCTGGAACTGCAGAGCACTGCAGCTGGTCAGAGTTGACAGTACTGTACTCAGTTAGATGGACCAATAATTTGACTCTGCATAAGACAGCTTTCTATAACTTAGTTGTGTATGAAGAGACTTGAAAAGTGTATGGAAATAGCTAAGATAGGTCACCAAACTGAGGTATGTAGGTGTGTGTGATTAGTATAATAAATGCCAATGTTCCTTTTTTTTCTCCTCCTCTTGTCAGGGTGGCATTCATTAGAGCCAGACAACCCCCTCTTTGCTCCAAGCTCATTGCTGAATCAACTGGTAGATGAGAAGAAATTGGGAAAGAAGACTGGTGAAGGATTTTACCAATACAAATAAACCGTATTTTTCTTGCCTGCATGAGGACAATTCCTTTGCCACTTCATATTTCTATACTGTGCTTGGAATTCTGCTTAATCGGGGCCTTAAAAATCAGTCCTTGTTGACTGCAGTGTCTTCACAGGAATTGTTTTTTTCTTGGCTAATGATTTATTCCTTTGATCTGTAATTCTTAGAACTTTACACTCTCAAGTGCCTTTCTTCTTAAGCTGCCTTTTGTTTAGGCTGAAGACACTGTCTCAAACACAAAACAAGGTTTGGAGTATTGGTTCTTATCAGAATGTTGAACCATGAAACATTTTAATGCAAATAAAAAGAGTATCAGGATCACCTGGAAATGGAATAAATTACTTTTAATTTGCATTGATTTTGATCCAGTAGGTGGCAGCATGATACTTACGAATTTATAGCTGGAATAGGAATTTTGTATGTCAACCATAGTATTTTTATTCAATGCCAAAATATGTGCACTGGTGTAAATAAATCAGCATCTATATTACAGTTTCTCATATTTTATCATTTTTGTGTTGTTAATTGCTGCCAGGTTGGTTTTGTCTTATGGCAGCTGTAAGAATGAAAAGCCTCCATGACACCCTGTCACCATGTCCTGCAGACTTAGGGCCATGGCTTCCTTGATTGAATATATCCACCTGCAATGGTGTGTCACTCTTTTCCTACCACCTCACACTTTACTAAACATTATCTTTTGTATTGAGCTATGCCTTTAATGATATTCCCAATGAATGATAGCTTCATTCTGGTCATTGTAGGAGGAATTCAGGGTACATTTGCTCTAGGACCCATTTGTTTGTCTTTTTGGTAGTCCATGCTATCTGTGGAACTGTCCATCAGCACTACATTTTAAATGAGTTGATTCTCTTCCTTTCAGTTTTGTCACTTTGCAGCTTTCACAACCATACTTAGAATTCAGAAATACTACAGTATTCTGACTTTGGTATCTGCTGATGACTTTACACTTGAGTTCCTTCACAGCTGCCTTTCCAAGACATAGTCTTTTTCTTATTTCTTTACTAGTGTTTCCATTTTGATTTATGTCTGAGCCAAAGTATAGAGTCTTTGACAGTTTTGATGTCTTCATTGTCTACTTAAAAGTTGCTTACACCATCTGTGGTCATTGTTTTTGTTTTCATAATGTTCATCTATAAAAATGGTTTTGCATTTCCTTGCTTGACTTCTCTCAATAACTATTTTGATTCTTTGCTGATTTCTGCAAGTAATACAGTATCATCTGCATATCTTAAAGTACTGGTGTTTGTTCCTTCAGTTATCAGATCTCCTTCCTGTGAGCCTAAAACAAATAGATACTGTACAAGATTGCCTGACCTCCTTGCCAGTTGGAAACAATTGGCATTGTTTTTGTATTAGATTGCAGTTTTAACCTGAAGGACTATATTAACTTTATATGAAATGTTGGGGAGGGAAAAGCAAATGTAGAACAGCAGCCAGAGGACAGGACAGGACAGGACATTTTTTAAAAAGGACTATGCTATGGAAACTGACATTTTGATAGAGATGTACTAGTCTTACTTTTGATTAATTCCAACTTTGACCCCAGAAAAAGTTATTCTTGGTTAGTTTGTCAAGCTTTTGTTCAAGTCAGAACAGAATCATTTTCTTTCTTAATGTTCTATTTCCACATTTGAATTACAGATAATTAGACACTGATAGAGTCAAAGAACATGATTTATATTTTGTGAGAATAAGCAGACTTCTTTTGTTTTCATTAAAAGATGCTTAAAACAATACAGATGTCTTTTACCAAACATATACAGTGCAGGACCTATTGAGACATTCTTCTTAATTTGGAATAGCAGGTGATAAGATTATCCTTAATACACACTTGTAAATGAGACATAAGAAAATAAACGGTACCTTGCATGATGTAGCATTAAACCACAAAAATACCCTGACTGAAAAATAAGATTCTTATGCTTAACTAGGTGGAATCCTTGGCTGCTTTATCCTCTTTCTCCAGTGGATAAATGTGGTAATTTCATGAAATTAGATGCTATTTCCTTTAAACAAGCAAGATCTTCAGCCCTGCAAATGGTTTGAACTTCAGCTGCGGAAGCCCTGACTAGCATAACTAATAGTAAGGGATTGCCCATGGGCAAGAGTTTTCCATCCCTGTTTTAGAATCTCAAGTAGAAAGAATTTAGGAGTCATGTAGAATTCTGCATGCTGTTATTTTCGAGTTATGAGCAATTACAAGTATACCTCAGTTAGCAAAGCCTCTGACAAAAAAACTCCTTTTTACAAATTCTATTTATGCCCACTCAACCTGCCCCTTTTCTACCATGTCTTCTGTCTAGATGCAAGCATTTTGGCAGTACCTACATCAGGAGGATACTGAAGAAATGCAAACTTTCAGTGCTAGATTGTAACAGGATTCCCATAGTAAACAGTGCAATAAAGTTTGAGCTGTGAAACAGCAGCATTCTATTCTTGCCAATCCTTCTGTAGCCGTGCCTGCCTACAACAGGCAAGGTACACTGTAGTTGCCTTCCAAATCTTTTACTGAACATGTATGAACAGCAAAACAGAGAGGCAAGGGAGAGCAGATAATTGTGCTTCACCACTACAGTATGTTAACAAAAATAGATCTCTTAAGTTTGGCCACCAAAATGAAAATTGTAAGAAAAGTGGAGTCTGGCAAACTTTTTAAAAAGCATCCATGGATGCATTTTGAAATAAGCTTTCAAGTTGTCTTAAGAAGCTTCAATACTTTTCTTTACTTATCAAGGCTTGCATGACCTAGTCCTTGCATTTTACATGTGCCTTTGGCTAGTTTTAGATAAAAAGTGTGCGGAACATATTGAACTTCTTATTTTACATGGTATAGGAGCCTATGCCTATTCTTTCATTGTTATTTCTGCCTTTGGTATCAAGTTTTCTCTTAAAGAAGTATTGCCCAAGAACAATCTAGCTTTGTTAATGGAGGCATACCTGAACTGTACATGGCAATTACATTAGATAGTGAGAATTTGATACAAAGATAACACAGGCACAACTAGCTGGAAGTTCTTTTGTTTGCCCCCATAACAATTTTCTTAGATTACTTTTAAATGTCTTGCAAGAAATTATGATTAAAATAAATGATTTTTACAATGCATCAGTTTTAAGAAGTGATCTTACACTGCATACTCTTCAAAGATTTTTGTTCAATGTAAATGTAGAGTACAGATGATAATTATACATTGTTTAGTGTGTAAATTCTCCTATGCATGCATGTGTGCATTCATCCCATGGGAGATGAGCCCAGTAATGATAGGTAATGTTTAGCTGTCCAGATCTTTTGGCTTGCACTAGTTTCCATCAGGTCCAATGTAGCATGGGCAGTGATGAGGTTTGGGGGAGCTTGTAATCTAGATGGCCAAAAGGTCTCTATTCATGTTTTGTTCTTTCAAAGGCTTTCTAATAAAGCAAGCTGCTCTTTCTAGTCTTAACATCTTCACTGAAGAATACTGGGTTGGCAAAAACACTGGCATATCTGGACATTATGTCTACTTAAGTATGTGTTTGGACATTGTACAAGAAGTTATCCAATACAGTACTTACTTGTGAAAAGGTTTTCCCTTGGTTGCACAATATTTTCTGGGCATCATTTAGGGTGCAACTCTACATCTCAACCCAAACAGCCATTCAATGGCTGAGGGTGCTGTGTATGCCACCAGAGCTTCCTTGTACCATCACCAGTCACTCTCCTGAACTTCCAGCCTAAATAAGTCAGTGGACCCTTATACTCCATGAGTGTTACATAGGAATTGGACCGATGAGTAATCAGATTTCACATTTAAAACCCACTGTGATAGATGAAGCTAATTAAACAATTGCAGTTTTCAATCCCCCCCCCCCCCCATATTTAGGACTTGGTGTTAACTGAGATTATCATTAACAGGGATGAAATTCATAGTGGAACTGACCTACATAGTTACTATTTTGGGATTACTGCATTTTACATTTTACTTGGCTTTGGTTAACAATGACGATGTTTAACACAGGGAGAAAAGTTCACAATCTGGTAGGGTAACATAGACAAAGTTTAGCATTTACTGGCAGTTTGGGAGGAGATTTGACATGAGTCCTTAAAAAATATGTTGAGTGCACCATCTAGTTGTTCCCTCAAAGGGCAATTGCCCTTCATTATACTTTGTCTTTAGTATCCATGACAAAGCATCTAAAGAAAAAAGTTCTTCAGCAATATGGATTTTCTAATTCTCTCTCTGAAATCTAGCAATCGTAACCATTGAAAGTGTAGACAGAGGACAGAATCCAGCTGATGCCTTATGCTAGCTAATGTTCTTTTACACTAGCTTAAAGTAACTGTGAGTACCGGTATGTTGAATAGTGATAGAAGTACCAAAGGCAGCAGCAACTGTCAAATTAACAGTTTGGGAGCTTTTTTGGCTAAAGGGTGAGGTACAAGTACAATCAATCAATCTCTGTCCCCAGACTAAGCTTAGGAGCCAGTAGAGATGGCTTTTTTGCAGCTACTCTTCAATAACAGGATCAGTGACCATTTTACAACACGATTACAGCAATGGTTAAAACAATCAGCAATGGACCTTCTATGCAAAAGGGAAGTAAAACTAATCTTTGTTAGGAAAAGTACACATCTATCTGCATTGCAGAAGCCTTCTAGAGGGCAAACAGTTACCATACAGTACTAACTCAAGTAAATTTTAGGGTTGCAGGTCTCTATAGTTAATACAGAGCATTTATCATTAGAGCAGCTACCTCTCTGTGTTGATTTTTCCCATAGTCAAATATTGATGCGAAATTTACAAAGCTAGAACAAATGTTGTCATATACACAAACTGATAGTATCTCTCCAAGTAGAATGAAGTCTTAAAAGCCAGTGGTCTTTCTTCTAGAAATCCATAATTTATTCAGCTGTCCACTCAAGCAAGTGTAAGCCAGGGCAGAACCTAGGAGTGCAGACTCACATCATCACATCTTTTCTGTAACCCACAGAGATTTCCAATGAAGAGACAAATCAAGCAATGGTAGGGGGAATATATGTGAATACTAGAAGAGAAAGAAAGTTGGCGAGGAAATTCCTCACTTGAGGTGTAGCACATGCAGTATTTGCACATTATTCAGAGTCTAAGAATTCAAACAGCTCCAAAGACATCTAGTCATATTGAAGACAGAACCTGAAATCTGCATTAAAGTATCTACAGGTTAGTATGAGTCAAGTGGATTGGGAATGAGGTGGGTCATGGGAACAGCAGCAGCACTGAACACCATGTGTTCCTCATTCTCGTACTCCAGCAAACCCAATCATATTCCTGGAGCAAGATTTCCATTTTCCACAAATAAATACTAAAAGTTAATTTGCTGGGATTGAGAAAAATAGGACATCATAAATTGTCCAAAGCAGTTTCCTACATGACTTATTGCACAGCCACATGTGATTCTTTGCATTTTGGTGAAGGAATCTTGAGTCCAGATGCTGAAGTTGGGACAAGAACTTGCTGCAGAAGGAAGGGAAAAAACCTGTCTCTGTAATTGGACTTTTATAAGGCACAGAGTGACCAGATACCCTCCTTTTCCAGGACATGTTCTACATTTCAGTGTTCTGTCCAGGAAGAATTCCAAAATGTTCTCCATTTTGAGCATGTCAAAAAAGCATGAATTGAACATTTACATTAGTGTTTTTTGCTTTTATTTTGTAAATTCCTCAATTTGTTTGAATGCTGTACTTTGATTCCCTTGGGAAAAGGCAGGATATACATTATTGTTATATTTTGTGGTGCCTTGTCTTCCTTTGCAGTTAGGACATCTTGATTAGGCATGAACTGGAAGTCACCTCCACAGAGTGTTAGGAACTGTTGGAATTAATAAGCAATTATAATTGAACCAAGAAAATAGTTACAATTTTCTCCAGGACGAGTCTTATTTCTGCCATACAATACTTACTTCAAAAATTCACTCCAGATGAGAGCCATTACTTCAAACATTATGTCACCCCAAATAAGAGTGGTATATTGATTTGAGTCTTGTACTATAACTCTGTAGATCCTTGTTCAGCTGTAGAAATTCCCTGAATGAACTTGGGAAAGTCACACTCTCTCAGCCTTAGAGGAAAAACAAACCCTCCATGAAGAAATCTTGCCAAAAAACGCATGATAGGTTTACCTTAGGGTCACCATAAGTCGGAAATGACTTTAAGGACCACAACTTATGGTAAGAGATACTTGAATCTTTTAGTAACTTGGGAATATGCAAAAGAAAAACTATCCCACAGAAAATCTGAACTCCTAAGCATACTTACTAGGAAGCGTCAAAGAACACAGTGAGGGTGCTTCAAGTAAATGTGTGTACAATTGCATGGCATAAAACAGCAAAATCCACAAATTATGCAGTTGAGTTTCCCACATTCGCAGAGGTCAGCACACCCAGAGCGCAATGGATGAGCTTCACCCTGGGAAAACCACCTTCATGATCATAGTGTCTCTCCTGCCAGGTAAGTTACATTAAAACAACAGCATGTCCATGTTAACCCATAAAAAGCCACCAAGTGGTTTAGCAGCTATAAACAAACCACAATATGAGTCCACAGTATATAGTTGGCTTATGAATACTGGCTTTTTAAAATTGTGGTTTCTTATGATACCTGAGCACGTAAAATTGACATGTCCATGGCCAATTTTCCCAACTTCCCATTCTAAAATAGCTTAGAAAAGATGCAGGAAAGAAAATTGAGAAATCAAACTGTTTTGTTTGGTCACCTGTAGGAACAGTCCATGGCTTAAGCAATAAACTACAATCAACATTATGGTTTATGACATGCAAAGCCATCCAGTAAAGATTGGGTTCTGTTCTCTCATCTACATATAAATTACAGTGGGCCCTTGGTATCTGCTGGGGTTTTGTTCCAGGATAATGGGATAACAAGTCCCATTAAATACAATGCAAAATAAAATTGTGACCCTTATATAAAATGGCAAAATCAAGATTTGCTCTTTGGAAATTACATATATTTTTAAATCAAACATAGATGCTTGAATCCATGAATGAAGAATCCATGGATACAGACTAGCCATACAATCTTAGTATTCACTAACTGAAGTTGCATTAATTCATTCAGACTTTGTTAACAAACATTTACTGAACTATGTCCACAGGGCAGAGCTGCAAATCACAAAAAACATTGCAATCTAGTATTCTTCAACTTTGCTTTCTTAAACGCAGACCTGTTGAATCAAACAACTCATTTTAACCAGTCAAGGAGTATTTTGTAGTTTTATTACAAAGCTTTTATTTAAAAAAACAAAAACAAAAAATGCTCAGCACATTAACTCAAATTGGAATGACAAAATATATATCAGTTGACAATTTTTGGCAAAGGCTGTGCCTTAACTATTTAAAAAAATGGGTACATCAATGCTCATTTCAACAACTGGCATAAAATCCCACTAAACAGGCTAACAAAAACAGATACAAATACAGAACATTTGAAGTAATAATAATTCAAGTGCTGGGCTTTTCTTTTTTTTTTACAAGGAAATTCAAGATAGGTGAGTAGGAGAGCTCACTGCAGTCAGATTTGATGAAGTATGTTGCCATTACACATATAGAGTAATTGGGACAGATCAACATGACTAGTGACCAGGCTGATTGTTATGTTTAGTATAAACGGGCACACGATTTACAATGAGGGATTGTTAAGTGTTACCAATTGTTTAACAAAAATCCAAAAAAGCCACAGTTCTCCAAACGGTTTGTTCCTCTCCTGTAAGGGGGGGGAAAAAAGAATTTCCTTTGATTTAAAAAATGTAGGTTTTGGTGCTTCTTTAAAAAGCTCAAACACAATAAAAATATACATCAAGGGGAAAAAACTAAAATATAAAAGCATTCAAGTTTTCTTTTTAGAAGCTGAAAATCCAAGATTGATCCTTTCGCACCATTAAATAATAAACTAGATTGTGCCTTCCTCAACAAATATTTGTTTCTTCGGTGTGAAGGGTCAAGATGGGAGTTGCTGCTGGTTTACATCATTCTGTCGGCTGAAGAAAAACAAAAGCAGCTGAACTATTTTGTTGCTGATTCAGTACTGACAAAGTTATGAGATACAAATGTAGGAGGTGTAAGGCGGAGTGAAGATAAAAAGCTACTCTGCTGACTGGGGAAGGTCTGAAATGCTCTTGTTGCTCTCTTATTGTGTCAGATTTGGGATGCCGCCATGATAGCGAAGGGGCCTGGCAGTGATTGTCTTTATGGTTCAGTGTCTTTGTAGCAGTGACATCAGGGCAGGTTTTGACATCCTAAACATACTCCTTGGCGGTGGCCTGTGCAGATGCAGGACGTGCCTGGAGATTTAACAAGCTTCCATTTCGAGGAGGGGCCCTGATGTCGCTGCCTTTCCTTTGCATGTTGAGAAAGCATTTTTCTTCCCACCTGCCAGGAAAAGTAAGAGTAGAAGCTTTAATAAAATAAAATTAAACAAAATGCATCAAAACACACTTATTTATCATTTGTTTAATTATACTATTGCTAAGCATTTATATAATGTTTTAAAAGTGTTGGAAGCACTTCCAAGTACATGATGTCAACAACCCTTGAAGGCACCCTGTAAGGCAGGTTAGTGTTTGTTAGATACATTTATGCACCACGTTTGTTTAATATGAGCTAAAAGCAGCACACGTGGTTCTTCTCTCCAGTTTTATCTCCACAGAAAGCCTGTGAGATAGGACAGGCTGAAAGAACATGCCCCATGTCACATAAGGGAATTATGTAATTCAATGAAGATGTGAACCTTGATTTCCCAACACAAGTGTTTGAGGGTGCTATGGGATGTTTGTCTGGCACCCTACCCATTAGCCTTTGGTCTCTCACAAAGCTCAGTTTTGTCCCCTGTACTCTTTAACATATACATGAAAGCTGAAGGGAGGGGTAATTCAGAGTTTCGAGGCTCACTGTCACCAGTAATGTTAATGATGCTCAATTTTGTCTCTCCTTTCCATTCAATTCCAAGGAATTTATTTCAGTACTAAACCAGTGTTTGCTGCCATGTAATGGATGGACTGAAGATGAACAAACTGAAGTTCAATCCAGACAAGGCAGAGGAGTTCCAGACCAGTTGGAAGCCATTTCATAGAATAGGGACTCGGCCTTTGCTCGATGGAGTTACCCCCCCCCCCCCCCGAAATTTCAAGTTTATAGCTAGGGCATACTCTAGGACTCAGCTTGAAGGCCTATGTCTGGCGGCCAGGAGTGTGCAGAGTTAAAATTAGTGTCTAAGCTACACCTGTTCCTGTTGATGTCAGCTTTCTCCACAGTAACATGGCTGCCATCCTGTTAGTGATATATGGAAGTGTAATTCCTCCTTATGCTTGTGAATGAACTTTTTCTTTTTGGTCATTCTGGAGGTTGGCATGTCCTTCCTCCCTCTACAATGGCCAAAAGCTCCTAGGAATCCCCATGGTGTTCCAGTCGTCCCACAATCCGTTCCCAAAAGCCATTCCACTGCTGCAGGGGAGAATGGAGGGAATCAAAAGAGCACCTAGCTATGTCCCATGCAACCAATAATATCATCTGCTGAGACCTCTTGTAGATGATGGTGATGATGATGATGATGATGATGATGATGATGATGATGATGATGATGGTGATGATTAAGATGTCCTCACTCTGTCTCTCGCTATGGGAAGACAGTCAGATTCTTCTCCAATCCTCTTGTCATACTCTTCACTAGACATGAAATGGCCATTGGGAGTGGGCTATTCAAACAACACAGTGAATCCTAGTGCTGGTAATGGGAGCCATAGTGGAGCCCACGTGTGGAATTATTGCACTGTGTGCAACCATATAGAATCTGGGGTTCTGCTGGGCTGCCTTTAGAAACTGACAGAAACTATCAGGTTCGAAATGTGGAACCTTTGACAGGAAAAATGGTCCCTTCCCTGTGATAGGCTGCACATTTCCTAAGGCTATCAGTGAGTTTATGGCAGAAGCAACGTGCACTTGAACTGGTAACTTTATTGGACACAGATCAGTCTTCTAGCTGTACTGTTATTTGTTTAGAGATAATCTGATATTTTTGGTTTCTCTGGAACCAGTGACTCAAAACTATGAGTCACCAGAAATGTGGTGACACAGAAAGGCCTGAATCCAAGCCAGAGTAGACCACTGAATTCTGTATCAACGTGTACAGAACCTGCACTGATTCAGTGGGTTTACTCTGGTTGGAGCTAGCAATTGGCCAACAATAAAATTCATGAGTTTCTTATACCTTACATTGGAACTCAAGTTCACATGAACTCTGTGGTCTCAAAAATGTGATTAAAAATACCTTTAATCTAGATTTAGAACATCCATTTTATGGTAGGGTCATGTGGTTATAGCAACAGTCCAGTAGTGCATCAGCCACCATTATTACTGAGACAGACTGGAATATTTGACTCAAATATTGTATTAACTGTAGTTACAAAACATGTGGACTGATGGAATGGGATAGTGCCCATTGACCCCAGTATTGATCCCTGCCCATACAGTGCAAAATATGAACAGACTTGCTATACATATTTTTTCTGTTGCATTAACACAATCATCAGCAATTATGGCTGCTCAGAAAATCCCATGCATAACTGCACATACAGAAATAGTTCTTTTCATAGCTTCCATTAAACATTATAGTGGGGACCATGAGGTGAAATTCTGCCACTCTAATATTACATGAATATGATTTGAAAATGAGAATGTGGTACTGAACATACTCTCTTCAACAGCCACAACCACACACGAGGCAGCAGCACAGCAGCAGGTTCCTTTTATAAACTCTCAATTGTAATGTAACTTGTTGAGAAAAGGAATTACAAGTAAGTTGTCGGTAACTAGTCATTTCCAAGCTATAAAATATGGCCTCTGCTACAAGACTGCGACCTCTCCATTGGTTGTTAAATATACCACATGCCTTACTCCCCCATCTTAGACAAGAGGTGAGAAACATGTGGCCCTACAGATTTTACTGGACTGCAGTTCTCTGATGCAACCCTCTTTGACCTTAGCCAGCATAGTCAATGCAACACTATTGGCTATTCTGACTGGAATGGCGGGTGCAGTTCAGCACAGATTAGTGGCCACATATTCCCAATCTCTATTATAGGCAAAGTCCAGACAATTGAAGACAATGGTTCACTCTTCATAACAACAATCTGAATTATACATCTCTTGTGCATGTTGTTGGGTAATCATCTGCATTGCTCTCCAACAGAGGAAGGGGTGATGCAACAGAATGCACAGCAATCCTTTCCAAAGGGTAAACCATGGGGTGTGGTGTTGGTTTCACATTGGTCCCCACATCATTAATTGTGTTTGATTAGTATTCCAGTGAAAATCCTAAAAATGTAGACACCTGCAAGCACTAGTATTCATTCACCGTGCCAAATTGACATGGGAACATGCATATTTTAGTTCCATGACTAAACATGGAAATATGTAAATTGCACATGATTGCATGGATGTAAAAATTTATACAGAGATGAGGCACCTCTCCTGAAAGTGCTAATCTTTGCAAATATAAGAGATGGGGGAAGGAAAGGATTCATCATTGTATAAACAAAGTGGTTTGTGCATGTAAGTGCACCATGATGCTTCAAGAGTGCAACTGCTATGGAAACACAAAAACTTAATCTAATTATCAATGCAGTGTTTAATGCCACAGGTATATCTACTTCTATATTTGCTCACATGAAAAGGAAATTTACACCTGTTGCTTTGCCAGTAGTCTGATTTTATTTTACTATTTGTTTCAGTTAAACTATCTTGACCTTTAAAAAGGCAAAGTCAATTACTCTCTGGAAAAGTGTTGAAGGTGGTCTATATGACTGACTAACCTAGTTCCTATTTCCTCATAAAACTACACTACCTTTCAACCTTAACAACAACAAAAAAGACTCCTTAGTTTCCTGCCACTTAAAAAAAAATGCTCCAGAAGAAATGGGGATCAAAGAATCATGAAGGGTTTTACTTTTCCAAGGATCATGAAAGAGAAGCCAAGTGAAAAAGCAAAGAAACGCTAGAGAGAGAGGGGGGGGGAGTGAGAGAGAGCACCCTGCCGATTTATATTTACTTTTGGCCTTTTCATCCCAGATTTTCAAAGGTTTGGTCCAGGTTGCTCTTCCTGGGAAGGTTTTCCTCCCAGTCTTACATTAAAACATTCTGTTTCCTGTTGAGGAATGGCCTTGAGGCTCCAGGCCAGTAGTTCATAGCAGCCTGATACAAGCTGGGCAATTCAGAACTACTCCCCATTACCAGCCAGGAATGCTGAAGGAAATGAAATGCCCTTCTGTTGAAACGGGTCCCATCTTACCACCCCCTCCACAAACACCCTTTTTTTAACCAGCAGCCTGTCTTTGAAGTGAGGAGGTTAAAATAAGGTCCATGGCCTTGCTCAGGCTCTAGCTTCTCAAAGGTGGACCTCCTTTTTATTATTTTATTTATTATTATTTATTATATCCATACATTTTCAAACTATGCTTTTGATGGCGACTTATTTACATATTGTACTGAACAGGAAACCTTGCATCAAATTCAGTAGCTATGCTGATGTCCATAAAGTAAAAGTCTAAATAAAATAAGCAACAGTCAGCAGCACCCAAAACACTTGCAAGGATGAGCTATGGGCAAACTGATTGGAGTTTTAAAGGAACAGCAATGGTGTTGCCTTACAGATATAAAACAGGTCAAGCCAGGGTTCTTTTCAAGAAACCACAGGTATGTGCTACAGAGACTGAAGACTTCCCACATCTAAGGCTTCACTGGAGGGCTGCAGCTGAAGTCTCGCCAAGCCAGGCATGCCCAAGCAAAGCCCAACCCGCAAGTGAAGTCGGCGCAATCAAAGACGGCAATTACAGTTCCCTGGCTGTGGTTAGGCTTCAAAGCAAAGCGCTGCGAGTCACATTTAAGCATATGTGAAGCCTTGAGCCTGAGCCACAACCGAGATCTGCCATCTCTCTGCTGTTTATGCTGTAGTACAGATCTGACTGCAGCAGAGAAATGAGGAGCCATTCCTCAGAAATAAAACTTGAACATTTAAAAACAAAAACAAAAAAACAATGTTCCACAGTTAAAAGATAACACTGAAATGTTGGCAGCAAGAAGGATGCATAATTGGAGACTTGTGACATACAAAGATCAGAGGCTGAATTTTTATTCTCTCTGCTGCCCCCGAAAAAAAGAACTGCCCAAGAAGGTTTTGCCTTTTTCTGCACTGTACATTTTTAGAGAAATGTGCAAGTAAGCTAAAACACATTTATTGTAGAATATGTTTTTAGTTATTTCAACTGGATTTTATCACAAGTAGATACATATTCAGGTTAACATTTATAGATAAGTTAGAGCTGAAAAGAGATAGTAAAGAGAATCAAAGCTAACCATTGCTGTACAAGAATCTCATGATTTAAATCACATCAGACAAATGACCAGACCTTTCACTCCAGTACATCTCTCTATCAAAAGGGTTTATTTCCATTTCCCCAGACAACGTATTGCTTTCCATAGTATGTTTTTATGTTAACAAACTAAAATATATCCATTTTTATCCAGTGTAAACTTTCAACTCAAGCCTGCTTGTTGCATCCTAAATTTACTGGTTATTACTATTTCCTTAACTGAACTCTGTCTATTCTTTTTCATATTTGAAGGAAGTTACAATCTAGTCTTTTTATTTAAAAGACAAACAAACTCAAAGCTACATCAGTCCATTGTTTTTCAACACTTCCTTCCATGTTCCTCAGCCACAATAATTTGTATTGCTCCCCCTGAGTTCAGTTATTGGGTCTATTCCAAAGTTCTTAAACTCTGACATTTAAACAGAGCACAATAATCTACTAATAATCCAATAACTCATGGATTTATTGAACAGCATCCTGTTAGTGACATATTTTCATGCAGCACAAAGCACTATTCTCCAGCTGTTTGTGGCCCATCAAAAATCTCCCTCTCCCACAGCTGTGAAGCTCAGGGAAAGGCTGCTGCAGCTCACTGGCAAGGAGAGGTGAGGCAACTCAGGAGGAAATGCTGCTGGTCTAGTCACTAAGGGAAAGGAGAGTAGACTCCATTTGTGAGTTCACTCTTATTTCTTCCTTCCTCCAAGCTGAGACCAACTGTTCCTTGCCACATCTTTCCAGCAATCAATAGCAGCAGTGACCTTTCTTGGACTTGACAGCAGCTGTCAAATCAAAATACAATTTTTAGCTATCCTATCTTTTTCTCCTTAATACATTTTCTGTGGCAAGAAAAAAAAGTGGTAGGAAAACACGGAAGAAATGCAAATAGAAGACAATGACATCTGGACACTCCATAGAATTCTGTGAATGAGTTGGCAGGGGAATTGGATAAATGAAATCCTCATCTGACAGCATCTTTAGTAGATGGATCAACTAAATTTTAATTAATTGGAGGTGCAACTTAAGGACAAACACTGTAATGTTCTAGCCTATTTAAAATGATTAAAGATTAAAATGTTATTTGCCATCAGGGCAGCTTTGACCTATGGCTGCTCTATGAATGAAAGACATCCATGAACCCTGGCTCACATTTTTCAAACTCAAGGCTATCACTTCCTTTACTGAATCAATCAGTCTTTAATGCAGTCTTCTTTTTTCCTATTGTCTTAAAGCATTATTGTACAGTACAACCCCTATCTCTATGGACATCCTATGGAGGATACATTCCCCAACTTACTGTAGAAACGCAAATTAATGGATAATAGTGAACCCTTTTTAAATGAATGACATCTGAAGGATGTTGACCATAGAGTTGTGCTGGATGACCTAGCAATTCCTAAAGAACCTCTCTCTAGGCACTTCTAGATTCTGAACGTCTACTTGACGCATATCATAGAATCATGCTGGAAGACTTAAAAAATGCCTAATGAGAACATATTTTTTCATGTGGGTAAGTGAAATCACAGGTAGTGGTCCTGCAGATATGGGAGCTGTACTGTATTTTCCAGTTAAAGATGAAATAATAGCACTTTTTATTTAAAAAATCTCTCAAAATCCCTCTCACTGGCCCATATATAATGGATTAATTAACAATGAGGCAAATTATTCATGAACTGAAATTATTTAAAGCCCTAATTTTTAACTAGAAAATGGCATTTGCTGGATGTATAGTATGTCAAATCTTAAAGACTGGGTTTCCTAAATCCAGTGCATTTTGTGAACTGTTCTAGGCCTTAGATTCTTCTCAGTGGTGTTAGTCACTAGTCTTTCCTCCATCAGGTTTTCTTACTAATATGGACCAGAACAGGGTAGCTCACCTTAAATATCTAAAAGGATATCATGAAAAATATGGAGCAAGCTTCTTTTCTGATGCTCCAGAGACCAAAACACAAACCAATGAAGTCAAATTACACACACACACACACACACACACACACACCTCTAAACATTAGGAAGAACTTCTTTACTAATTTACTGTAATGCACTCCATGCGGGACTGCCTTTGGAAACTGTTCGGAAACTTCAACTGGTTCAAAACACAGCAGCTATAATGCTGACCAGGGCCAGTTATAGGGAGCGTATAACTCCCTTGTTGAAACAGCTTCACTGGCTACCAGTTCGTTTCCAGCCACAATTCAAAGTGCTGGTCATGACCGACAAAGCCCTACAGTATATGGCTTACATCCAGACTATTTGAGAGATGGCATCTCCCCATACAAACTTGCTAGAACCCCAAGATCTTCAGGGGAAGGCTTTCTCTTGGTCCCACCACCATCACAGGCTCACTTAGTAAAAAAGCCTTCTTGGTGGCTGCTCCCACCCTCTGGAATTCCCTTCCACAAGAGGCTAGGCTGGTCCCCTCCCTGATTGCCCTTTGCCAGCAAGCAAAAAAACTTTTTATTCAGGCAGGCTTTTTAACATAATAATCATGACATGGTGGTTTTATATTTGGGGTGGGGTGGGGTGTTTCAGTTATTTTTTAAACTTTTTTCTGTGTTTTTATGTTAATTTTATACCACTTTGATTAACTGTTTTTAAATTCTTACTGTAAAGTTTTAAAAATGTTCTTATCTTGTGAGCTGCCTTGGGTCCCTTTCTGGGAAAAAGGAGGCATAAAAATTAAATAAATAAATAAGTTACTGTCAGAGCTGTTCAGCACTGGAGTGGAAAGCCTTGGATGGTGATGGTCTCTCCATTTTTGGATGTATTTAAACAGAGGTTGGATAGGCAACTTTCAGGAGTGCTTTAGTTGTGTATCCTGCACTAGATAGCCTTGTGTTCCCTTCCAACTCTTAGATTCTATGATTCTGTGAGGTAAAGGCATTTTTGATACATAATTTATGAAGATGGATTCTATACTGAAAAGCAGATTAAATAATGCCACATTACTGTTGTAAGAATAATAGGCCTAAATCAATTATATCAAGTATTGCAAAGAAACTTGGGGTAAATCCAACATTTGTTCTAGAGAAGACCCATTGAAATTAGTGATCCTCTGATTAACAAGTTCCATTCATTCAGTGAGTTGACACTAAGCAGGAATAACATTAGGTTAGTTGCAACTAACAAATTCAGCTCAGTTCAGTGGGTCTAAGCTATCAGGACTAACACTGAATTTGGTCTCTGGGTCATTTTATTTCCTCGGTTATTAAGATTGAAGAACCTTCGCAAAACATTTATTTTACAATTTTACATTAAACTTCTTCCATTTCATTTTAGAACATAAATAAATGAGGGTACAACAACTGGACCCTTTTAACTCATGCCTTAGATTAATTTTGTGAAAGAATTGGCCAGGAAGGAAGGAAGGATTAAAACTCATGTATGATGGACTCAATCCAAATAGAAGGGCCATGCTTCCATTTTGGAGTTAAAGCAAAAAGAAGGATAGCCAAATACTATATAACAAATGAAACAAGCAGTTTCATTCTTAGTAACAGATTCTGAAGACCAATGAAAGAGGGAAACGTCTGCCAAATTAGCAGGCTAGGGGACTCCGGGAGTTGTAGTTTAAGAAATTGGGAAATCCCTAGGTTGAGGAAGGGTGCCTTATACTCTTCTTGAAAGATCCCCAGAGGTGTCAGGATGACCACAGATGGCAAAACAATGCTGACCTTTGAATACTTCCAATAGATGTTTTCTTAGGTAAGCACGAAGCACACAGTTGCAACGGTAAAACATTAATAGGACACAATTACTGAACCATTACAATTTCCCTGATTGTCCCAGCAAGTGTCATTCTGCTCTATACAAAGCAGATCAGACCGGGAGCCTTCTGTAGCTTTACTTAAATGAATATGAATTTTACTCCCATGGGAAGGTACTAGTGGTGTTTTCTTCACTAAATAAGTGAGCAAACAAGCTCAAGTTCTAGTTTATGCCCAGCAGCTGAGTTATAACAGCACAATGTTTTAAATTTGCTGTGATAAATTGAAGATGAAAAACCGTTTTCCTTCATACTGTCAGAGACAGTCATCTCCTCCATTATATTTATCATAACATGGTATCCAAGAACTGTCCTAAAGAAATATAATTATTGTGATACAGCCAGGTTATTGTGAAATGATTTTTCTTCCATTTTAGTTTTACAATCATATTGTCTTGTTTTAACATACCATCAGACTTATCACGGTGTGCTGAATTCCAAGGAAAATGCTTTCTGACAAAATATTCATCACGAAACAACAATGTGGTATGGTTTTCATCACCTTTGTCACTTTGTGTGACAAAAAGTAATGTATTCTGGTCCTGAATCACAATCTTGTTGTTATGTGCCTTCATGTTGTTCCTAACTTATGGTGACCCTAAGGCACCTAATTATCCTAATTATCATGGGGTTTTCTTAGCTAGTTTCTTCTTGCCAAAGGTGGTTGCCATTGTCATACTCTGAGGCTGAGAAAGTGTGACTTGCCAAGATCAACCAGTGGGTTTGCATGGTTGAGCCAGGATTCAGAGCCTGGTCTCCAGAGTCATAATCCAACACTCAAACAAAAATCTAACACACGATGTTTTCAAAGCAATCAAACCGAGTGGTTCTTAGCTGGCTGTGTATCTTATTCCTTCTGGCAGAGTGTAATCTTCCCTAATTACATACATGGAAAGAGTTTCCTCTTCCCAGCTACTTATGGGGAAATCAGCCACACAGCAGAGGCAGGAACAAATCTTTAGCCAGTAAAAACAGCCATTTGCTGCTAAAAGGTAAGTGAGCAAGGAGTTGTTGGCAAGGCAAGGGGACAGAGGTGAACTCTGGATTTTCCAGCTATATTTACCTATACTAGCCACTGCCAAAAGGAAAGAGGTGGGGGGAGTTCATTATTCCAGCTTCATGTGGACATAATCTCAAAATTGTGTGGCCTCTGGCCAACCCCTGTACATAGTCCTTTATCAACTAGAGACCTTGTGTTGGCAGTGATTTTTTCTCTTCCTAAAATCTAATGGTCCTGCTGCAACCCCTTGAATCCAGCACCCCATGGCTGGTCAGATTCAACTAGAAAACCCACAAGTAGGACTAGTAGCTTAGGATGTTTTCCTCAGGGCTGGAGCACAGAAGGGTTAAATTCCTTCTTTGCCTGTTCTGATCTTTTAGTCATCAATCCCCTGCATATGATGCAACTGGGATTTTAAAACAAATTCTCCACCTTAGATGCAAATGTGCATTTCTTGTCAATGTCTAAGCTAGCAACTACCACCATCTCTCTTTGCAGTTAATTCCATTCATTGATTTTTTTGTGTGTTGTGTGACATATAGTCTCCTGAATTTCCTGCCAATAACACTCTACTATTGTTAAATATTATTGTTAAATACTAGGATTGGGAAGGGCAACCATGAAAGAACTAAACAAGATCCCAAAATGTAATGCTATACAAGTGAACACAAAAGTTAGAATTGTTTAGTCCATTGTATTTCCTATCACCATGTACAGATGTGAGAGCTGGACAGTGATGAAAGCTGATAGAAAGAAAATCAACTCATTTGAGATGAGTGGTGAGGATACCACGGACAGCCAGAAAGACAAAGAAATGTCTGAACTCTCCCTGGTGTGATAAACTCCCCCAATTTGCAAGTTTTGTTTAAATTCAAATGTTCTTTAAATCTTGTTTAACTTCTGTTTTCCCGCTATTTTCCCATGGGATCTCACTAGTGTGATAAAGCTCATAGTCCTGAATTTACAGGACCTGTGCAGGGCAGTTGAGGACAGGAGGTCCTGGAGATGCCTCATCATGAATTATGGTCAACTTGAGGGCAGTTAAGAACAACAATTTTTAAACAGTAGTTCATCCCATCCTGCCCATCCATTTTACCTACACCAGATATGCTCTTACCATTTCCACCTTTTTCTAGGTTTTCTTAGTGGGAAAGGCAATAGAAGCCTCCTACTCTTTTCACTTGCTCTCTTATACATCTTTTCTAACCTTAAGATATCATTTATGAACATATGTATGTGCTTCTTTTTTCCTAGAAAGGGACTCAAGGTGACTCACCATAACTCCCTACTCTCTGTACTAAATGTGGCCATGCCATAGGTTTATATAACACACAACATTTTAACACAGATTTATTTTCAATTTGCAGCAAAACAGAATCTGCAAGGGCTGGAACCAGATTGTGGCTGCTGTCTAGTATGGCTCAGCACAAATTAGTAGGTCCACACATGAACATATGATAGGCTAAACCATATGTCACCATCCCCACCCCCAAATTAATGAACAGACTCTGAAACTTTCTGCATGGTAATTCCCTGCTTCATGGGGACCAGGCAGGATCTCAGAAATGTCTGGCTACAACCCCCAGCCAGATGTGAAATGATTACAGCAGAACTAAGACTCCCAAAGGACCCTGGGGGATCTCAACACTGATGTTGGTATTTCATGTCTGGCTACAAGACGATGCTTCTGTGATCCTGCCCACTCCCCACTGAGCAGGGAATGGCTGTCCAAGAGGCTTCAGAAGTTGTTCATTAAGTGTGTTGGGGGGGATTTTAGCACTGTGGAAGGAATGAGAATACCAATCTCCACAGCACCCCAAAAAGGCATACAGATGCCTATGTCCCTAACTGAATGCCAAACAAAAAGTGTAAAACCACTCTAAACAAAGATTACATAACTGTCACATTTCTGAGTCACATTAAGGACTAAAAAGCAGCTTTTACTACAACAAGACATGCTTAACAGGGTGTCAAGGGTAGAAGTTGTCAAAAGTAGTACTGGTAGGAAATTTGCAAGAATTTCCAACACCCAATGCTTTAAAAACAATGAAAACAACCCTCCTCCCCCAATTAAGCTGCTAAAATTAAGAACACTCGGGGGTAAACTGTAGTAGATTTGTTTACGAAAGTATCTGTGTGCAAGAATCCTTTCTGTTGATTAAAATAAATTCTTGGACTAAACATGGGTTCTGAGAAACCTTGTTCTAAAATTCTCCATCTACCTTTTCAAATGACTAATTTTAAACAAGCTCTGGTTCTTGAACCACCAAGTTTTAATAATAATAATAAAAAAAAAAACAATATAAACCCACGGGCCTAAAGTCTGTTCCTCACTAACTTTGAAGAGGCTTCTATCATCTCCATTTGTTTTGCTAAATGTGTCCTACAGGCCCATTTCATATGGTGGGTACTTCTTGGTTTTGCTTTCTGCTTGTGGCAAGCTATTGCAGCAGCTGTGCCTACTTCATGCCAAGAATACCCAAATTCTGTGAACAGGATTATGAAAATGAGGCCAATCTGCATGCATCTACTTTTTGCATAATGCATCCTGCTTCCAAGATTTGAGGATTTCATAGCATTTAGATGAGGGTGGGCAAAGAGAAAAATGGCATTGGGAAATGGAGGAAAAGAGAAAGGTATCAAGGTCTGAGTTTACCATCCAACAAGGTCAGGAAGAGATCAACAGAAGCTCGTAAGAGCTACGTGGGTTAGTGAATGTCTTTTCTCCTAAGCACTGGATGTTCTTGGCCATATTTCATCTGGTTTCTAAACCACAAAGCTTTTCAGATCATTAATTTATAGCACAAAAAGTGAGCAGTTGGTTTTCATCTGTTGGATGGAGACTTCACATAAGTGTGCCTAGTTAGCAATATCTCATTTTCCAGGACTCAGATAGTAGTACACTGTTGTTGAGAAAATACAGTGTTCCTAATATTCAAGACAACTGAGCCATTGTTATTTAAAGCAACATACAATGCATACTACATGTGTTAATGACATGCATGTACTTGCTGCTTTTCTTAAAGATGAAGTGTCGGGGTTTTTTGTTGTTGTTTCTCTATTAACTTGTAAATATGATTTATGTATGCCTCTTGATGTACATCTAAACCACAGTACCTAATATACAAGTGTCCCACAACTTAATACATTGAAATTGAGGAAAGGAATGCTATGATGACAGAATAAAGATGAGAATTGGCAGTTATCAGCTGGAGGAATTAGAACTACATTGAAAAATATGAACCACTATTATAATGGTCAGTATTTATTTATTTATTTATTTATTGTTACTTAAGTCCCTGTTTAGAATTGTATGCTAATACTGTATGAATAGTATGGGTAATCACCAGGAAGAGGTAATGGGTTGGATGAGGAAAAACAAACTGAAGATGAATCCAGACAAGACAGAGATGCTTACAATTAAGGGTCTTAACCTGGGATTGGAAGTCTACCAGTCCTGGATAGGGTTACACTCCTCCTGAAAGATTGTGTTCACAGCCTGGGGGTGCTTTTGGATATGTTGCTCCAAATGACAGCTCAGATAGATGTGATGGCCAGAAGTGCTTACTGTTTTACACCAGCTGCACCCCTACCTAGAGCTGGAGGACTTAAGGATGGTAATGTATGTACTGTACTGATAGCCTCAAGGCTGGACTATTGTAATACGCCGCACATTGAGCTACTTTTGTACCAAGTTTGAAACTTCAATTAATTCAAAATGTGGCAGCCAGATTGGTTACTGGGACATCCAGGAGTGATCATATCATTCCAATATTAGAATCATTCCACTGGCTGCCAATTAGTTTCCAGGCAAGGTACAAAGTGTTAGTTATTACCTTTAAAGCTGTACATGGTTTGGGTCCACGTTACCTATGGGACTGCCTCCTTCCATATAATCCACATCATATAGTCAGATCCTCTGGCAGACATTTAGTTCAGTCAGCTGGAACCAGGTTGACAACTGTTAGCCAGAGGACTTTTTCTTCAGCTGCCCCTACACCAGCGTTTCTCAAATAGTGGGGCGCGCCCCCCTGGGGGGG